>NC_091551.1:27388673-27396173 GCF_042767895.1 Penaeus vannamei | reverse complement strand
TCGGGGATGAAAGGCAGGGAGAAAAAATGGAAAAAGTAAAGGAGTGGGGGGAGAATAGGTACAGAGGAGGGGGGGAAGAGGGGATGGGGGAGGGGGGAGAAGAGGGCCAGGGGGAGGGGGGAAAAGAGGGCCAGGGGGAGGCTGGCAAAGAGGGGTAGGGGGAGGGGGGCAAGGACTGGGGGAAGAGGCAGAAAGGAGCCCAGTGGAAGGGGGGCGAGGGCAGGGGGAGGGAGATAAAGGCAGGGGGAGAAGGGCCCAGGGGAAGGGGGGCGAGGGCAGGGGGAGGGAGACAAAGGCAGGGGGAGAAGGGCCCAGGGGAAGGGGGGCAAGGGCAGGGGGAGAAGGGCCAGTGGAAGGGGGGCAAGGGCAGGGGGAGGGAGACAAAGGCAGGGGGAGAAGGGCCCAGGGGAAGGGGGGCGAGGACAGGGGGAGGGAGACAAAGGCAGGGGGAGAAGGGCCCAGGGGAAGGGGGGCGAGGGCTGGGGGAGGGAGACAAAGGCAGGGGGGAAGGGCCAGTGGAAGGGGGGCAAGGGCAGGGGGAGGGAGACAAAGGCAGGGGGAGAAGGGCCCAGGGGAAGGGGGGCGAGGGCTGGGGGAGGGAGACAAAGGCAGGGAGAGAAGGGCCCAGGGGAAGGGGGGCGAGGGCAGGGGGAGGGAGACAAAGGCAGGGGGAGATGGGCCCAGGGGAAGGGGGGCGAAGGCTGGGGGAGGGAGACAAAGGCAGGGGGAGAAGGGCCCAGGGGAAGGTGGGCGAGGGCAGGGGGAGAAGGGCCCAGGGGAAGGGGGGCGAGGGCAGGGGGAGGGAGACAAAGGCAGGGGGAGAAGGGCCCATGGGAAGGGGGGCAAGAGCAGGGGGAGGGAGACAAAGGCAGGGGGAGAAGGGCCCAGGGGAAGGGGGGCGAGGGCAGGGGGAGGGAGACAAAGGCAGGGGGAGAAGGGCCCAGGGGAAGGGGGGCGAGGGCAGGGGGAGAAGGGCCAGTGGAAGGGGGGCAAGGGCAGGGGGAGGGAGACAAAGGCAGGGGGAGAAGGGCCCAGGGGAAGGGGGGCGAGGGCAGGGGGAGGGAGACAAAGGAAGGGGGAGAAGGGCCCAGGGGAAGGGGGGCGAGGGCAGGGGGAGGGAGACAAAGGAAGGGGGAGAAGGGCCAGTGGAAGGGGGGCGAGGGCAGGGGGAGGGAGACAAAGGCAGGGGGAGAAGGGCCAGTGGAAGGGGGGCGAGGGCAGGGGGAGGGAGACAAAGGCAGGGGGAGAAGGGCCAGTGGAAGGGGGGCGAGGGCAGGGGGAGGGAGACAAAGGAAGGGGGAGAAGGGCCAGTGGAAGGGGGGCGAGGGCAGGGGGAGGGAGACAAAGGCAGGGGGAGAAGGGCCAGTGGAAGGGGGGCGAGGGCAGGGGGAGGGAGACAAAGGCAGGGGGAGAAGGGCCAGTGGAAGGGGGGCGAGGGCAGGGGGAGGGAGACAAAGGAAGGGGGAGAAGGGCCAGTGGAAGGGGGGCGAGGGCAGGGGGAGGGAGACAAAGGCAGGGGGAGAAGGGCCAGTGGAAGGGGGGCGAGGGCAGGGGGAGGGAGACAAAGGCAGGGGGAGAAGGGCCCAGTGGAAGGGGGGCGAGGGCAGGGGGAGGGAGACAAAGGCAGGGGGAGAAGGGCCAGTGGAAGGGGGGCGAGGGCAGGGGGAGGGAGACAAAGGCAGGGGGAGAAGGGCCAGTGGAAGGGGGGCGAGGGCAGGGGGAGGGAGACAAAGGCAGGGGGAGAAGGGCCAGTGGAAGGGGGGCGAGGGCAGGGGGAGGGAGACAAAGGCAGGGGGAGAAGGGCCAGTGGAAGGGGGGCGAGGGCAGGGGGAGGGAGACAAAGGCAGGGGGAGAAGGGCCAGTGGAAGGGGGGCGAGGGCAGGGGGAGGGAGACAAAGGCAGGGGGAGAAGGGCCAGTGGAAGGGGGGCGAGGGCAGGGGGAGGGAGACAAAGGCAGGGGGAGAAGGGCCAGTGGAAGGGGGGCGAGGGCAGGGTGAGGGAGACAAAGGCAGGGGGAGAAGGGCCAGTGGAAGGGGGGCGAGGGCAGGGGGAGGGAGACAAAGGAAGGGGGAGAAGGGCCAGTGGAAGGGGGGCGAGGACAGGGGGAGGGAGACAAAGGTAGGGGGAGAAGGGCCCAGGGGAAGGGGGGGCGAGGGCAGGGGGAGGGAGACAAAGGCAGGGGGAGAAGGGCCCAGGGGAAGGGGGGCGAGGGCAGGGGGAGGGAGACAAAGGCAGGGGGAGAATGGCCAGTGGAAGGGGGGCGAGGGCAGGGGGAGGGAGACAAAGGCAGGGGGAGAAGGGCCAGTGGAAGGGGGGCAAGGGCAGGGGGAGGGAGACAAAGGAAGGGGGAGAAGGGCCAGTGGAAGGGGGGCGAGGGCAGGGGGAGGGAGACAAAGGCAGGGGGAGAAGGGCCAGTGGAAGGGGGGCGAAGGCAGGGGGAGGGAGACAAAGGCAGGGGGAGAAGGGCCCAGAGGATGGGGAGCGAGGGCTGGGGGAGGGAGACAAAGGAAGGGGGAGAAGGGCCAGTGGAAGGGGGGCGAGGGCAGGGGGAGGGAGACAAAGGCAGGGGGAGAAGGGCCAGTGGAAGGGGGGCGAGGGCAGGGGGAGGGAGACAAAGGCAGGGGGAGAAGGGCCAGTGGAAGGGGGGCGAGGGCAGGGGGAGGGAGACAAAGGCAGGGGGAGAAGGGCCAGTGGAAGGGGGGCAAGGGCAGGGGGAGGGAGACAAAGGCAGGGGGAGAAGGGCCCAGTGGAAGGGGGGCGAGGGCAGGGGGAGGGAGACAAAGGCAGGGGGAGAAGGGCCAGTGGAAGGGGGGCGAGGGCAGGGGGAGGGAGACAAAGGCAGGGGGAGAAGGGCCAGTGGAAGGGGGGCGAGGGCAGGGGGAGGGAGACAAAGGCAGGGGGAGAAGGGCCAGTGGAAGGGGGGCGAGGGCTGGGGGAGGGAGACAAAGGCAGGGGGAGAAGGGCCCAGGGGAAGGGGGGCAAGGGCAGGGGGAGGGAGACAAAGGCAGGGGGAGAAGGGCCAGTGGAAGGGGGGCAAGGGCAGGGGGAGGGAGACAAAGGCAGGGGGAGAAGGGCCCAGTGGAAGGGGGGCGAGGGCAGGGGGAGGGAGACAAAGGCAGGGGGAGAAGGGCCAGTGGAAGGGGGGCGAGGGCAGGGGGAGGGAGACAAAGGCAGGGGGAGAAGGGCCAGTGGAAGGGGGGCAAGGGCAGGGGGAGGGAGACAAAGGCAGGGGGAGAAGGGCCCAGTGGAAGGGGGGCGAGGGCAGGGGGAGGGAGACAAAGGCAGGGGGAGAAGGGCCAGTGGAAGGGGGGCGAGGGCAGGGGGAGGGAGACAAAGGCAGGGGGAGAAGGGCCAGTGGAAGGGGGGCGAGGGCAGGGGGAGGGAGACAAAGGCAGGGGGAGAAGGGCCAGTGGAAGGGGGGCGAGGGCAGGGGGAGGGAGACAAAGGCAGGGGGAGAAGGGCCAGTGGAAGGGGGGCGAGGGCAGGGGGAGGGAGACAAAGGCAGGGGGAGAAGGGCCAGTGGAAGGGGGGCAAGGGCTGGGGGAGGGAGACAAAGGCAGGGGGAGAAGGGCCAGTGGAAGGGGGGCGAGGACAGGGGGAGGGAGACAAAGGCAGGGGGAGAAGGGCCCAGGGGAAGGGGGGGCGAGGGCAGGGGGAGGGAGACAAAGGCAGGGGGAGAAGGGCCCAGGGGAAGGGGGGCAAGGGCAGGGGGAGGGAGACAAAGGCAGGGGGAGAAGGGCCAGTGGAAGGGGGGCGAGGGCAGGGGGAGGGAGACAAAGGCAGGGGGAGAAGGGCCCAGGGGAAGGGGGGCAAGGGCAGGGGGAGGGAGACAAAGGCAGGGGGAGAAGGGCCAGTGGAAGGGGGGCAAGGGCAGGGGGAGGGAGACAAAGGAAGGGGGAGAAGGGCCAGTGGAAGGGGGGCGAGGGCAGGGGGAGGGAGACAAAGGCAGGGGGAGAAGGGCCAGTGGAAGGGGGGCGAAGGCAGGGGGAGGGAGACAAAGGCAGGGGGAGAAGGGCCAGTGGAAGGGGGGCAAGGGCAGGGGGAGGGAGACAAAGGCAGGGGGAGAAGGGCCCAGTGGAAGGGGGGCGAGGGCAGGGGGAGGGAGACAAAGGCAGGGGGAGAAGGGCCAGTGGAAGGGGGGCGAGGGCAGGGGGAGGGAGACAAAGGAAGGGGGAGAAGGGCCAGTGGAAGGGGGGCGAGGGCAGGGGGAGGGAGACAAAGGCAGGGGGAGAAGGGCCAGTGGAAGGGGGGCGAGGGCAGGGGGAGGGAGACAAAGGCAGGGGGAGAAGGGCCAGTGGAAGGGGGGCGAGGGCAGGGGGAGGGAGACAAAGGCAGGGGGAGAAGGGCCAGTGGAAGGGGGGCGAGGGCAGGGGGAGGGAGACAAAGGCAGGGGGAGAAGGGCCAGTGGAAGGGGGGCGAGGGCAGGGGGAGGGAGACAAAGGCAGGGGGAGAAGGGCCAGTGGAAGGGGGGCAAGGGCTGGGGGAGGGAGACAAAGGCAGGGGGAGAAGGGCCAGTGGAAGGGGGGCGAGGACAGGGGGAGGGAGACAAAGGCAGGGGGAGAAGGGCCCAGGGGAAGGGGGGGCGAGGGCAGGGGGAGGGAGACAAAGGCAGGGGGAGAAGGGCCTAGGGGAAGGGGGGCGAGGGCAGGGGGAGGGAGACAAAGGCAGGGGGAGAAGGGCCAGTGGAAGGGGGGCGAGGGCAGGGGGAGGGAGACAAAGGCAGGGGGAGAAGGGCCCAGGGGAAGGGGGGCGAGGGCAGGGGGAGGGAGACAAAGGCAGGGGGAGAAGGGCCCAGGGGAAGGGGGGCGAGGGCAGGGGGAGGGAGACAAAGGCAGGGGGAGAAGGGCCAGTGGAAGGGGGGCGAAGGCAGGGGGAGGGAGACAAAGGCAGGGGGAGAAGGGCCCAGAGGATGGGGAGCGAGGGCTGGGGGAGGGAGACAAAGGAAGGGGGAGAAGGGCCTAGTGGAAGGGGGGCGAGGGCAGGGGGAGGGAGACAAAGGCAGGGGGAGAAGGGCCAGTGGAAGGGGGGCGAGGGCAGGGGGAGGGAGACAAAGGCAGGGGGAGAAGGGCCAGTGGAAGGGGGGCAAGGGCAGGGGAAGGGAGACAAAGGCAGGGGGAGAAGGGCCAGTGGAAGGGGGGCGAGGGCAGGGGGAGGGAGACAAAGGCAGGGGGAGAAGGGCCAGTGGAAGGGGGGCGAGGGCAAGGGGAGGGAGACAAAGGCAGGGGGAGAAGGGCCAGTGGAAGGGGGGCAAGGGCAGGGGGAGGGAGACAAAGGCAGGGGGAGAAGGGCCAGTGGAAGGGGGGCGAGGGCAGGGGGAGGGAGACAAAGGCAGGGGGAGAAGGGCCAGTGGAAGGGGGGCGAGGGCTGGGGGAGGGAGACAAAGGCAGGGGGAGAAGGGCCAGTGGAAGGGGGGCGAGGGCAGGGGGAGGGAGACAAAGGCAGGGGGAGAAGGGCCAGTGGAAGGGGGGCGAGGGCAGGGGGAGGGAGACAAAGGCAGGGGGAGAAGGGCCAGTGGAAGGGGGGCGAGGGCAGGGGGAGGGAGACAAAGGCAGGGGGAGAAGGGCCAGTGGAAGGGGGGCGAGGGCAGGGGGAGGGAGACAAAGGCAGGGGGAGAAGGGCCAGTGGAAGGGGGGCGAGGGCAGGGGGAGGGAGACAAAGGCAGGGGGAGAAGGGCCAGTGGAAGGGGGGCAAGGGCAGGGGGAGGGAGACAAAGGCAGGGGGAGAAGGGCCAGTGGAAGGGGGGCGAGGGCAGGGGGAGGGAGACAAAGGCAGGGGGAGAAGGGCCAGTGGAAGGGGGGCGAGGGCAGGGGGAGGGAGACAAAGGCAGGGGGAGAAGGGCCCAGGGGAAGGGGGGCAAGGGCAGGGGGAGGGAGACAAAGGCAGGGGGAGAAGGGCCCAGGGGAAGGGGGGCAAGGGCAGGGGGAGGGAGACAAAGGCAGGGGGAGAAGGGCCAGTGGAAGGGGGGCGAGGGCTGGGGGAGGGAGACAAAGGCAGGGGGAGAAGGGCCAGTGGAAGGGGGGCAAGGGCAGGGGGAGGGAGACAAAGGCAGGGGGAGAAGGGCCAGTGGAAGGGGGGCAAGGGCAGGGGGAGGGAGACAAAGGCAGGGGGAGAAGGGCCCAGGGGAAGGGGGGCGAGGGCTGGGGGAGGGAGACAAAGGCAGGGGGAGAAGGGCCCAGGGGAAGGGGGGCAAGGGCAGGGGGAGGGAGACAAAGGCAGGGGGAGAAGGGCCCAGGGGAAGGGGGGCGAGGGCAGGGGGAGGGAGACAAAGGCAGGGGGAGAAGGGCCCAGGGGAAGGGGGGCGAGGGCAGGGGGAGGGAGACAAAGGAAGGGGGAGAAGGGCCAGTGGAAGGGGGGCGAGGGCTGGGGGAGGGAGACAAAGGCAGGGGGAGAAGGGCCCAGGGGAAGGGGGGCGAGGGCAGGGGGAGGGAGACAAAGGCAGGGGGAGAAGGGCCCAGGGGAAGGGGGGCGAGGGCAGGGGGAGGGAGACAAAGGCAGGGGGAGAAGGGCCAGTGGAAGGGGGGCGAGGGCTGGGGGAGGGAGACAAAGGCAGGGGGAGAAGGGCCTAGGGGAAGGGGGGCGAGGGCAGGGGGAGGGAGACAAAGGCAGGGGGAGAAGGGCCAGTGGAAGGGGGGCAAGGGCAGGGGGAGGGAGACAAAGGCAGGGGGAGAAGGGCCCAGGGGAAGGGGGGCAAGGGCAGGGGGAGGGAGACAAAGGCAGGGGGAGAAGGGCCCAGGGGAAGGGGGGCAAGGGCAGGGGGAGGGAGACAAAGGCAGGGGGAGAAGGGCCAGTGGAAGGGGGGCAAGGGCAGGGGGAGGGAGACAAAGGCAGGGGGAGAAGGGCCCAGGGGAAGGGGGGCAAGGGCAGGGGGAGGGAGACAAAGGCAGGGGGAGAAGGGCCCAGGGGAAGGGGGGCAAGGGCAGGGGGAGGGAGACAAAGGCAGGGGGAGAAGGGCCCAGGGGAAGGGGGGCAAGGGCAGGGGGAGGGAGACAAAGGCAGGGGGAGAAGGGCCCAGTGGAAGGGGGGCAAGGGCAGGGGGAGGGAGACAAAGGCAGGGGGAGAAGGGCCCAGTGGAAGGGGGGCGAGGGCAGGGGGAGGGAGACAAAGGCAGGGGGAGAAGGGCCAGTGGAAGGGGGGCGAGGGCAGGGGGAGGGAGACAAAGGCAGGGGGAGAAGGGCCAGTGGAAGGGGGGCAAGGGCTGGGGGAGGGAGACAAAGGCAGGGGGAGAAGGGCCAGTGGAAGGGGGGCGAGGGCAGGGGGAGGGAGACAAAGGCAGGGGGAGAAGGGCCAGTGGAAGGGGGGCAAGGGCAGGGGGAGGGAGACAAAGGCAGGGGGAGAAGGGCCCAGGGGAAGGGGGGCGAGGGCAGGGGGAGGGAGACAAAGGCAGGGGGAGAAGGGCCAGTGGAAGGGGGGCGAGGGCAGGGGGAGGGAGACAAAGGCAGGGGGAGAAGGGCCAGTGGAAGGGGGGCGAGGGCAGGGGGAGGGAGACAAAGGCAGGGGGAG
>NC_091551.1:27346173-27348673 GCF_042767895.1 Penaeus vannamei | reverse complement strand
TCTCTCTCCCTCTCTCCTTCCCACTTCCTCTCTCTCTCCCTCTCTCCTTCCAACTTCTTTTCTCTCTCCCTTCCTCCTTCCAGCGGTAAGGTGCTGGTCTAGCAATCTTGCGGACCTGCGTTCAGTCCCACGCCCGGCCAGTGAGTGGTAACCCCGGCCACTCCTTGCACACAGGGGGAGATTTGGGCAAAATAAAACAGACAGTATGTCACAGCAAAGAATATCCATTGTAACAAATGGAATTAGAACTAAATCTTTAATCTTTAATCTTTAATCTTTCATCTTTAATCTTCTCACTTCCTCTCTCTCTCCCTCTCTCCTTCCCACTTCCTCTCTCTCTCCTTCCCACTTCCTCTCTCTCTCCCTCTATCCTTCACACGTTCTCTCTCTCCCTCTATCCTTCACACGTTCTCTCTCTCCCTCTATCCTTCACACGTTCTCTCTCTCCCTCTATCCTTCACACGTTCTCTCTCTCCCTCTATCCTTCACACGTTCTCTCTCTCCCTCTATCCTTCACACGTTCTCTCTCTCCCTCCTTCCCACTTCCTTTCTCTCTCCCTCCTTCTCACTTCCTCTCCTTCGCTCCCTCCTTCTCACTTCCTCTCCTTCGCTCCCTCCTTCTCACTTCCTCTCCTTCGCTCCCTCCTTCTCACTTCCCCTCCTTCGCTCCCTCCTTCTCACTTCCTCTCCTTCGCTCCCTCCTTCTCACTTCCTCTCCTTCGCTCCCTCCTTCTCACTTCCTCTCCTTCGCTCCCTCCTTCTCACTTCCCCTCCTTCGCTCCCTCCTTCCCACTTCCTCTCTCTCTCCCTCTCTCCTTTCCACCTCCTCTCTCTCTCTCTCCCTCCTTCCCACTTCCTCTCTCCCTCCCTCTCTCCTTCCCACTTCCTCTCTCTCTCCCTCCCTCCTTCCCACTTCCTCTCTCTCTCTCTCTCCCTCCTTCCCACTTCCTCTCTCTCTCTCCAACTCTCCTTCCCACTTCCTCTCTCTCTCCCTCCGTCTTTCTCACTTCCTCTCTCTCTCCCTCTCTCCTTCCCACTTCCTCTCTCTCTCTCCATTTCTCCTTCCCACTTCCTCTCTCTCTCCCTCCGTCTTTCTCACATCCTCTCTCTCTCCCTCTCTCCTTCCCACTTCCTCTCTCTCTCCCTGTCTCCTTCCCACTTCCTCTCTCTCTCTCCATCTCTCTTTCCCACTTCCTCTCTCTCTCCCTCCCTCCTTCCCACTTCCTCTCTCTCTCTCTCTTTCCCTCCTTCCCACTTCCTCTCTCTCTCTCCTTTTCTCCTTCCCACTTCCTCTCTCTTTCCCTCCGTCTTTTTCACTTCCTCTCTCTCCCTCTCTCCTTCCGACTTCCTCTCTCTCTCCCTCCTTCCCACTTCCTCTCTCTCTCTCCTTTTCTCCTTCCCACATCCTCTCTCTCTCCCTCTCTTCCTCCTTCCATTTCCTCTCTCTCTTCCTCCTTCCACTTCCTCTCTCTCTCCCTCCTTCCCACTTCCTCTCTCTCTCCCTCTCTCCTTTCCACTTCCTCTTTCTCTCCTTCTTACTTCCTCTCTCTCTCTCTCCCTCCTTCCCACTTCCTCTCTCTCTCTCCATCTCTCCTTCCCACTTCCTCTCTCTCTCCCTCCCTCCTTCCCACTTCCTCTCTCTCTCCCTCTCTCCTTCCCACTTCCTCTCTCCTTCACTCCTTCCCACTTCCTCCTTCTCTCCTTCCCATTTCCTCTCTCTCTCCCTCCCTCCCTCCCACTTCCTCTCTCTCTCCCTCCCTCCTTCCCACTTCCTCTCTCTCTCCCTCCCTCCTTCTCACTTCTCTCCCTCTCTCCTTCCCCCGTTCTGTCTCCCTCTCTCCTTCTCACTTCCTCCTTCTCTCCTTCCCACTTCCTCTCTCTCTCCCTCCCTCCTTCTCACTTCCTCTCTCCTTCCCACTTCCTCTCTCTCTCCCTCCCTCCGTCCCTCGTCCCCATCTCCCTTCTCTCCCTTCCGCTTCCTCTCTCTCTTCCTCCCTCCCTCCCACTTCCTCTCTCCCTCCCTCCCTCCCTCCCACTTCCTCTCTCCCTCCCTCCTTCCCACTTTCTCTCTCCCTCCCTCCCTCCGTCCCACTTCCTCTCTCCCTCCCTCCCAATTCCTCTCTCCCTCCTTCCCACTTCCTCTCTCCCTCCCTCCCTCCCTTCTTCCCACTTCCTCTCTCCCTCCCTCCCTCCTTCCCACTTCCTCTCTCCCTCCCTCCCTCCATCCCTCCCTCCCACTTTCTCTCTCCCTCCCACTTCCTCTCTCCCTCCCTCCCTCCGTCCCTCGTCCCCATTTCCCTTCTCTCCCTCCCACTTTCTCTCTCCCGCCCTCCTTCCCACTTCCTCTCTCCCTCCCTCCCACTTCCTCTCTCCCTCCCTCCCTCCCACTTCCTCTCTCCCTCCCTCCCTCCCTCCCACTTCCTCTCTCTCTCCCTTCCTCTTTCAAATACCTATACACATGCAACGCAAGCACATATACCAGGACGTGACTCCGTGCATT
>NC_091551.1:27321173-27323673 GCF_042767895.1 Penaeus vannamei | reverse complement strand
TAAAGACCAAAGAATTACATGCTTAAAGTTTTAATAATATATTGACTGTAATTCGATATATTAATTATTTCTATTATTATATTAATTTACATCATCATGTCATCCCGTTACCAAAATTTCTTCATAAAACATGTCATTATTAATGTTACTATTATTATTATTATGATCATCACCACCGCCATCACCAATATTGTTAGTCATAATAATTATTGCTGTTATTATTGTTATGAACTCTTTACCTACTTAGAGAGAGAGAGAGAGAGAGAGAGAGAGAGAGAGAGAGAGAGAGAGAGAGAGAGAGAGAGAGAGAGAGAGAGAGAGAGAGAGTGAGTGAGTGAGTGAGTGAGTGAGCGAGTGAGTAAGTGAGTTATGGAAGATTTGTATATTGCTATAAAACCAACTTACTAAATCGATGATAAGTAAAAACAACGGATATAATTTGACCAAAGGCAAGGATTTTTACATCGACATACAATGATTGTCTTCAGTTTAGGTTCTCATTTTCTTCTTTCATATAGCGGTTAAACTGATGACTTTACGAAACACAAAAATTCAGTGTCAAAATATCATGTTCTGATCTGATTTGAAAAAATAAAATACATTTAGAATGGCCTAAAGCGATTTGTTTAAGAAATGTATAAAATAGGACTGAACAAAACAACAGATTTCACGCATACTAACTACATGATTTCCTTGTTAAATTTTCGTCCAGACTGAAAGACCATATGCAATAAGAACTTTCTGAAAATCATAATCGTTGATTTAAGAGTACCATCAGGATAGGAGTTTTACGGATAAATCAACAGGTGTTCTCTTGAGTATCAGAGGAATAAAAGGTAATTTACAAATAAGGGATTGGAATATTCAAAAGAAATATTAACACCAGGGGGGGGGGGCAGGTTTCTAACCCCCATTGACACTGTCTCTCTCTTCACTGATGTAAAAAGAAAAGAAAAGAAAGAAAAAAAAAAAAAAAGCCTGGATCGAGTAACCCATTGATTTCTGCTTAACAAAAATGCAGCCAGTATAATTGACTGGCGCCATATTGGATGTACCGAATGCAGACGTGCTATCAAGGCCAAGCGGGGAACTCAATACCGTGTCTTTGGGTGCAGCAAGCGAAGGAAACACGGTAAAGAAACCGTTCGAAGCCATAGCGAAGGAAGTGATGGCGATGGGTCGACGATAAAACGGAAATTTCCAAGAAGGTACTACTATATTGATCCTTGTAACTCTTTTTGCCGCTGTGTTGTGAGAAACGAGGAGTTATTTTGAGGCAACAAAAACATTTTTCTACCGAGAGATTAATACAGTTGAAGAATTTACCTGGATTTGAATGATTTTGCTTTAACGTATAGTCCGCAAGGCAGGCTGGCTGCCTTCGTTGGAAGGTGGTCGTATGAAGTATGTTGGAGCTGAAAATAATTTTTCACTTTCGCAAATTATGTTTCTGAGACCCTTAATAAATTTTCTGAAGAGCATAATTTCTAAGATGCTCACAGGAGGAGATAAACTTTGTAAACCAGATTAGTACAACTGTGGGAAACTTGTCTCTGCCTGCACGATATTCAAAATTATACAGATTAATATATTTTTTTTGTCTAAATAGAATAACAAATTCAAGACATATAAAATATGGTCTTGTTTCTGTGGGTTGAAAATCAAATAATTGCACTTGAAAGACATTCCACAACATTGAATTTACCCCCCCAAAAAAACGATTATTTTTTTTCTTTTCTTCTACAAGTTTACACACCAATAAATCCGGAAAATTTATCCAACCCAATCGAAGTAGTTTTATTTTTTTGTCACTGAAAACTACGTTCATTTAGTTTTACTTCATTTCGTTTCAAGAAAGATGCAAGGCGCTGTTCATTGTCTAGATAGTTTCTAAAATACACGGTCCTTTGCAGTTCATTCACAGATATTTGTTCTGGGTTCATCCAATATGGCCGTCAATTTCATTCTGCTTTTTCTTGACAGAAGCTCCATCAATTTTTTTTTTTTTTTAAAGATCAGTCTTCCCCTCTCGCACGGATAAAAGTAGATTACGCATTAATTAGAATGTTACTCCTAGCTAAATTTCTGATATTAGTTCTATTTTTTCTTTATTTAATTACTGATGTTAAACACTAAAATTTAAAGGATTTACATGGCCAGACTTTCTAATGAATCCGGATATCATTATTACATGTGACTGCTGACTTCTAGTTACTTTGTTAAAATTGTGCGAGGCGCGACCCAATGAATATTCACACATTCAGATATACATTTACTTAGAGATAAATGCATATCCGTTTTACTATTTGATAGATATGCATTTATTTACCTATACAGCCGGTAGATATGCATGTCTAGACTGACAGATATGCAATGAAGAAAAGTACCAAAAATATTTGATAGATTTTTTTTTCGTGATCATGGATTGTCTTTACTTTCTCAATCACTAATGTATCGCGAACATTTCCTTATAGAACTGACAACGCTCCGAAACGCAACG
>NC_091551.1:27241173-27303673 GCF_042767895.1 Penaeus vannamei | reverse complement strand
TCATTAGTCACAATGAATATTTTTGGAACAGGGTGTCTATTTATTATTACTTCTAAATTACCCCTTGTGTGCAAGGAATGGCCGGGGTTACCATCAACTGGCGGCGCGGGATTAGAACGCAGGTCAAGATTGCTGGACGAGAAAGATACCACTGCACTACACAGAGTAGTAGTACATGAAGGGAGATTTTTGTTACTCTAAAAGACATGATTTGGTCTATGTTTTAAGATTTGATTAATAATGCAATTTGAGTCGCCTCCAATCCACATTCATTGAAAATCGCTTTTAGAATGAGCTTATTTTCTCATATTATTTACACTCAGATGAAGGTATACTTAGACAAGCAAGTTCATCATACTTTTCTGTTCACCCTTCATTACCTGCATCTTATATGAGTAAAAAAGTATATGCACTTATCCAGGACATGTGCCTAACTCTATTGATATTAGTCATAGAATAGAAATAAATAAAGTAAGAAAGAAAAAGGAAACAGACTGCCTCGACAGTAAAATAATACCAGCATATAATGCAGCTAACCTGCAGTCTATTCAAACCTGGGAAACTTGTTATACCTTTTAATCCTTGCCATTGCCTTCTTTCTGGTTTAAATTCCTAATGTTTAGATAAATATTACGCGGCATTTGTTTACCAAAGTATCTATTCAAGTGGTTTTGTCCTTCAAATTATGATAAAGTCCTGAAACCTGTTTACATGATTATGAAACAAAATGTTCATCCTTGTATTTGTCAGAGGTATTTCTCAGATTCAAATTCTCAAGAAATATTTTGGGTCATACAATTGATCAGATAACGAATTATTCACCAACGTTTTTTTTCCAATAGTATTTCCATTCAAATTATCAGTAAACATTTCCTAAATCTTGAATGACTTGATTTTTTGTTTATTTTTCGTTTTCCTGCAATCCTCGAGGGTCACTTTCCCTCCACCACCTGCGGCTCCCAGAACATCCCTTTGACACGTTTACTTAAGGGCACCTCAAGTTAAACAATGGAGAGATGGTCCTATAAGCGATGCATATAACAGTAAATCTCAAAGTTCTATCCCGGATTTAGAACATTTTATTTATCGCAACGAAAGGTCGAAAATAGAAAGGAAGGATAGCCACGCCCCTTCCGAAATGGTCATGTTCCCCAGGTATTTAAGCCGCAGCCTTACCCATGGGCATCAGACAGCTCCTTGGTGGTGGGTCAACATGAATGCTCTGGTGAGTTCAAGGTAGTCCAGGTAGAATATGGGGACTCATATTTTGTTTATATATTAAGGTAACTGAATGAAATCTTTGTTTCTGGATTTTCATTACACGATAACGTGCTGTAACGGAAATGTTCCATTTCAGACTGTGATTTCGGTGGCGGCTCTCGTGGCTAGCGGCAGCGCCTCCTTGCTTGCTTACAACGGCGTATATGGAGGCCATCACGGCCTTCTTGGCGCCTATCCTTACGCAGGGTATTCTGGTGTGGTGCCCTACTCATACGCAGGTGGCCTTCCCGCAGCTGCTTCTCTCACCATCAAAACACCTATAATCAAGACCTTGGCTCCTACACCTATCTCTTACAACGTGGCTCCTGCACCTGTCTCCTACAACGTGGCTCCTGTACCTGTTTCCTACACCGTAGCTCCTGTGGCACCTGTAGCACCTGTTCAGTCTCAGTATCACGCTCAGGATGAGATCGGTCAGTACTCCTTCGGTTACGCCGGCGGTGCATCTTCACGCGCTGAGTCTCGCGATGCCTTCGGTGTTGTCCGTGGTTCGTACAACTACGTGGACTCTGAGGGCAAGGTTCAGACTCAGCACTACGTGGCTGACGCCCTTGGCTTTCGTGCGTCCGGCACCAACCTTCCCGTGGCTCCCGACGCCCCTCTGGCCGCCCTCCCCGGCCCCGTCCCCGAACCCGTCCAGGACACTGCTGAGGTAGTCGCCGCCAAGCTCGCCCATTTCCAGGCCTACAACGAAGCCGCCGCCGCCGCCGCTGCCGCCCCAGACACCCGCAAGAAACGTTCCGTCCTTGCGGCTCCCGGTCTCGGCGTCTACTCTCCTCTCCGTTTCTCCTACGGATTCTCCACTCACCTCCACTACGCCCACCCAACTACCTATGCTTCTCCTCTTCACTACACTGCCGCCCATCCCGCCCTCACCACCTACAACGCCGTCCACGTCCCCACCACCTACGCCGCCGCCGCCAGACCCGCCCTCCGTGACGCCGAACTCCTCCGCGTGGTCCACAACCCCGCCCACGCCACCTCCTACCGCGTGCTCAACTGAGTTGGAATCCAGTCACGTGAGGTGTGACGAACGCATTTGATGAGGTTTGACATCTCATTATTTGTACAAAAAGCGAATTATGTTTGATCTATTAAATAAAATGATTTCACTGTCAGCATACTGTCATGAACCTAAACCGCAGTCAGCTAGTAACGTGTACGGCAGAGCAATAATAATAATAATGATAATAATGACAAAACATTTAGTTGCCCTATATATATGCGTTCACACACACACACACACACACACACACACACACACACACACACACATATATATATATATATATATATATATATATATATATATACATATTGCATACAAATGCATGTAAATGCATAAATCCACGAACCAACATCAACAAACGAAAAACCAGTTTGTACATATACCCGAATATATATATATATATATATATATATATATATATATATATATATATATATATATACATATGTATGTATATGTATGTACACATATACACATATTTATCTATATATGAATATACTTGTATGTGTCAATCATATGCAACAGAACAGAAAATTATAAAATAGAATTACAAAAATAATGAAAACTTTTATGGAGTCTCATACTTAAGTAGAACAATTATCAATAACTATGACCTCCAGTTCCCCTTTCTATCCATACCTTTCTTTCTCTTTTCCCATCCAGTCTTATGCGGCGCCATTAACACTCCTGACATCTGCTGGGAGAAATTCAACACAGGAAGACAAAGCATATCTATATGTATTCTTACATACTCGATATCATATTACTTGACAGTATGTCCAGATAACACATGAATAGTGAATAAGGAATAGGTTATCAATAAAGCACATTTTGATACTTTCATTATATAATATTTTCACAGTGGTTTAGTCTATGTTTATGATAAGACTAGGTAATAAGTGCAAAATAAGTCCAGTTATGTTGTTTAAACAGGCACTCAGGCAGTCACAGAGGACTCGCCTCCCCCATTCTACAGTGGATTCCTCTTGCACACCAATAGCCTTTTTTATTTACCTACTCCATTATTATTCGAAATATATCCATGGATATATTTTGAAATAATTCTCTAAATTTATCTTTCCAGTTTTTTCTTTGTCACAAAGGAAACCTTAGTAAGATTGAGAGACAACGTTTCCTTGCAAAATTATGATATTGACACCTGTTGGGGACAAAGCCTTACCTGAGCGACAAAATCGATACAGTAGCGTGTCGAACTCTCGCAAGACTAGTCAGTTTCGCTCGAGAGTTAGCGCATTTCTCTTGCCTATAAACAAGCTGTGATGACATTAATGATAAGGAAAATGGATGCGAGTCTAAATATGTTTATTATGATAGTGATAACAGTATCAATAATAATGATAAAAAGGACAGTGATGATATTGATAGTAACGGTAGTGGTAATGATTACGAATCATGAAAATAATTGATAATGATAATGCTGCCAATTGATAATTATGATAATAATAATGATAATGAGAGTGATAATAATGATAATGATAATGATGATAATGATAATCATAATGAAAATAATGAGAATGATAACAATACTGATAATCATGGTGATAATCATTATCATAATAAACAACACTGATAATGATTGCATTAATAATAGTGATAATCTTAGCAACGACAATAAAATGACACTGATGATGATGAAAATGATAGTAATGATAATATAAATAAGAATCACACTGACAATAATTATAAGAATGAAAACACCAATAATAACAACGATAATGTTAATGCTAATGATATTGATAATGATAATAATTTCGATAATAATGAGAACGTAAAAATAACAAAAACGATAATAATGATTCTAGTTATAATAAAGACTTTGATTGTTATATCATCCTCATTGCTATTGATATTACCATTATCATTATCATGATTATCTTCATTCTTATTGTTATTGCTAACATTACCGTTATCATCATAACCATCATCATTGTTATTGTTACCATTACTATTATCATGATATTGACAGTAATAATGATTATTATCAATATGCAAATAACAGTACAAGAATACTACTACTGATAATAACGATGATAATAATGCTAATGATAACATCAACGGCGGTATTAATAATGATGATCACATGAAAAAGAATGTGATTAACAATCATGATAATGATGATAATAATAGAATGATCGTAAAAATTTTGATAACTTCAGTATCAATAACAATAGTAATAGTAATAACGATAGTAGTAATGGCAATAACAATACTAATAATGTTACTACAGCTATAAATGAAAACAATGATTATGTTAATGATAATGATATAGATAATAGAAAATAAAAAATGACAATAGGAAAAAAAATATATAACGAGGGGGAGGATTCAAAGGATAAAAATAAAATCAATAAAGAATAACGACACCACTAATAATGATGATGACGATTATCATGATATTAACAATAGTGATAAAAATAGTAATGATGATAATGATAACAATAATAAAGATATTCTGAATAATGATGACAAATAATTGTAAGTCAATTTTCTGAATTTAGGATATAATACTGTAGCTAAAATCAGATATTCCCTGAATCGCTTTCATTTTTGTTAACCTTTCCATTGCTTGTACATTTTCTTTGGCACCAGTCAGAAGTGGAGATATGACTTTTTCAGGATTTGAATCTGAGAAGACTATAGGAGTGTGGCAATATATGATATAAAATAACTTCTCATATTACTTTATTTGTCTATTTTTGTAAGGGGATGTGAAAACAGCCTCACCCAGGAGCCAAGGCGCTGTACGATACAAAAGATTAGACTGTAGAAAGGAAGGAAAGCCACGCCCCCTTGCCCATTTTCTGAGGTGGTCAAGATGTTCCCAAGGTATTTAAGACGGCGTCATACCCATGGCCACCAGACAGCTCCTTGACGGTGGCCAACATGAACTCTCTGGTGAGTTTAGGAACCCCAGTTTTCGCTGAGGTTGAACGGAGTCTCTTCTCGTTTTGGTGATTTCAGTCAGGTTTAAAGATGAAATTTTCTCGGTTTCTAATTCAGTGTATTTTCATGTAATGAAAATGATGCATTTCAGACTGTGATTTCGGTGGCGGCTCTCGTGGCTAGCGGCAGCGCCTCCTTGCTTGCGTACAACGGCGTATATGGAGGCCATCACGGCCTTCTTGGCGCCTATCCTTACGCAGGTTATTCTGGTGTGGTGCCCTACGCATACGCAGGTGGCCTTCCCGCAGCTGCTCCTCTCTCCCTCAAAACACCTGTAATCAAGACCTTGGCTCCTACACCTATCTCTTACAACGTAGCTCCTGCACCTGTCTCCTACAACGTAGCTCCTTCACCTGTGTCCTATAACTTGGCTCCTGCACCTGCTTCCTACAACGTAGCTCCTGTCGCACCTGTAGCACCTGTCCAGTCTCAGTATCACGCTCAGGATGAGATCGGTCAGTACTCCTTCGGTTACGCCGGCGGTGCATCTTCACGCGCTGAGTCTCGCGATGCCTTCGGTGTTGTCCGTGGTTCGTACAACTACGTGGACTCTGAGGGCAAGGTTCAGACTCAGCACTACGTGGCTGACGCCCTTGGCTTCCGTGCGTCCGGCACCAACCTTCCCATGGTTCCCGACGCCCCTCTGGCCGCCCTCCCCGGCCCCGTCCCCGAACCCGTCCAGGACACTGCTGAGGTAGTCGCCGCCAAGCTCGCCCATTTCCAGGCCTACAACGAAGCCGCCGCCGCCGCCGCTGCCGCCCCAGACACCCGCTAAAGAGTGTTTTAGAAACTGCATCATATCTGTGCGTAGAGCTCTCGCCAGCAGATAACAGCATCAAGACTCTAGTCAGTTACGATCGAGAGTTGACGGACGTGTATGAGATACCTCTGAATAAAAGTTTCTGTAAGAAAGATTTTGCCTCAATTACTTTCTATTACATTTCTATACCCAATAATTTCATACCCTTTTTTATGCCCATTATTATTATCATTATTATTTTTTATCAACCTATTTTAATGCAAGTAAAATCGGGTGTTGTTTGCTCTTCATTTTACACATCAATATATTAACACAATCTTTTCTATACCGTTCCTTAAACTATGAAGTCATTGTACACGAATTTATTATTGCTTTATTTGGGATTTTTAGAACACGGAGGACGAGATATGGTCCCTGTATGAAATATATTTCACTCATTTTGATTATGGTAATGAGTAATGGTGATTGTAATACTGTAAGTCATGTTTAATAATCATATTGATATCAATAATACGCTACTGATGGGGATGATTACTATACCTCTAATAATGAAAATGGTAATAGAAATGGTAATGGCAATAGCAATGTTAATAAACATGATAATTGATGATATAGATAAGTATAACAATCATAATTTCGTTGAAATAGCTATACACTCGCTTGGTTTCAAATGGCAAGCGTGTCTGATTTTCCCCACGCTCACTTCATGGGAAGAGCAGCCGCGTACTCTGTCAAGTAAATGAGAATAATTTTTGTATAGCAAGATGGCCGTCACTTCGATTTCTATCCCAAATTTATTTAGTGAAGGAGAGAAGTTTGGCAATGCTGATTACGGGTATATAATCTGTAAACGACCTTCTCTTCATTTACTCTTTTCGGTTACAGTTCCAAGAAATCTTAATGAAAAAAGCATCATTACCCAAGTTCAGCAGTGTCAAACTCGAGTCTTTCCTGTGCCATGTCAGTTCAATTCAATCTACCTTTAACAGAAACAACGGAGGTGATTTATGATTTTTAATTTCATTAGTCACAATGAATATTTTTGGAACAGGGTGTCTATTTATTATTACTTCTAAATTACCCCTTGTGTGCAAGGAATGGCCGGGGTTACCATCAACTGGCGGCGCGGGATTAGAACGCAGGTCAAGATTGCTGGACGAGAAAAATACCACTGCACTACACAGAGTAGTAGTACATGAAGGGAGATTTTTGTTACTTTAAAAGACATGATTTGGTCTATGTTTTAAGATTTGATTAATAATGCAATTTGAGTCGCCTCCAATCCACATTCATTGAAAATCGCTTTTAGAATGAGCTTATTTTCTCATATTATTTACACTCAGATGAAGGTATACTTAGACAAGCAAGTTCATCATACTTTTCTGTTCACCCTTCATTACCTGCATCTTATATGAGTAAAAAAGTATATGCACTTATCCAGGACATGTGCCATACTCTATTGATATTAGTCATAGAATAGAAATAAATAAAATAAGAAAGAAAAAGGAAACAGACTGCCTCGACAGTAAAATAATACCAGCATATAATGCAGCTAACCTGCAGTCTATTCAAACCTGGGAAACTTGTTATACCTTTTAATCCTTGCCATTGCCTTCTTTCAGGTTTAAATTCCTAGTGTTTAGATAAATATTACGCGGCATTTGTTTACCAAAGTATCTATTCAAGTGGTTTTGTCCTTCAAATTATGATAAAGTCCTGAAACCTGTTTACATGATTATGAAACAAAATGTTCATCCTTGTATTTGTCAGAGGTATTTCTCAGATTCAAATTCTCAAGAAATATTTTGGGTCATACAATTGATCAGATAACGAATTATTCACCAACGTTTTTTTTTTCCAATAGTATTTCTATTCAAATTATCAGTAAACATTTCCTAAATCTTGAATGACTTGATTTTTTGTTTATTTTTCGTTTTCCTGCAATCCTCGAGGGTCACTTTCCCTCCACCATCTGCGGCTCCCAAAACATCCATTTGATATCTCTACTTAAGGGCACCTTAAGTTAAACAATGGATGGTCCTATAAGCGATGCATATAAAAGTAAATCTCAAAGTTCTATCCCGGATTTAGAACATTTTATTTATCGCAACGAAAGGTCGAAAATAGAAAGGAAGGATAGCCACGCCCCTTCCGAAATGGTCATGTTCCCCGGGTATTTAAGCCGCAGCCTTACCCATGGGCATCAGACAGCTCCTTGGTGGTGGGTCAACATGAATGCTCTGGTGAGTTCAAGGTAGTCCAGGTAGAATATGGGGACTCATATTTTGTTTATATATTAAGGTAACTGAATGAAATCTTTGTTTCTGGATTTTCATTACACGATAACGTGCTGTAATGGAAATGTTCCATTTCAGACTGTGATTTCGGTGGCGACCCTCGTGGCTAGCGGCAGCGCCTCCTTGCTTGCGTACAGCGGCGTATATGGAGGCCATCACGGCCTTCTTGGCGCCTATCCTTACGCAGGGTATTCTGGTGTGGTGCCCTACGCATACGCAGGTGGCCTTCCCGCAGCTGCTCCCCTCACCATCAAAACACCTATAATCAAGACCTTGGCTCCTACACCTATCCCTTACAACGTGGCTCCTGCACCTGTCTCCTACAACGTAGCTCCTGCACCTGTTTCCTACAACGTAGCTCCTGTGGCACCTGTAGCACCTGTTCAGTCTCAGTATCACGCTCAGGATGAGATCGGTCAGTACTCCTTCGGTTACGCCGGCGGTGCATCTTCACGCGCTGAGTCTCGCGATGCCTTCGGTGTTGTCCGTGGTTCGTACAACTACGTGGACTCTGAGGGCAAGATTCAGACTCAGCACTACGTGGCTGACGCCCTTGGCTTTCGTGCGTCCGGCACCAACCTTCCCGTGGCTCCCGACGCCCCTCTGGCCGCCCTCCCCGGCCCCGTCCCCGTACCCGTCCAGGACACTGCTGAGGTAGTCGCCGCCAAGCTCGCCCATTTCCAGGCCTACAACGAAGCCGCCGCCGCCGCCGCTGCCGCCCCAGACACCCGCAAGAAGCGTTCCATCCTTGCGGCTCCCGGTCTCGGCGTCTACTCTCCTCTCCGTTTCTCCTACGGATTCTCCACTCCCCTCCACTACGCCCACCCAACTACCTATGCTTCTCCTCTTCACTACACTGCCGCCCATCCCGCCCTCACCACCTACAACGCCGTCCACGTCCCCACCACCTACGCCGCCGCCGCCAGACCCGCCCTCCGTGACGCCGAACTCCTCCGCGTGGTCCACAACCCCGCCCACGCCACCTCCTACCGCGTGCTCAACTGAGTTGGAATCCAGTCACGTGAGGTGTGACGAACGCATTTGATGAGGTTTGACACCTCACTATTTGTACAAAGAGCGAATTATGTATGATCTATTAAATAAAATGATTTCACTGTCAGCATACTGTCATGAACCTAAACCTCAGTCAGCTAGTAACGTGTACGGCAATAATAATAATAATAATAATGAAAACATATTTAGTTGCCCTATCTATCTGCGTTCACACACGCACACACAGACACACACACACACACACACACACACACATACACACACACACACACACACACACACACACACACACACACACACACACACACACACACATATATATATATATATATATATATATATATATATATATATATATATATATACATATTGCATACAAATGCATGTAAATGTATAAATCCACGAACCAACATACACACACACACATAAAAAAAAGAGTTTGTACATATACACGAATATATATATATATATATATATATATATATATATATACATATATATATACATTTACATATATATATACATATATATGTATATGTATGTATATATATATATATATATATATATATATATATATATATATATATATACATATTTATCTATATATGAATATATATGTTTGTGTGTGTGTGTGTGCACCATATGTAATAGAACAGAAAAATATAAAATCACAGAATTACAAAAACAATGAAAACTTTTATGGAGTCACATACCTAAGTAGAACAGTTATCAATAACTATGATCTCCAGTTCCCCTTTCTATCCATACCTTTCTTTCTCTTTTCCCAGTCAGTGTTAAGCAGCACATTAACACTCCTGACATCTGCCGGGGGAAATTCAACACAGGAAGACAAAGCATATTTATATGCACTCTTACATACTCGATATCATATTTCTTGACAGTATGTCCAGATAACACATGAATAGTGAATAAGGAATAGGTTATCAATAAAGCACATTTTGATACTTTCATTATATATTATTTTCACAGTGGTGTAGTCTATGTTTATGATAAGACTAGGTAATAAATACAAAATAAGTCCAGTTATGTTGTTTAAACAGGCATTCAGGCAGTCACAGAGGACTCGCCTCCCCCATTCTACAGTGGATTCCTCTTGCACACCAATAGCCATTATAGCCCTTTTTTATTTACCTACTCCATTATTATTCGAAATATATCCATGGATACATTTTGAAATAATTCTCTAAATTTATCTTTCCAGTTTTATCTTTGTCACAAAAGAAACCTTAGTAAGATTGAGAGACAACGTTTCCTTGCAAAATTATGATATTGACACCTGTTGGGGACAAAGCCTTACCTGAGCGACAAAATCGATACAGTAGCGTGTCGAACTCTCGCAAGACTAGTCAGTTTCGCTCGAGAGTTAGCGCATTTCTCTTGCCTATAAACAAGCTCTGATGACATTAATGATAAGGAAAATGGATGCGAGTCTAAATATGTTTATTATGATAGTGATAACGGTATCAATAATAATGATAAAAAGGACAGTGATGATATTGATAGTAACGGCAGTGATAATGATTACGAATTATGAAAATAATTGATAATGATAATGCTGCCAATTAATAATAATAATAATAATGATAATGAGAGTGATAATAATGATAATGATAATAATGATAATGATAATCATAATGAAAATAATAAGAATAATAACAATACTGATAATCATGGTGATAATCATTATCATAATAAACAACACTGATAATGATTGCATTAATAATAGTGATAATCTTAGCAATGACAATAAAATGACACTGATGATGATAATGACAGGAATGATAGTATAAATAATAATCACACTGGCAATATTTATAAAAATGAAAACACCAATAATAACAACGATAATGTTAATGCTAATGATTGGGATATTGATAATGAAGATAATTATTTCGATAAAAATGAACAAAAACGGTAATAATGATTTTGACTGTTATATTACCATTGTCATTATCATCGTTGTTATTAATATTACCATTTTCATTATTATCATTATCTTCATCATTATTGTTGTTATTACAAACATTACCGTTATCATCATAAGCATCACCATTATTATTGTTACCATTACTATTATCATGATATTGACTTTAATAATGATTATTATCAATATGCAAATAACAGTACAAGAATACTACTACTGATAAGGACGATGATAATAATGCTAATGATAACATCAACGGCGGTATTAATAATGATGAACACATGAAAAAGAACATGATTAACAATCATGATAATGGTAAGGATAATAAAATGATCGTAAAAATGTTGATAACTTCAGTATCAATAACAGTAATAATAGTAATAACGATAGTAGTAATGACAACGATAATACAAATAATGCTACTACTACTATAAATGAAAACAATGATCATATTAATGATAATATTATAGATAATAATAGAAAATAAAAAATAATGATAATAGTAAGAGAAATAAGAGATAATAATAATTCTAAGGATAAAAATAAGATCAATAAAGAATAATGACACCACTAATAATGGTATAATATTGACAACAATAAACAATGGCAACAGTGATATTATTTTTAATAGTAATAGGGATAATGATGATAACAGTAATGATAATGATGGTAATGATAATAACATTGATGGCAATGATAGTTATAATAAGTGATAATGATAATTGCCCCAATAAAAAGAATGTTAATAATGATAATGATAATGATGATAATAATAATCACAAGGTAACATTGATAACATGATTATTCATACAATTGTAGTAATGATAATATCAATAATAATATTGCTACTCTTGATAATGATGAAAATAATTATCATCCACAGTAGCTCCAGCAACACCAATATTAATAACGGTAAAAGTGATGATTTTAACAGTAACTTCAATTGTACAATTATAATTATAAAATGATAGTGGTGATGATTATAATGGTATTAACAGTAGTAGTAATAATGAAATAAGTTATGCTGATAATTATGATTATAACAATAGTAATGGTAGAAATTGTAGTGCTACTATCACTCAATAATGATTCTACTATTACCACTAGTAACATGAATAATGATAATCATAGCGATGATGACGATTATCATAACATTAACAAAAGTGATAAAAATAGTAATGATTATGATAACAATAAAGATATTCTGAATAATGATGACAAATAAGTTAATTTTCAGAATTTAGGATATAATACTATAGCTATAATCAGATATTCCCTGAATCGCTTTCATTTTTGTTCACCTTTCCATTGCTTGTACATTTTCTTTGGCACCAGTCAGAAGTGGAGATATGACTTTTTCAGGATTTGAATCTGAGAAGACTATAGGAGTGTGGCAATATATGATATAGAATAACTTCTCATATTACTTTATTTGTCTATTTTTGTAAGGGGATGTGAAAACAGCCTCACCCAGGAGCCAAGGCGCTGTACGATACAAAAGATTAGACTGTAGAAAGGAAGGAAAGCCACGCCCCCTTGCCCATTTTCTGAGGTGGTCAAGATGTTCCCAAGGTATTTAAGGCGGCGTCATACCCATGGCCACCAGACAGCTCCTTGACGGTGGCCAACATGAACTCTCTGGTTAGTTTAGGAACCCCAGGTTTCGCTGAGGTTGAACGGAGTCTCTTCTCGTTTTGGTGATTTCAGTCAGGTTTAAAGATGAAATTTTCTCGGTTTCTAATTCAGTGTATTTTCATGTAATGAAAATGATGCATTTCAGACTGTGATTTCGGTGGCGGCTCTCGTGGCTAGCGGCAGCGCCTCCTTGCTTGCGTACAACGGCGTATATGGAGGCCATCACGGCCTTCTTGGCGCCTATCCTTACGCAGGGTATTCTGGTGTGGTGCCCTACGCATACGCAGGTGGCCTTCCCGCAGCTGCTCCTCTCTCCCTCAAAACACCTGTAATCAAGACCTTGGCTCCTACACCTATCTCTTACAACGTAGCTCCTGCACCTGTATCCTACAACGTGGCACCTGCACCTGTTTCCTACAACGTAGTTCCCTTCGCACCTGTAGCACCTGTCCAGTCTCAGTATCACGCTCAGGATGAGATCGGTCAGTACTCCTTCGGTTACGCCGGCGGTGCATCTTCACGCGCTGAGTCTCGCGATGCCTTCGGTGTTGTCCGTGGATCGTACAACTACGTGGACTCTGAGGGCAAGGTTCAGACTCAGCACTACGTGGCTGACGCCCTTGGCTTCCGTGCGTCCGGCACCAACCTTCCTGTGGCTCCTGACGCCCCTCTGGCCGCCCTCCCCGGCCCCGTCCCCGAACCCGTCCAGGACACTGCTGAGGTAGTCGCCGCCAAGCTCGCCCATTTCCAGGCCTACAACGAAGCCGCCGCCGCCGCCGCTGCCGCCCCAGACACCCGCTAAAGAGTGTTTTAGAAACTGCATCATATCTGTGCGTAGAGCTCTCGCCAGCAGATAACATCAAGACTCTAGTCAGTTTCGATCGAGAGTTGACGAACGTGTATGAGATACCTCTGAATAAAAGTTTCTGTAAGATTTTACTTCCTTCTACATTTCTATACCCAATAATTTCATACCCTTTTTTAATCATGTTCCTAAAGAGGACAATGTTATGCCCATTATTATTTTTTTATCAACCTATTTTAATGCAAGTAAAATCGGGTGTAGTTTGCTCTCCATTTTACACATCAATATATTAACACAATCTTTTCTATGCCGTTCCTTAAACTATGAAATCATTGTACACGAAATTATTATTGCTTTATTTGGGATTTTTAGAACACCGAGGACGAGATATAGTCCCTGTATGAAATATATTTCACTCATTTTGATTATGGTAATGAGTAATGGTGATTGTAATACTGTAAGTCATGTTTAATAATCATATTGATATCAACAATACGCGACCGATGGGGATGATTACTATACCTCTAATAATGAAAATGGTAATAGAAATGGTAATGGCAATAGCAATGCTAATAAACATGATAATTGATGATATAGATAAATATAATCATAATTTCGTTGAAATAGCTATACACTCGCTTGGTTTCAAATGGCAAGCGTGTCTGATTTTCCCCACGCTCACTTCGTGGGAAGAGCAGCCGCGTACTCTGTCAAGTAAATGAGAATAATTTTTGTATATCAAGATGGCCGTCCCTTCGATTACTATTCCAAGATTTTTTACTGAGGGAGAGAAGTTTGGCAATGCTGATTACGGGTATATAATCTGTAAACGACCTTCTTTTCATTTACAGTTCCAAGAAATCTTAATGAAACAAAGCATCATTACCCAAGTTCAGCAGTGTCAAACTCGAGTCTTTCCTGTGTCATGTTAGTTCAATTCAATCTACGTGTAACAGAAACAACGGAGGTGATTTATGATTTAGTTTAATTTCATTAGTCACAATGAATATTTTTTGGATCAGGGTGTCTATTTATTATTACTTCTAAATTACCCCTTGTGTGCAAGGAAAGGCCGGGGTTACCATCAACTGGCGGAGCGGGATTAGAACGCAGGTCAAGATTGCTGGACGAGAAAAATACCACTGCACTACACAGAGTAGTAGTACATGAAGGGAGATTTTTGTTACTTTAAAAGACATGATTTGGTCTATGTTTTAAGATTCGATTAATAATACAATTTGAGTCGCATCCAATCCACATTAATTGAAAATCGCTTCTAGAATGAGAAGCTTATTTTCTCATATTATTTACACTTAGATGAAGGTATACTTAGACAAACAAGTTCGTTATAGTTTTCTATTCATCCTTCATTGCCTGCATCTTATATGAGTAAATGAGTATGCACTTACATAGTAGAAGTACCGATCTCCATTGACATTAGTCATAAAATAGAAAGACAAAAACAAACAGATTGTCCATGTAGTAGGATACTCAGCATATAATGCAGCTAACCTTCAGCCCATTCAAACATATGAAATTTATTATACCTTCTAATCCTTGCCATTGCCTTCTTTCTGATTTGAATTCCTAATATTTAGATAAATATTATGCGGCATTTGTTTACCAAAGTATTTATTCAAGTGTTTTTGCCATTCAGATTATAAAAATGCCGTAAAACCTGTTTACATGACTATGAAACAAAATGCTCATCCTTGTATTTGTCAGAGATATTTCTCAAATACAAATTCTCAAGAAATATTTTGGGTCATGCAGTTGATCAGATAACCAATTATTCACCAACATTTTTTTTTCAATAGTATTTCTATTCAAATTATCAGTAAACATTTCCTAAATCTTGTATGACTTGATTTTGTGTTTATTTCTCGTTTTCCTGCAATCCTCGAGGGTCACTTTCCCTCCACCACCTGCGCCACCCAAAACATCCCTTTGAAACCTCTACTTAAGGGCACCTCAAGTTAAACAATAGGAGATGGTCCTATAAGCGATGCATATAACAGTAAATCTCAAAATTCTATCCCGGATTTAGAACATTTTATTTATCGCAACGAAAGGTCGAAAATAGAAAGGAAGGATAGTCACGCCCCTTCCGAAATGGTCATGTTCCCCGGGTATTTAAACCGCAGCCATACCCATGGGCATCAGACAGCTCCTTGGTGGTGGGTCAACATGAATGCTCTGGTGGGTTCAAGGTAGTCCAGGTAGAATATGGGGACTCATATTTTGTTTGTATATTAAGGTTGTTGAATGAAATCTTTGTTTCTGGATTTTCATTACACGATAACGTGCTGTAATGGAAATGTTCCATTTCAGACTGTGATTTCGGTGGCGACCCTCGTGGCTAGCGGCAGCGCCTCCTTGCTTGCGTACAACGGCGTATATGGAGGCCATCACGGCCTTCTTGGCGCCTATCCTTACGCAGGGTATTCTGGTGTAGTGCCCTACGCATACGCAGGTGGCCTTCCCGCAGCTGCTTCTCTCACCATCAAAACACCTGTAATCAAGACCTTGGCTCCTACACCTATCTCTTACAACGTGGCTCCTGCACCTGTCTCCTACAACGTAGCTCCTGTAGCTGTATCCTACAACGTAGCTCCTTCATCTGTTTCCTACAACGTAGCTCCTGTGGCACCTGTTCAGTCTCAGTATCACGCTCAGGATGAGATCGGTCAGTACTCCTTCGGTTACGCCGGCGGTGCATCTTCACGCGCTGAGTCTCGCGATGCCTTCGGTGTTGTCCGTGGTTCGTACAACTACGTGGACTCTGAGGGCAAGATTCAGACTCAGCACTACGTGGCTGACGCCCTTGGCTTCCGTGCGTCCGGCACCAACCTTCCCGTGGCTCCCGACGCCCCTCTGGCCGCCCTCCCCGGCCCCGTCCCTGAACCCGTCCAGGACACTGCTGAGGTAGTCGCCGCCAAGCTCGCCCATTTCCAGGCCTACAACGAAGCCGCCGCCGCCGCCGCTGCCGCCCCAGACACCCGCAAGAAGCGTTCCGTCCTTGCGGCTCCCGGTCTCGGCGTCTACTCTCCTCTCCGTTTCTCCTACGGATTCTCCACTCCCCTCCACTACGCCCACCCAACTACCTATGCTTCTCCTCTTCACTACACTGCCGCCCATCCCGCCCTCACCACCTACAACGCCGTCCACGTCCCCACCACCTACGCCGCCGCCGCCAGACCCGCCCTCCGTGACGCCGAACTCCTTCGCGTGGTCCACAACCCCGCCCACGCCACCTCCTACCGCGTGCTCAACTGAGTTGGAATCCAGTCACGTGAGGTGTGACGAACGCATTTGATGAGGTTTGACACCTCACTATTTGTACAAAGAGCGAATTATGTTTGATCTATTAACTAAAATGATTTCACTGTCAGCATACTGTCATGAACCTAAACCGCAGTCAGCTAGTAACGTGTACGGCAGAGCAATAATATTAATGATGATAATAATGAAAACACATATTTAGTTGCCCTATATATCTGCGTTCACACATGTATATATATATATATATATATATATATATATATATATATATATATATACATACATATTGCATACAAATGCATGTAAATGCATAAATCCACGAACCAACATCAACAAACAAAAGAACAGTTTGTACATATACCCGAATATATATATATATATATATATATATATATATATATATATATATATATATTTACATATATATATATACATATTTATGTATATGTATGTACACATATTTATTTATATATGAATATGCTTGTATGTGTGAATCATATGTAACAGAACAGAAAAATATAAAATAGAATTACAAAAATAATGAAAAATTTTATGGAGTCACATACTTAAGTAGAACAGTTATCAATAACTTTGACCTCCAGTTCCCCTTTCTATCCATACCTTTCTTTCTCTTTTCCCATCCAGCCTCATGCGGCACTATTAACACTCCTGACATCTGCTGGGAGAAATTCAACACAGGAAGACAAAGCATATCTATATGTATTCTTACATACTCGATATCATATTACTTGACAGTATGTCCAGGTAACACATGAGTAGTGAATAAAGAATAGGTTATCAATAAAGCACATTTTGATACTTTCATTATATAATATTTTCACAGTGGTGTAGTCTATGTTTATGATAAGACTAGGTAATAAATACAAAATAAGTCCAGTCATGTTGTTTAAACAGGCACTCAGGCAGTCACAGAGGACTCGCCTCCCCCATTCTACAGTGGATTCATCTTGCACACCAATAGCCATTATAGCCTTTATTATTTACCTACTCCATTATTATTCTACTCCATTATTATTCGAAATATATCCATGGATATATTTTGAAATAATTCTTTAAATCTATCTTTCCAGTTTTATCTTTGTCACAAAAGAAACCTTAGTAAGATTGAGAGACAACGTTTCCTTGCAAAATTATGATATTGACACCTGTTGGGGACAAAGCCTTACCTGAGCGACAAAATCGATACAGTAGCGTGTCGAACTCTCGCAAGACTAGTCAGTTTCGCTCGAGAGTTAGCGCATTTCTCTTGCCTATAAACAAGCTCTGATGACATTAATGGTAAGGAAAATGGATGTGGGTCTAAATATGTTTATTATGATAGTGATAACAGTATCAATAATAATGATAAAAAGGACAGTGATGATATTGATAGTAACGGTAGTGGTAATGATTACGAATCATGAAAATAATTGATAATGATAATGCTGCCAATTGATAATTATGATAATAATAATGATAATGAGAGTGATAATAATGATAATGATAATGATGATAATGATAATCATGATGAAAATAATGAGAATGATAACAATAATGATAATTATGATGATAATCATTATCATAATAAACAACACTGATAATGATTGCATTAATAATAATGATAATCTTAGCAATGACAATAAAATGACACTGATGATGATGAAAATGATAGGAATGATAATGTAAATAAGAATCACACTGACAATAATTTTAAGAATGAAAACACCAATAATAACAACGATAATGTTAATTAATGCTAATGATATTGATAATTATAATAATTTCAATAATAATGAGAACGTAAAAATAACAAAAACGATAATAATGATTCTAGTTATAATAAAGACTTTGATTGTTATATCATCCTCATTGATATTACCATTATCATTATCATCATTATCTTCATTCTTATTGTTATTGCTAACATTACCGTTATCATCATAACCATCATCATTGTTATTGTTACCACTACTATTATCATGATATTGACTTTAATAATGATAGTTATCAATATGCAAATAATAATACAAGAATACTACTACTGATAATAACGATGATAATAATGCTAATAACATCAACGGCGGTATTAATAATGGTGATCACATGAAAAAGAATGTGATTAACAAACATGATAATGATGATAATAATAGAATGATCGTAAAAATGTTGATAACTTCAGTATCAATAACAATAGTAATAGTAATAACGATAGTAGTAATGGCAATAACAATACTAATAATGTTACTACAACTATAAATGAAAACAATGATCATGTTAATGATAATGACATAGATAATAGAAAATAAAAAATGACAATAGGAAAAAAAATATATAACGAGGGGGAGGATTCAAAGGATAAAAATAAAATCAATAAAGAATAACGACACCACTAATAATGATGACGATTATCATGATATTAACAATAGTGATAAAAATAGTAATGATGATAATGATAACAATAATAAAAATATTCTGAATAATGATGACAAATAATTGTAAGTCAATTTTCTGAATTTAGGATATAATACTGTAGCTAAAATCAGATATTCCCTGAATCGATTTCATTTTTGTTCACCTTTCCATTGCTTGTGCATTTTCTTTGGCACCAGTCAGAAGTGGAGATATGACTTTTTCAGGATTTGGATCAAAGAAGACTATAAGAGTGTGGCAATATATGATATAAAATAACTTCTCATATTACTTTATTTGTCTATTTTTGTAAGGGGATGTGAAAACAGCCTCACCCAGGAGCCAAGGCGCTGTACGATACAAAAGATTAGACTGTAGAAAGGAAGGAAAGCCACGCCCCCTTGCCCATTTTCTGAGGTGGTCAAGATGTTCCCAAGGTATTTAAGGCGGCGTCATACCCATGGCCACCAGACAGCTCCTTGACGGTGGCCAACATGAACTCTCTGGTGAGTTTAGGAACCCCAGTTTTCGCTGAGGTTGAACGGAGTCTCTTCTCGTTTTGGTGATTTCAGTCAGGTTTAAAGATGAAATTTTCTCGGTTTCTAATTCAGTGTATTTTCATGTAATGAAAATGATGCATTTCAGACTGTGATTTCGGTGGCGACCCTCGTGGCTAGCGGCAGCGCCTCCTTGCTTGCGTACAACGGCGTATATGGAGGCCATCACGGCCTTCTTGGCGCCTATCCTTACGCAGGGTATTCTGGTTTGGTGCCCTACGCATACGCAGGTGGCCTTCCCGCAGCTGCTCCTCTCTCCCTCAAAACACCTGTAATCAAGACCTTGGCTCCTACACCTATCTCTTACAACGTAGCTCCTGCACCTGTCTCCTACAACGTAGCCCCTGCACCTGTCTCTTACAACGTAGCTCATGCACCTGTATCCTATAACTTGGCTCCTGCACCTGCTTCCTACAACGTAGATCCCTTCGCACCTGTAGCACCTGTCCAGTCTCAGTATCACGCTCAGGATGAGATCGGTCAGTACTCCTTCGGTTACGCCGGCGGTCCTTCTTCACGCGCTGAGTCTCGCGATGCCTTCGGTGTTGTCCGTGGTTCGTACAACTACGTGGACTCTGAGGGCAAGGTTCAGACTCAGCACTACGTGGCTGACGCCCTTGGCTTCCGTGCGTCCGGCACCAACCTTCCCATGGTTCCCGACGCCCCTCTGGCCGCCCTCCCCGGCCCCGTCCCCGAACCCGTCCAGGACACTGCTGAGGTAGTCGCCGCCAAGCTCGCCCATTTCCAGGCCTACAACGAAGCCGCCGCCGCCGCCGCTGCCGCCCCAGACACCCGCTAAAGAGTGTTTTAGAAACTGCATCATATCTGTGCGTAGAGCTCTCGCCAGCAGATAACAGCATCAAGACTCTAGTCAGTTACGATCGAGAGTTGACGGACGTGTATGAGATACCTCTGAATAAAAGTTTTTGTAAGGAAGATTTTGTCTCAATTACTTTCTTCTACATTTCTGTACCCAATAATTTTATACCCTTTTTTTTAATCATGTTCCTAAGGAGGACAATGTTATGCTCATGTTTTTTTTTTTTTTTTTTTTTTTTTTTTTTTTTTAATCAACCTATTTTAATGCAAGTAAAATCGAGTGTAGTTTGCTCTCCATTTTACACATCAATATATTAACACGATCTTTTCTATACCGTTCCTTAAACTATGAGACCATTGTACACGAATTTATTGCTTTATTGGGATTTTTAGAACACCGAGGACGAGATATGGTCCCTGTATGAAATATATTTCACGCATTTTGATGCTAATGATTTTAATACTGTCAGCCATATTTAATAATCATATTGATATCAACAATACGCTACTGATGGGGATGATTACTATACCTCTAATAATGAAAATGGTAATAGAAATGGTAATGGCAATAGCAATGTTAATAAACATGATAATTGATGATATAGATAAATATAATCATAATTTTGTTTAAATAGTTATACACTCGCTTGGTTCCAAATGGCAAGCGTGTCTGATTTTCCCCACGCTCACTTCGTGGGAAGAGCAACCGCGTATTCTGTTAAGTAATTGAGAATAATTTTTGTATAGCAAGATGGCCGTCCCTTCGATTTCTATTCCAAGATTATTTAATGAGGGAGAGAAGTTTGGCAATGCTGATTACGGGTATATAATCTTTAAACGACCTTCTCTTCATTTACTCTTTTCGGTTACAGTTCCAAGAAATCTTAATGAAAAAAGCATCATTACCCAAGTTCAGCAGTGTCAAACTCGAGTCTTTCCTGTGCCATGTCAGTTCAATTCAATCTACCTTTAACAGAAACAACGGAGGTGATTTATGATTTTTAATTTCATTAGTCACAATGAATATTTTTGGAACAGGGTGTCTATTTATTATTACTTCTAAATTACCCCTTGTGTGCAAGGAATGGCCGGGGTTACCATCAACTGGCGGCGCGGGATTAGAACGCAGGTCAAGATTGCTGGACGAGAAAAATACCACTGCACTACACAGAGTAGTAGTACATGAAGGGAGATTTTTGTTACTTTAAAAGACATGATTTGGTCTATGTTTTAAGATTTGATTAATAATGCAATTTGAGTCGCCTCCAATCCACATTCATTGAAAATCGCTTTTAGAATGAGCTTATTTTCTCATATTATTTACACTCAGATGAAGGTATACTTAGACAAGCAAGTTCATCATACTTTTCTGTTCACCCTTCATTACCTGCATCTTATATGAGTAAAAAAGTATATGCACTTATCCAGGACATGTGCCATACTCTATTGATATTAGTCATAGAATAGAAATAAATAAAATAAGAAAGAAAAAGGAAACAGACTGCCTCGACAGTAAAATAATACCAGCATATAATGCAGCTAACCTGCAGTCTATTCAAACCTGGGAAACTTGTTATACCTTTTAATCCTTGCCATTGCCTTCTTTCAGGTTTAAATTCCTAGTGTTTAGATAAATATCACGCGGCATTTGTTTACCAAAGTATCTATTCAAGTGGTTTTGTCCTTCAAATTATGATAAAGTCCTGAAACCTGTTTACATGATTATGAAACAAAATGTTCATCCTTGTATTTGTCAGAGGTATTTCTCAGATTCAAATTCTCAAGAAATATTTTGGGTCATACAATTGATCAGATAACGAATTATTCACCAACGTTTTTTTTTTTTTCCAATAGTATTTCTATTCAAATTATCAGTAAACATTTCCTAAATCTTGAATGACTTCATTTTTTGTTTATTTTTCGTTTTCCTGCAATCCTCGAGGGTCACTTTCCCTCCACCATCTGCGGCTCCCAAAACATCCATTTGATATCTCTACTTAAGGGCACCTTAAGTTAAACAATGGATGGTCCTATAAGCGATGCATATAAAAGTAAATCTCAAAGTTCTATCCCGGATTTAGAACATTTTATTTATCGCAACGAAAGGTCGAAAATAGAAAGGAAGGATAGCCACGCCCCTTCCGAAATGGTCATGTTCCCCGGGTATTTAAGCCGCAGCCTTACCCATGGGCATCAGACAGCTCCTTGGTGGTGGGTCAACATGAATGCTCTGGTGAGTTCAAGGTAGTCCAGGTAGAATATGGGGACTCATATTTTGTTTATATATTAAGGTAACTGAATGAAATCTTTGTTTCTGGATTTTCATTACACGATAACGTGCTGTAATGGAAATGTTCCATTTCAGACTGTGATTTCGGTGGCGATCCTCGTGGCTAGCGGCAGCGCCTCCTTGCTTGCGTACAGCGGCGTATATGGAGGCCATCACGGCCTTCTTGGCGCCTATCCTTACGCAGGATATTCTGGTGTGGTGCCCTACGCATACGCAGGTGGCCTTCCCGCAGCTGCTCCCCTCACCATCAAAACACCTATAATCAAGACCTTGGCTCCTACACCTATCCCTTACAACGTGGCTCCTGCACCTGTCTCCTACAACGTAGCTCCTGCACCTGTTTCCTACAACGTAGCTCCTGTGGCACCTGTAGCACCTGTTCAGTCTCAGTATCACGCTCAGGATGAGATCGGTCAGTACTCCTTCGGTTACGCCGGCGGTGCATCTCCACGCGCTGAGTCTCGCGATGCCTTCGGTGTTGTCCGTGGTTCGTACAACTACGTGGACTCTGAGGGCAAGATTCAGACTCAGCACTACGTGGCTGACGCCCTTGGCTTTCGTGCGTCCGGCACCAACCTTCCCGTGGCTCCCGACGCCCCTCTGGCCGCCCTCCCCGGCCCCGTCCCCGTACCCGTCCAGGACACTGCTGAGGTAGTCGCCGCCAAGCTCGCCCATTTCCAGGCCTACAACGAAGCCGCCGCCGCCGCCGCTGCCGCCCCAGACACCCGCAAGAAGCGTTCCATCCTTGCGGCTCCCGGTCTCGGCGTCTACTCTCCTCTCCGTTTCTCCTACGGATTCTCCACTCCCCTCCACTACGCCCACCCAACTACCTATGCTTCTCCTCTTCACTACACTGCCGCCCATCCCGCCCTCACCACCTACAACGCCGTCCACGTCCCCACCACCTACGCCGCCGCCGCCAGACCCGCCCTCCGTGACGCCGAACTCCTCCGCGTGGTCCACAACCCCGCCCACGCCACCTCCTACCGCGTGCTCAACTGAGTTGGAATCCAGTCACGTGAGGTGTGACGAACGCATTTGATGAGGTTTGACACCTCACTATTTGTACAAAGAGCGAATTATGTATGATCTATTAAATAAAATGATTTCACTGTCAGCATACTGTCATGAACCTAAACCTCAGTCAGCTAGTAACGTGTACGGCAATAATAATAATAATAATAATGAAAACATATTTAGTTGCCCTATCTATCTGCGTTCACACACGCACACACACACACACACACACACACACATACACACACACACACACACACACACACACACACATATATATATATATATATATATATATATATATATATATATATACATATTGCATACAAATGCATGTAAATGTATAAATCCACGAACCAACATACACACACACACATAAAAAAAAGAGTTTGTACATATACACGAATATATATATATATATATATATATATATATATATATACATATATATATACATTTACATATATATACATATATGTATATGTATGTATATATATATATATATATATATATATATACATATTTATCTATATATGAATATATGTTTGTGTGTGTGTGTGTGCACCATATGTAATAGAACAGAAAAATATAAAATCACAGAATTACAAAAACAATGAAAACTTTTATGGAGTCACATACCTAAGTAGAACAGTTATCAATAACTATGATCTCCAGTTCCCCTTTCTATCCATACCTTTCTTTCTCTTTTCCCAGTCAGTGTTAAGCAGCACATTAGCACTCCTGACATCTGCCGGGGGAAATTCAACACAGGAAGACAAAGCATATTTATATGCACTCTTACATACTCGATATCATATTTCTTGACAGTATGTCCAGATAACACATGAATAGTGAATAAGGAATAGGTTATCAATAAAGCACATTTTGATACTTTCATTATATATTATTTTCACAGTGGTGTAGTCTATGTTTATGATAAGACTAGGTAATAAATACAAAATAAGTCCAGTTATGTTGTTTAAACAGGCATTCAGGCAGTCACAGAGGACTCGCCTCCCCCATTCTACAGTGGATTCCTCTTGCACACCAATAGCCTTTTTTATTTACCTACTCCATTATTATTCGAAATATATCCATGGATATATTTTGAAATAATTCTCTAAATTTATCTTTCCAGTTTTTTCTTTGTCACAAAGGAAACCTTAGTAAGATTGAGAGACAACGTTTCCTTGCAAAATTATGATATTGACACCTGTTGGGGACAAAGCCTTACCTGAGCGACAAAATCGATACAGTAGCGTGTCGAACTCTCGCAAGACTAGTCAGTTTCGCTCGAGAGTTAGCGCATTTCTCTTGCCTATAAACAAGCTCTGATGACATTAATGATAAGGAAAATGGATGCGAGTCTAAATATGTTTATTATGATAGTGATAACGGTATCAATAATAATGATAAAAAGGACAGTGATGATATTGATAGTAACGGCAGTGATAATGATTACGAATTATGAAAATAATTGATAATGATAATGCTGCCAATTAATAATAATGATAATAATAATGATAATGAGAGTGATAATAATGATAATGATAATAATGATAATGATAATCATAATGAAAATAATGAGAATAATAACAATACTGATAATCATGGTGATAATCATTATCATAATAAACAACACTGATAATGATTGCATTAATAATAGTGATAATCTTAGCAATGACAATAAAATGACACTGATGATGATAATGACAGGAATGATAGTATAAATAATAATCACACTGGCAATATTTATAAAAATGAAAACACCAATAATAACAACGATAATGTTAATGCTAATGATTGGGATATTGATAATGAAGATAATTATTTCGATAAAAATGAACAAAAACGGTAATAATGATTTTGACTGTTATATTACCATTGTCATTATCATCGTTGTTATTAATATTACCATTTTCATTATTATCATTATCTTCATCATTATTGTTGTTATTACAAACATTACCGTTATCATCATAAGCATCACCATTATTATTGTTACCATTACTATTATCATGATATTGACTTTAATAATGATTATTATCAATATGCAAATAACAGTACAAGAATACTACTACTGATAAGGACGATGATAATAATGCTAATGATAACATCAACGGCGGTATTAATAATGATGAACACATGAAAAAGAACATGATTAACAATCATGATAATGGTAAGGATAATAAAATGATCGTAAAAATGTTGATAACTTCAGTATCAATAACAGTAATAATAGTAATAACGATAGTAGTAATGACAACGATAATACAAATAATGCTACTACTACTATAAATGAAAACAATGATCATATTAATGATAATATTATAGATAATAATAGAAAATAAAAAATAATGATAATAGTAAGAGAAATAAGAGATAATAATAATTCTAAGGATAAAAATAAGATCAATAAAGAATAATGACACCACTAATAATGGTATAATATTGACAACAATAAACAATGGCAACAGTGATATTATTTTTAATAGTAATAGGGATAATGATGATAACAGTAATGATAATGATGGTAATGATAATAACATTGATGGCAATGATAGTTATAATAAGTGATAATGATAATTGCCCCAATAAAAAGAATGTTAATAATGATAATGATAATGATGATAATAATAATCACAAGGTAACATTGATAACATGATTATTCATACAATTGTAGTAATGATAATATCAATAATAATATTGCTACTCTTGATAATGATGAAAATAATTATCATCCACAGTAGCTCCAGCAACACCAATATTAATAACGGTAAAAGTGATGATTTTAACAGTAACTTCAATTGTACAATTATAATTATAAAATGATAGTGGTGATGATTATAATGGTATTAGCAGTAGTAGTAATAATGAAATAAGTTATGCTGATAATTATGATTATAACAATAGTAATGGTAGAAATTGTAGTGCTACTATCACTCAATAATGATTCTACTATTACCACTAGTAACATGAATAATGATAATCATAGCGATGATGACGATTATCATAACATTAACAAAAGTGATAAAAATAGTAATGATTATGATAACAATAAAGATATTCTGAATAATGATGACAAATAAGTTAATTTTCAGAATTTAGGATATAATACTATAGCTATAATCAGATATTCCCTGAATCGCTTTCATTTTTGTTCACCTTTCCATTGCTTGTACATTTTCTTTGGCACCAGTCAGAAGTGGAGATATGACTTTTTCAGGATTTGAATCTGAGAAGACTATAAGAGTGTGGCAATATATGATATAGAATAACTTCTCATATTACTTTATTTGTCTATTTTTGTAAGGGGATGTGAAAACAGCCTCACCCAGGAGCCAAGGCGCTGTACGATACAAAAGATTAGACTGTAGAAAGGAAGGAAAGCCACGCCCCCTTGCCCATTTTCTGAGGTGGTCAAGATGTTCCCAAGGTATTTAAGGCGGCGTCATACCCATGGCCACCAGACAGCTCCTTGACGGTGGCCAACATGAACTCTCTGGTTAGTTTAGGAACCCCAGGTTTCGCTGAGGTTGAACGGAGTCTCTTCTCGTTTTGGTGATTTCAGTCAGGTTTAAAGATGAAATTTTCTCGGTTTCTAATTCAGTGTATTTTCATGTAATGAAAATGATGCATTTCAGACTGTGATTTCGGTGGCGGCTCTCGTGGCTAGCGGCAGCGCCTCCTTGCTTGCGTACAACGGCGTATATGGAGGCCATCACGGCCTTCTTGGCGCCTATCCTTACGCAGGGTATTCTGGTGTGGTGCCCTACGCATACGCAGGTGGCCTTCCCGCAGCTGCTCCTCTCTCCCTCAAAACACCTGTAATCAAGACCTTGGCTCCTACACCTATCTCTTACAACGTAGCTCCTGCACCTGTATCCTACAACGTGGCACCTGCACCTGTTTCCTACAACGTAGTTCCCTTCGCACCTGTAGCACCTGTCCAGTCTCAGTATCACGCTCAGGATGAGATCGGTCAGTACTCCTTCGGTTACGCCGGCGGTCCTTCTTCACGCGCTGAGTCTCGCGATGCCTTCGGTGTTGTCCGTGGATCGTACAACTACGTGGACTCTGAGGGCAAGGTTCAGACTCAGCACTACGTGGCTGACGCCCTTGGCTTCCGTGCGTCCGGCACCAACCTTCCTGTGGCTCCTGACGCCCCTCTGGCCGCCCTCCCCGGCCCCGTCCCCGAACCCGTCCAGGACACTGCTGAGGTAGTCGCCGCCAAGCTCGCCCATTTCCAGGCCTACAACGAAGCCGCCGCCGCCGCCGCTGCCGCCCCAGACACCCGCTAAAGAGTGTTTTAGAAACTGCATCATATCTGTGCGTAGAGCTCTCGCCAGCAGATAACATCAAGACTCTAGTCAGTTTCGATCGAGAGTTGACGAACGTGTATGAGATACCTCTGAATAAAAGTTTCTGTAAGATTTTACTTCCTTCTACATTTCTATACCCAATAATTTCATACCCTTTTTTAATCATGTTCCTAAAGAGGACAATGTTATGCCCATTATTATTTTTTTATCAACCTATTTTAATGCAAGTAAAATCGGGTGTAGTTTGCTCTCCATTTTACACATCAATATATTAACACAATCTTTTCTATGCCGTTCCTTAAACTATGAAATCATTGTACACGAAATTATTATTGCTTTATTTGGGATTTTTAGAACACCGAGGACGAGATATAGTCCCTGTATGAAATATATTTCACTCATTTTGATTATGGTAATGAGTAATGGTGATTGTAATACTGTAAGTCATGTTTAATAATCATATTGATATCAACAATACGCGACCGATGGGGATGATTACTATACCTCTAATAATGAAAATGGTAATAGAAATGGTAATGGCAATAGCAATGCTAATAAACATGGTAATTGATGATATAGATAAATATAATCATAATTTCGTTGAAATAGCTATACACTCGCTTGGTTTCAAATGGCAAGCGTGTCTGATTTTCCCCACGCTCACTTCGTGGGAAGAGCAGCCGCGTACTCTGTCAAGTAAATGAGAATAATTTTTGTATATCAAGATGGCCGTCCCTTCGATTACTATTCCAAGATTTTTTACTGAGGGAGAGAAGTTTGGCAATGCTGATTACGGGTATATAATCTGTAAACGACCTTCTTTTCATTTACAGTTCCAAGAAATCTTAATGAAACAAAGCATCATTACCCAAGTTCAGCAGTGTCAAACTCGAGTCTTTCCTGTGTCATGTTAGTTCAATTCAATCTACGTGTAACAGAAACAACGGAGGTGATTTATGATTTAGTTTAATTTCATTAGTCACAATGAATATTTTTTGGATCAGGGTGTCTATTTATTATTACTTCTAAATTACCCCTTGTGTGCAAGGAAAGGCCGGGGTTACCATCAACTGGCGGAGCGGGATTAGAACGCAGGTCAAGATTGCTGGACGAGAAAAATACCACTGCACTACACAGAGTAGTAGTACATGAAGGGAGATTTTTGTTACTTTAAAAGACATGATTTGGTCTATGTTTTAAGATTCGATTAATAATACAATTTGAGTCGCATCCAATCCACATTAATTGAAAATCGCTTCTAGAATGAGAAGCTTATTTTCTCATATTATTTACACTTAGATGAAGGTATACTTAGACAAACAAGTTCGTTATAGTTTTCTATTCATCCTTCATTGCCTGCATCTTATATGAGTAAATGAATATGCACTTACATAGAAGTACCGATCTCCATTGACATTTGTCATAAAATAGAAAGACAAAAACAAACAGATTGTCCATGTAGTAGGATACTCAGCATATAATGCAGCTAACCTTCAGCCCATTCAAACATATGAAATTTATTATACCTTCTAATCCTTGCCATTGCCTTCTTTCTGGTTTGACTTCCTAATATTTAGATAAATATTACGCGGCAATTGTTTACCAAAGTATCTATTCAAGTGGTTTTGCCATTCAGATTATAAAAATGCCGTAAAACCTGTTTACACGATTATGGAACAAAATGCTCATCCTTGTATTTGTCAGAGATATTTCTCAAATACAAATTCTCAAGAAATATTTTGGGTCATGCAGTTGATCAGATAACCAATTATTCACCATTTTTTTTCAATAGTATTTCTATTTAAATTATCAGTAAACATTTCCTAAATCTTGAATGACTTGATTTTGTGTTTATTTCTCGTTTTCCTGCAATCCTCGAGGGTCACTTTCCCTCCACCATCTGCGGCTCCCAAAACATCCCTTTGAAACCTCTACTTAAGGGCACCTCAAGTTAAACAATAGATGGTCCTATAAGCGATGCATATAACAGTAAATCTCAAAATTCTATCCCGGATTTAGAACATTTTATTTATCGCAACGAAAGGTCGAAAATAGAAAGGAAGGATAGCCACGCCCCTTCCAAAATGGTCATGTTCCCCGGGTATTTAAACCGCAGCCATACCCATGGGCATCAGACAGCTCCTTGGTGGTGGGTCAACATGAATGCTCTGGTGGGTTCAAGGTAGTCCAGGTAGAATATGGGGACTCATATTTTGTTTGTATATTAAGGTTGTTGAATGAAATCTTTGTTTCTGGATTTTCATTACACGATAACGTGCTGTAATGGAAATGTTCCATTTCAGACTGTGATTTCGGTGGTGGCTCTCGTGGCTAGCGGTAGCGCCTCCTTGCTTGCGTACAACGGCGTATATGGAGGCCATCACGGCCTTCTTGGCGCCTATCCTTACGCAGGGTATTCTGGTGTGGTGCCCTACGCATACGCAGGTGGCCTTCCCGCAGCTGCTTCTCTCACCATCAAAACACCTGTAATCAAGACCTTGGCTCCTACACCTATCTCTTACAACGTGGCTCCTGCACCTGTCTCCTACAACGTAGCTCCTGTAGCTGTATCCTACAACTTAGCTCCTTCACCTGTTTCCTACAACGTAGCTCCTGTGGCACCTGTTCAGTCTCAGTATCACGCTCAGGATGAGATCGGTCAGTACTCCTTCGGTTACGCCGGCGGTGCATCTTCACGCGCTGAGTCTCGCGATGCCTTCGGTGTTGTCCGTGGTTCGTACAACTATGTGGACTCTGAGGGCAAGGTTCAGACTCAGCACTACGTGGCTGACGCCCTTGGCTTCCGTGCGTCCGGCACCAACCTTCCTGTGGCTCCTGACGCCCCTCTGGCCGCCCTCCCCGGCCCCGTCTCCGAACCCGTCCAGGACACTGCTGAGGTAGTCGCCGCCAAGCTCGCCCATTTCCAGGCCTACAACGAAGCCGCCGCCGCCGCCGCTGCCGCCCCCGACACCAGCTAGACTTATATATATATATATATATATATATATATATATATATATATAAGAGAAACTTGATATATGTTAATGGTTACATGATATTGTACATACAAAAGATTGTTCATGTCAACCATACCCTCCAATGAAAATAAACATAAAAATGTTATCAATTCGTATCTTTTTACCTCAATTCATATCTATTTCTACACAGATGAACAATTCACATAGCTTTAAGTTAGTACACTTATGTAACAAAAAGGAATCCAAGTTACGGTCAAGTTTTCGAACGTTTTCCCGAATAGCCTCATCGCCGGTAGCCTTCGTGCACCTCGTACTGGTTTCTTATTGTAACTTATTCGCTTTAGCTTATGAAATGGGCTTTCCTTTCGTTCAATGCATTTTGCTTACACTCAAGATTATACCTTATGCTACTTGCGTGTCATACGACTGTTACGCACATTTGCAGGAATGATACATAACATAGGAAGATAGATCTAAAGCTTTTTAAACTTCTAAGACAACTTGTCATATAGAATATGAATATTGAGTGGCAATTCATCACTAATAAGAAAACTAAAATGACAATGCGATGGACTGAGTATCCATCTTAATATAGAAAAGGATGTCAGTACAGAAAGGGTCAGAGCAAATAGCCCTTGCAGTTCTGTTTGCAGGTCACATGCGTTAGGTTCCTTTGTAAAGTTCAGGGGCCGGATTTACTAACGTCTTACGATATCGTAAATGGTCTGTTTATATCGTAAAACAAGTTACTCTCTCGTTTCTCGCAACGAGCGTATTTTCAAAACACTCCCGAGGTCGTAAACACATCTCCGTATGAGAGACATTTACGGGAGCCCGAAACCTCTCGTGACGCTTATCGTAGCGACCCTCCTCAGCTCATATTAGCTTCATAAATACCTTTAGGAGTGTGTAAATGTCACTTTGTCATGTGGAAATTAATTAATGTGCAAGAGCAACCATTGAGGATGCATAATAACAGAAAAAGACAATATGACTAATGTAAATAAGGATTGGCCTTTGCCAGTGCATAGAGATGCGGAAACACTTGATGCAAACCACTCAGCAAGTTTAATTTATCATGAATTAAAGGATCTCTAACACATCTTCAAATACGAAATCTGAATGAAAATGCATAATTCCATCATTATGACTATTTTCCTCTATAGCAACAAAACATAATAAATATTTAATAACAAATGTTACCAATATACAAACACACCTCTTAACAGCCTAATATAAAATTACATTTAGCATTGGATCCATTTCTTTATGAATAATGATTAAGATGAATGTTTTACCGGATTGTAACAAATTTCTATCATAATATCTTATGAAAATATAACGAAATGCTTGATTTTTTTTTGTGAGACATAGATATGAATATATATGTGTGTGTGATCACTTTCCCTCTACATATGTCTCTCTCTCTCTCTCTCTCTCTCTCTCTCTCTCTCTCTCTCTCTCTCTCTCTCTCTCTATATATATATATATATATATATATATATATATGTATATATATATATATATATATATATATATATATATATATATATATATACTTTATTCATACATGCATATATACATACAATTCTATATATACAAAAATATATACATGTATATGTATGTATATATATATATATATATATATATATATATATATATATATATATATATATATATTATGCATATATATATATATGTGTGTGTGTGTGTGTGTGTGTGTGTGTGTGTTTGTGTGCGTGTGTGCATATATACATACATACATACACACACACACACACACACACACACATATATATATATATATATATATATATATATATATATATATATATGCATATATATATATATATATATATATATATATATATGTATGTATATATATAATATATATGCATATATAGATTAATAGATATATGTATATATGTGAATTTTTGTATGTATAATGTATATACATACATGCATATACATACAAATATATGTTTATGAATATATATATATATATATATATATATATATATATATATATATATATATATATATATAGAAAGAGAGAGAGAGAGAGAGAGAGAGATGGGTATAGCCTTAGCTATATATATATATATATATATATATATATATATATATATATATATATATATATATATATATATATGTAAAGTATCAGAATTTATAAGTCTATTTATAAAGGTGGTAATGATCAATAAAAGGTGATGATTCACCAGGTGGTGATATAGAAACTGTCTTAAGTAAAACTCATTAGTGTTGCCTCAGTTCAGCGGATAACGCTCTCTGATTGGTCGATTTTTTCCGAGCTAACGCTGATTGGTCGATCCATCCGTTCTTTTAGGAAATAAAGCCCTACGACACCTAGCGATAGAAAATTCGGTCGTTACGGTTACGAGACCCCTGCGCTCTCGTTGTTTGGCATTTGAAAATAGGCCGTGAAGTCGCTAGTTGAGAAATCGTTGATAGTTCTCGTAACTGTGACGAGAGATAGCGTTTACGAGAGAGTTTAGTAAATCCGGCCCCTGATTGGGTTCACGACCGGGCGCCAATGAATTGTTACTGATGATCTTTGATTAGGGTTGGTGTACTTCTAAACTAGTTACAGGTCTCATTCAATGCAAATTCTATCCATTTAGGGTAATGTTCACGTCTTTTCAATAATAATAATAATAATAATAATAATAATCATATAATCCCAATACAATCAAAATCGACTTAATTTTTATTCTGATAGTTATGGAAGGTTAGATATAGTGTTGAGTAAAATCAAGATATTAGGATTTTTTTTTCTGAAGGTGTAGGCCTACATGAGTTTTAAACATTTCCATTACATATTCACATGTTATATAAAGATCAAATCCTTCATTATATATGATTTTTGCTTGCTTATATTTGTCATATAACTCATCATTGATTACCCTTTGCCTGGTTCAAACAAATGAAAACTCAAAGTACAAATATTATTTATTCTTTTGGACTTTAATAAAGCTCTTCTTTTCATGGAAAGGAATGCGCTCCTTACATATGTACAAGTTATGGTGGTCAACACACGGTCCAAAGCAAGGTCTCGGATGTTGGCGAACTTGGTCTCGAGTGCTCTACACACCATGTACTGTAGAACATATCACTGTGTTTTCTCCAGTTCAGAATTCTTACTGGGTGTCGGGGGCAGCAGCAGCGGCGGCGGCGGCTTCGTCGTAGGCCTGTTGATGGGCAACCTTGGCGGCGGCTACCTCAGGGGTGTCCTGGACGGGTTCGGGGATGGGGCCGGGAAGGGCGGCCAGAGGGGCGGCCTCGGGGGCGTCGGGAGCAACGGGAAGGTTGGTACCGGACACGCGGAAGCCAAGGGCGTCGGCGACGTAGTGCTGAGTCTGAACCTTTCCCTCAGAGTCCACGTAGTTGTATGAACCACGGACAACACCGAAGGCGTCGCGAGACTCAGCGCGTGAAGAAGGACCGCCGGCGTAACCGAAGGAGTACTGACCGATCTCATCCTGAGCGTGGTACTGAGACTGGATAGGTGCTACAGGTGCGAAGGGAGCTACGTTGTAAGCAAGAGGAGCGGCAGCGACGTTGTATGTGACAGGTGCAGGAGCGACGGTCTTAACTACAGGTGTTTTGAGGGTGAGAGGAGCAGCTGCAGGAAGGACACCTGCATATGAGTAAGGGTGCAGACCAGAATATCCTGCATAAGGGTAGGCGCCAAGAAGGCCGTGGTAGCCTCCATATACGCCGTTATAAGGAATCACAGCAGCACTGCCGCTTGCCACAAGGGCCGCCACGGAAATCACAGTCTGAAAAGAAGCATTTGTTACCGGAGACTAACCAAGCAATATATATATATATATATATATATATATATATATATATATATATATATATATATATATATAATGTGTGTGTGGGCGAGTGTTTGTATGCACGCATATATGTATATAATCACGGAAAGAGTAGAACCTAGCCTCTGTTGTAGTACTCACCAGAGCGTTCATGTTGACCCACCGTCGATGAGGAGCTGTCTGCCGGGTATGGCCGAGACAGCCCCTTATATACTGCAGGAAGTCGCCTTGACCCTCGGCTTAACACTGGCGCGGAGGGCGTGGCTCGATAGGCCCGCCGTTGCCGCTCCGTTTGTATGGCTGTGATTCCCTAGTTCCGGGGTGAGAGGAGACGAGTAGAGACGGGGAATAGTTTATATGAATTTATCATACATCATGCGTAAAATAGGAGATACCGAGTGAGTTGTTTTAAGTACATGAATTATTACGGAAATAAACTTCACAGTAGAAATGGTAATAAGATTATGCTGTTATGATATGACGCAGCGTTTTATATTCATTGCACAAATAATAGTAATGATAATAAAAAATGAACGTACTTATGAATTATTAAATTTTTCCATTCATAAATACAGTTAATACTTTCCAACGTGCTTCAATGCTATAGATACTCAAGAATGTGGGCGAGAGATACCTTGAGGCGCTTACCTGTGGCGAAGGCTTTCATTTGTCCTTTGTACACCTGGAACACCCGAATGAGACAATCACTGGATAATGGTTGAAAATTATTCATTTATTTATTTGTTTATCGTTTTATCTGATTTATGAACGTGTTTGTCAGTGATACACACTAATGCTTTCAGGTGGCCTTGGTAAACCAGATGCAGCATGTTGATCTTGTTATTTAAGTTATCGTTGCCAGTGTCATTATCGCTACTAGTTTGTTATATCTCATTATTATTGTCGTTCTTGCTGTTAGCATTGATTTATTGCCATTATCTTTACTATTATTACTATACAAATAATTGTCATCATTGTTATCATTACTATCATTATTGTTGATAATATTGATATCTTTTTCATGATTATTGTTTATAGCATTAATATAATCATTATTATTACCGTTGATATCATTGTTGTCTTTATCATTAGTATTATACATTATAGTCAGTATTATATAACTATCCTTATCATCGCTATTTTCATTATCATCATTATCTTTATTGTTATTACTGTGATAATGATTATTGTTACTACTATTACTGCTGTGATTATTATATCTAACGCTATCATCCTCATTACTATCATTTTTGTTGTCATTATGATTATTTCCGTTATAATAATTATTACTATTTTGATTATCATTATGATTATCATTATTATTATCAGTATTATCATTTTCGTTCTTTCTTGTTATCATTATGATTGTGATTATCTTTACCATTATTATTTTCATTATAATCATTGCTACTGCTGCTGCTGTTATTATCAGTATTACTTATCATCATTATCATTATTATCACTGTTATTATTATTGTTATTATTATCATTATCCTGATAAATACTATCATAGACTCTTATCATCGCTCCCAAATCTTTAAATTCACTCCTCCCTCCACTTTAAGCCCCATATTAGCTCCCTCCCATTTCCCTTATCCTCTCCCCTCCCTCCCTCATTTCCCTTTACTCCCTGAGCACCCCCTCTCTTCCCCCTTATACTTACCTCTTTTCTCTTCATGTCCTCTCCGCTTCTTCCTTTCGCTTTCCCCATCTCCCTCTCCTGTTTAAGATCCTTTCCCCCTTAAGCCTCTTTCCCCTTCATTTCTTCTCCACTTTCCCATTCCCCTTCCCTCATTATCTTCCTTCTTACCCCCCCCACCCACCCCCGTGTAAATTCTTGACGGTCTAATTCAGTGCAGTACACTTGCCTCGGAGACGAATGGCAATGATGATAACAACAGTAATGCTGATAATGATTATGATTAATAGAGCTAGATTAAGACAGATTCGTAATGTCATGCATTTATGTGCGCGTGTGTTTGTATGTATGCGTTTGTCATTCTTTACATGTCATCCCGTTTTACATGAAAAGCAGCGACTTCAACTCCGCAGTCACGCAGAATAGACGAAATACCAGTAGAATTAGATAATAGATTATGATCATTACTGCCATCATCTTTATTGCTGTTGGTATTGTTATTAGTGCTATGATTATCATAATTCTATTATCATTATTATCAATATCATTATTATTGTTTTATAATCATTATCATTATTATTGTTTTATAATCATTATCATTATTATCGTTAACATTATCATTATATTGCTATCAATATCATTATAACTTAAATTATTAGAATATAATGATTATCACTGCTATTGCCATTTTTCTCACTATAATCATTATCATTACGATTAATATCAATATCATCACAACCATTATATTACCATTAATATTATTTTACCATAATTACCATCATCATCCTGTTTCTCACGAGAGCAAGAGCGACAAACGTGATAACAGGTGTTTTGCGTACGAGTAAGGATGCAGATATGAATAACCTAGAATAAATAGAATCAAGGAGGCCGTGGTAGCTTCCATATACGGTGTCGTGCGCAAGCCGAGAAACGCTGCCACGACCCACGAGGACCACCACAGAAATCGTCATCTGAAGATTACTTCAAAGAGTGAACATTATTTAAAACAACTAAACTAGACAAGCTTGAATAATTCGACCCCAGCGAAATCGAGCTTCCCTAGACAGAGTGTTCATGCGGTCCCACCATCCAGGCGCTGTCTTGGGGCACTGACTGTCCTCGCCCCTTGAAGACGTCGGTTAGCGTCTTGACCATTAGCGCCGAGTAGCGGCGTCGAGGGCGGGGCTTTCCCTTTCTTTCGCATCCTGATCCCTCCTCCTGATACATCCTGATACAGTTTTGTAGGTCCGGGATGAAGCTGGGTTTAACGGCTATATATAAACGTTAAACACGCATAAGTAGGGGGTGGGTATGTGTATGTGTGTATTTGTGTGTATCTATATGTGCACACAGATATTTAGGTTTTTATATATATGTCTGATCGTCTGATATTCAATGATACAAATATAAAGATATATGGTACTATACAATTTATCTGCTGACATCAAAGTTAAAAAATAGCCCATGATAGGAAAGTCGCTTTTCACCAGCACTAAACCCCAGATGGTAATGGTAATAACATTAATGATAATATAATACTATTACTACTAATAATTACAACTATAATTATGATAAAACATTGACAATAATTATACTAACTACATCAACAATAACAATGATAATGATAAACATGATAACTACAAATATTAACACTGATAATAATGAAACTTATGATAATGATTATGATGCTGATGTCGCAGATGATTTATCAGCAATATTAGAGGTAGAATATTTTTGAAAACGGTGATAGTGATAATGATAATGGTATTGGTAATTATGATAAAGAATTTATTTTAAAACTGATAGAATAACATCACAAACAAGAGTAGTTACTACAGTAATCAATATAACAGTATTAAGGCCAATACTAGCAATGGTAGAATAATCATAAGAAAGATACATTACTCTTTGAGAACACAGTACACCCGGTAAAAAAAACTTCTTCAAAGCCAAATAAAAGTATAGTGGCACATGCAGTTGACCATAACCAAAATTACATCATATGATGTGGTATATTAATTGATTGTAAGAAAGTAATTTAAGGGTAGCGTATTTATAGCTTTAATAAGAGTGCAGTGTTGGGCATATGTTGACTTGCAGTGAAGTATCTTAGATCTGCTATTAGCACCTCATGCCCTGATATTCAGAATGATAACGATAATAAAGATTTTGATAATTATAATAATGATGGTAATATGATCTTCAAAATGGCCATAATCCGATCTTGATTATTCAAAATCTATTGGCCTTGTGCCGTAGAATTCCTTGCTGTAAATCAGTACATGGCTGATGTTGGGATTCTGTTAGAAGCTCCAAAATCTGGGCACTATTTTTACCAATTGCCAAATCTCCCAACGGTATAACGTCGTCTGTTTATTCATATATTCATCTATTTGTTATGGTATAATACGTTTGAAAATAGAGATGTATATTGATGCATTTTGAGTTGTAATTCGAAAGTGTTTCCGGCATTTGATTATGCTGCTCATACATTACTGTGGCTGTTCCAGACTTGGTGGAAGAATTAATGCTTTTGTAACTTACTACACTTCTGTTGGTCTGCTTGATAAATAAGAAGGCCAGCATCTTTGGGATGTATCTCTGATACCATATCGTTTAGGATTTCAAAGGGAGATGTCTGAGATGCTTACGTGTAGCCGTTCATATGTATGTGTATATATGAATATATATATATGTATATATATATATATATATATATATATATATATATATATACAGACAAACATGTCTGGTTGCGTGTGCGTACGTGTGCGTGCATTGTATATATAAGCACATACATATATACTTATACATGCAAATATGCGCACATATATATTCTTCCCAAACGTTATTTTAGAGCAACAGTTATCAAGCTATTGTTAGTTTTGTAAACAGTAGATATCTTTATCATTTGTTTATTTGAGAAACACAATTTGATTATTTTATAGACGCTCTTTGTACAGATAATGAGGTGTGTCAACATTCAACCCCAGCCTCCTCTTAAAATGCAGAAAGGGGCAAGGGCGACGCTCTACACACCTCACGTGACTGGATTCCCGCCACTCAGTTGAGCACGCGGTAGGAGGTGGCGTGGGCGGGGTTGTGGACCACACGGAGGAGCTCGGCGTCACGGAGGGCGGGTCCGGCGGCGGCGGCGTAGGTGGTGGGGACGTGGGCGGCGTTGTAGGTAGTGAGGGCGGGATGGGCGGCAGTATAGTGAAGAGGAGAAGCATAGGCTGTTGGGTGGGCGTAGTGGAGGGGAGCGGAGAATCCGTAGGAGAAACGAAGAGGAGAGTAGACGCCAAGACCGGGAGCCGCAAGCACGGAGCGCTTCTTGCGGGTGTCTGGGGCGGCAGCGGCAGCGGCTGCGGCTTCGTCATATGCCTGTTGGTGGGCGGCCTTAGCGGCGGCTACCTCTGGGGTGTCCTGGACGGGTTCGGGAAGGGGACCGGGAAGGGCGGCCAGAGGAGCAGCTACAGGAGCGTCGGGAGCCACTGGCAGGTTGGTGCCGGACACACGGAATCCAAGGGCGTCGGCGACGTAGTGCTGAGTCTGAACCTTTCCCTCAGAGTCCACGTAGTTGTATGAACCACGGACAACACCGAAGGCGTCGCGAGACTCAGCGCGTGAAGAAGGACCGCCGGCGTAACCGAAGGAGTACTGACCGATCTCATCCTGAGCGTGGTACTGAGACTGGATAGGTGCTACAGGTGCGAAGGGAGCTACGTTGTAAGCAAGAGGAGCGGCAGCGACGTTGTATGTGACAGGTGCAGGAGCGACGGTCTTAACTACAGGTGTTTTAAGGGAGAGAGGAGCAGCTGCAGGAAGGACACCTGCGTATGAGTAAGGGTGCAGACCAGAATATCCTACATAAGGATAGGCGCCAAGAAGGCCGTGATGGCCTCCATATACGCCGTTGTACGCAAGCAAGGAGGCGCTACCGCTAGCCACGAGGGCCGCCACGGAAATCACAGTCTGAAAAAAAAAAAAAAAAAAATACAATTTAGTATTCGTGTAATTCCTCATTGGAATTGTTTTACACACACACACACACACACACACACACACACACACACACACACACATATATATATATATATATATATATATATATATATATATATATATATATATATATATATATATATATATATATGAGCTTAGGTGTATCAGCGCTGCACTTACCAGAGCGTTCATATTGACCCACCGACGAGGAGCTGTCTGACGAAAATGACCGTAGTTGTTCCTTTTATAGCCGAAGCCTCCATGACCGCCATCCAGGGAGACCACATGGGCGGGGCCTCGTCCTTTCTCCACATCCGGGTGTTTATAGCCCGGTGCCTAAAGGCATAGCATGGACGGGATAAATGATGTACAGTTCAAGAAAGATCTTTACACACATGTTTATATGTATTTAGTTATACACATACACATGAATATGTACCTATAGCCTCAGCCATTTCGGTGCGGATACTTGATGGGGGAAATTTTAGTCGTGGCGCTGCAAAAATCTAGTAAGAACATTCAAACATGGCCTTAGTAACAGAAACACGGAAGCCTATTGAAGCATTTTTTTCTATACATATGTATATATATATATATATATATATATATATATATATATATATATATATACGAATACACATATGAATATGTGTACATATTTGTGTGTATGTTTGTTGTGTGCATTCAATATCTTTTCTTTTACCTAAATGCTATTATTTGCAGTCACAGTGGAATTTTCTGATACAAGGGATTTCATCCAAAGCTCTCACACATACAAACATGCATAAACTCATACACATACGCATATATTTTCTATTGTGTGAATCGTATTCCCATCAATATTTAACAATATTTACGTTTCACGATTTGACATGTAGCAATGTATTTTTTGTCGCGTTGACATTCCTCCTGATTGTAAGAATAATAAAGGAGTTATATCTTTAACTTCATTACAATAATAGACATTTAAGACAATAATTACAATAATGCATTAGAAATTATTACCCATTTTTGTACTTCCCCATTATCAAGGCTTACTTTCATAACCATAGTTAGAATAGAAACGCATAAACGCATTATCATAAATCTGTATAGATACACATACACACGTATACATACATATATATATATATATATATATATATATATATATATATATATACATATATTAAGTATATATATATTGTGAAAGAATTTTATGTAACGGAGATAACCGTATAGATGATTTATAAAAAGAATAACATGATTGTTGAGTGGGATTTGATATATTGATTTCATGCGAATCTTTCTTCTTGCAAAGTGAATTACAAAATATATTCTTTTTCTAAATTATGTCGAGGTGAAAGTGAACTTCACAACATGGTAGTGGTGACGATTACGGTTTGACAGGTTGATGAACATTATATAATGTTTATATAATATACTATAGTACATTTTTAATATTCATCCTGTCAGTATCAGCCTTTCAAGTCTAGCTCCGTTTCGGAAATGAAGCATGAAAAAGAGATAAAGAGCGAAAGAAAGAAAAAGAAGAAAAACAGGAAGGAAGAAAGAAGAAATGAAGAAAAAAAAGAAAAGGAATAAAGAAAAAAAAGAAAAGAAGGAAAGAAAAGAAAAAAGAAGGAAAAGAAGAAAAAAGAAATAAAGAAAACAAAGAAAAGAAAAGAAAAGAGAAAGAGACAAGAAGACGAGAAAAAAAAGAAAAGAAAAGAGAGAGAGAATACGCAAAAGGAGAAATAAAGGCGAAGGATGAAGAAACCAGAGCACAGATGCGCTGCGTGAGAACGAATAATACCGTGCGCTTTTTTCTGCCATTTGGTCATCAATGCACCGTTTCTGACACCCAATATTTCCTCCTACTTTGTATTAATCTATTTTCATCCCTTTGGATTTTGAACCGTATTCGTTACGTGGACCTTGGTGAATATAAGATTAATCACTGTTATGGAGATGGACATATAACAGATTGCAGTTACCACACTTTCCTATCGGCAATAATAATCAAGAATCACGCAGATGTGTATTCACATAAATATGTAGATGAGTAGAGTCCATTTATACATGTAACCCTACACACACGCACAGACATATATATATATATATATATATATATATATATATATATATATATATATGTGTGTGTGTGTGTGTGTGTGTGTAACATATATACATGTGTGTACATGTATATGTATATGCATATATAGATATACTTATATTATGTAGGAATATGTTTAATAAATACAGATATATGCATATATATAAACATATTCATGTATATATATGTACATGCATTCATATATGTGTTTAAGTATGTATATATATGTATGTGTATATATCAATATATGTATATATATATGCATATGCACATATATATTATATATGCACACATACAGATACACACACACACATGCATATATACATATATATGTATGTATGTATACACATATACACACGTATATATATATATATATATATATATATATATATATATATATATACATGTATATTTATATATATATACATATTTATGTATATTCATATATATACATATTTATGTATAATCATATATATACATAAATATATACACGCATGCATATGTATATATATATATATACACATATGTATAAATATATTTATACTCGTACTGACTATTAATCATTTACCAGGACAATCATTGATAGGTTAAGGTAAATCATTGACAAGATTATTTTCTTTCATATATTTTCAAAAGATAGAGTATTTCATTGTTTTGCTAACATGACTATGCTTTTCAAGTGTGAACACAAGGCATGGCAGGTGTCAACACTTCACCCGAGACATCCCAAATCTATGATCAAGCTTTCCGCTTCCTTTATGTGAAAGTCAAGCGAATGTTCGGGCAAGTGCTCTACACACCAGGTCCACACAAGCGACTGTGAGTGAAGGAGCTCGTGGCACTCAGTTGAGCACGCGGTAGGAGGTGGCGTGGCTGGGGTTGTGGACCACACGGAGGAGCTCGGCGTCACGGAGGGCGGGTCCGGCGGCGGCGGCGTAGGTGGTGGGGACGTGGGCGGCGTTGTAGGTGGTGAGGGCGGGATGGGCGGCAGTGTAGTGAAGAGGAGAAGCATAGGCTGTTGGGTGGGCGTAGTGGAGGGGAGCGGAGAATCCGTAGGAGAAACGGAGAGGAGAGTAGACGCCAAGACCGGGAGCCGCAAGGACGGAGCGCTTCTTGCGGGTGTCTGGGGCGGCAGCGGCAGCGGCTGCGGCTTCGTCATAGGCCTGTTGGTGGGCGGCCTTAGCGGCTGCTACCTCTGGGGTGTCCTGGACGGGTTCGGGAAGGGGACCGGGAAGGGCGGCCAGAGGGGCAGTTACAGGGGCGTCGGGAGCCACTGGCAGGTTGGTGCCGGACACACGGAATCCAAGGGCGTCGGCGACGTAGTGCTGAGTCTGAACCTTTCCCTCAGAGTCCACGTAGTTGTATGAACCACGGACAACACCGAAGGCGTCGCGAGACTCAGCGCGTGAAGAAGGACCGCCGGCGTAACCGAAGGAGTACTGACCGATCTCATCCTGAGCGTGGTACTGAGACTGGATAGGTGCTACAGGTGCGAAGGGAGCTACGTTGTAAGCAAGAGGAGCGGCAGCGACGTTGTATGTGATAGGTGCAGGAGCGACGGTCTTAACTACAGGTGTTTTGAGGGTGATAGGAGCAGCTGCAGGAAGGACACCTGCGTATGAGTAAGGGTGCAGACCAGAATATCCTGCATAAGGATAGGCGCCAAGAAGGCCGTGATGGCCTCCATATACGCCGTTGTACGCAAGCAAGGAGGCGCTACCGCTAGCCACGAGGGCCGCCACCAAAATCACAGTCTGGAAGGAAACAATCTTTGGTCAGAAACACACTTTTGACGTATTCGTCTCACTAGCCTCATGATTATAAAATCACACAAAATTATGCATTACAAAATCCACTGTTTGGCGCTTACCAGAGCATTCATGTTGACCCACCGTCGAGGAGCTGTCTGTCGGGAAAAGCGGCAGCCGTCCCTTATATACCTGTGGGAGTCCAGACCATCAGCTGATGGCGATGGGATGGGCGGGGCACTACCTTTCAAGTTCGAGTATACCCATTGGCGGAAATCTAGATATATATTTTTTAATCTTTTTGCCTTCATTTTAGCCATGAGAGACTCATGAATGGTAGATATGATACCATAAGCCCAAAAGGCATCATGAGGACGGGCAAATAAAGGAAAAAGAAGAAAAGAAAGAAGAAAAAAATGAAGGACAAAATAAACAAACAGACTGGGGCGAGGTGCTCATTGAGAAAGTAAGAGTCCCCTGCCTGAATATTTCAAGGTCTAACAATACCATAGTCATTTCACATTCTGTTGGTTGCTGGGTTATTATTATTTTTTAATAACTGACTTTAAGAATTATAAAAGAATATTGAGAGCGTTAGACGAAACCGCAAATAAAGCAAACAAGAAAATTATTTACTATAGTTGTTTCAGATTCTTATGCCATATTATGACTAGCTTTCTATCTTTGAAAATACGCGCATAACCTTACAATAATTAATTAAACATATACAAAAATGAATCAGAAGCTTGCAAGAGAGATAAATGCTATATGAAATGGGTTTTCGTCAAACAGTGAAAACTATCATTGGAAAATAAAAATGAGAACAATACCCCGATGAAAATATTAAAATGTCATATTGAGATGGACCGCTACTTCAACATTCTTAAAAAGAATATATAAATATATTCTGCTACTTCAAAACTCGTAAAAAATATCACATGTATATATATTCTGCTACTTCAACATTCTTATAAAGAATATATATGTATATTCAGCTACCTAAATATTTTTAAAAAGAATATATACATACACATATATACATAGTACAGTATGCATATATATAATCATAGTACATCAGGTTAGTTGTAGAAAAGTCAGAACCAATTTTTTAGAAAATAAAAGTCTACTGATTTTAACGAAAAAATAACAAGCAGCTAACCACGAATCACTAACCATTATTGGCTGAACTCCATTTGCTTCAACCACTGTATCAAAACAGGTAGAATATAATAATTGATTTCATGAAATAGATAAAATTTAAAAATCAAGAGCTTTCGACGTGTTATAGGTTAATAGATGAAAAAATGTATATAATTGTTTTTATTTTCTTTTATCTATGATGAAATTATTAAATTTGTTTACCCAAGCAAGCGCTCATCAGCACCGCCCTTCTGAAATCCATTAATACATTTTGCGAGGGAACACTGCTAAGACCCCAACAGCTGGTCTAATACAAAGTCAGTTGTCAAAACCTCAAAATTCTTGCCCATCACGTAATTCGTTCATATTTTAGTATATTCCATATTTTTTATGAACACATATAACTATACGTATGTGAATATGTACACTTGTCTATTTGTCTATTTACCTAACCTACCTATCTATATTTCTATTTCTTTGTCTATTTATTTGACTATCTTCCTACTTGTCTATTTGTTTCTCTATCCCTATCTTTTATATATTGCTTATCTATCTTTGTAAATGCTTGTAATATATATCTATATTCTATATTTCGCTTATTCTTCTTTCTATTTTCAAAGTAAGTTTGCATCGCTTATTGTTCTTGAGAAGAAAATTAAGATTCTTTTACTTTTTATCGTCGTTGTTCGCGTGAAAACTGTTTTTTTTTTCACCGTTATTTATCTAACGTTATCTTCTATGCTTAAAATAGTCTACACTCAAGCTACTTTACTTCTAGGTTTTACTACGGAGATTTTCGTATGGTAAAGCTTTCTTTGCCTGATTATGAAGATGAATGAATAATCATATGACAAAAGGAAGGTATATCCCAAACGAGAAAATAACATCACATTATTGAGAACTCGGATCTGTGGCACCATTTCTTAGCGAGAAGAAAAAAAGAATCCAAACCGACAAAAACTTTGCCATTGGTCTAAATTTTCTTTATAGCATTTACCTCCTGCTCTTTTATTATTCTCTTGTTTTATGCTTCTTTAGAACGGTGATTCTCCGCCAAGGTAACGCAGACCATTGCATTGGGCTCCGGAATGAAAGGTGCTATTGCTACAATAGTAACATAAGCGATTCGGACGAGTGAGAGTATCATGCAGTTGGCTTTGACTGCTGTGCGGCATTTCGCTTATGACACACACACACACATACATATATGTGCATATATATGTATGTGTGTGTGTGTATGCATATGTATGTATATGCATACATGGACATATGTATACATATATACATATATACATGCATATACATGTAGTTATGAATATACATACATATATATCTATATGTCTATATCTACCTATCTATATATATATACGCTCTTTGCGTCAGGATGATAGGTTGCCTCTACTATCGAGGGAACTGGGGAGGCTGAGAGTTGGGGTGGCTGCTCTCTCTGAGGTGAGAAGACCTTGCAGCGGCATGATCAGTGTAGGTAGCTACTACTGGTCAGGCGGCAGCAATGGTCACCATCTTCAGGGAGTAGCCGTAGCTATCTCCAGTAGGCTCCAGCCCTCGGTGATAGTGGTTACTCCAGTCGTTGAGCGTATAATGGTATTGAGACTGAAGCTAATATGTGGCTTCATGTGTTTTATTGCCAAAGATGCTTGCCGTGCGGCTCGCCTGACAGGGGATCGGGATTTGCACCGTTTTCAGGTGCGTAGAACTCGGTCTCTGTTAAGAAGGGACAAGGAACAGTTTATTAGGAGTCTTGCCGAGGAGGTCGAAGGCCATTTCTTAGTAAATGACCTTCGACCTGCATACCAAGCCCTGAGAAAGCTGAACTCCAAGCCCTCTTCACAGGTGATAGCTGTTTGCTTAGTAACTGGCCAGATCATCTCAGATCCTGTTGCAGTGCGGGAGTGTTGGGCTGAGTATTTTGAGCAGTTGTACCAGGTTGACCCACCAATAGTTAACTTGGATGCGGGTAGTGCCGTGATTCCGTTGCCGGACCCACCCATCAGTGAGGATCCACCCTCCCTAACTGAAGTTAAGGAGCCAATATCCAAGCTGAAGAGTGGCAAAGCAGCGGGTATTTGCGGCATTCCAGCTGAACTGTTAAAGGCTGGTGGTGAACCTATGGCATGGGGATTGCATACTGCCTGGCTGCTGTGTGTGTGGTCATCCATCTCTGGAAGGGGAAGGGGGGCCGATGGAACTGCAGCAACCACTGAGGCATCACACTGCTCAGTATATCAGTCAAGGTTCTTGCCCACATCCTTCAGAGACGCATCAGAGGCCGGAACATTCTGGATTCACTCCTGATAAGTCCACAATAGACCGTATCCTTGCGCTTCGAGTCATTGTTGAGCGCCGTCGTGAGTTGGGCTGGCTGCTCGTAGCCTACATTGACCTCAAGGTGTTCGATACGGTGTATCGGGAGTCACTCTGGGAGATCCTGAGAATGAGAGGAATTCCAACAAGGATTATTGAACTAATAGCAATGTGTATATATACACACATGTATATGTTTATATGTATATATACATATATATGTATATATATGAACATATATATTTATATATGTATGTATTGATCTACATATAGATCTACACACACACACACACACACATATATGTATATACTAAAGGTGGATCAGCTATCGTCATCCGCGGTTTTCCATTGTTTAGCATCTGCATGCACTGTGTGTGTGTGTGTATGTGTGCGTGATGGGGGTGGTGAGGGCGAGAGAGATAAAGAGCGCTAAAGGGGGCCGTCGCGCTCGAGGGCAAAGTTCGTCAGTTATGATCGGATATTCGTGATTTTTTAATATGTTACACATATATATAAAGTGATAAACACCACCAAGATTCGTATCATTTGGCTAATAAATAATTAAGTTATTAACGAAAAAGTTTTTGAACAATCACAGCCTCTTTATAAACGCACTTATCCATTGAACAATCTTGAAAAAATACCACCTATAGTCTATAGCAATACCTATAAGTTGCAAGGACCGGACTTTTAAATTTCGTTTTAGTTTAGTGGGAATTATTATTTATTTTTTCTAAAAGTCTAGTCTTATGAACATCACAATATGATATATGGACTACTATTACCTAAAAAGAAAATTTTGTCTAAGAAAATCATCGCAAATATATTCAGCTTTTAAATGATCCAAACCCCATTAGAATCGCCCAATTATTTATGGATGAATTAAAAAATTGCTGACAATGCTGAAATTTTGGATTTCCCTCGATTTTTTTTTTTTTTTTTTTTTTTTTTTTTTTTTTTTTTTTTTTAGAATTCTAATCCATGCAGCAATCGTGCTGCATTCTATTGCGTTCACATAGTATTCTGAAGTGTAGCTGGTACATTGTCCCCCCCTTTTGCAAAGTACTAGTGGCAATAGCTGCAAATTATTGTAGAAATTCCCGTTGGACCACATGGTTTATAAGGCCTAACCTGACGACGTGAGGTATTTAAATGTATAAACAACTGCTGCAGTTGCGATTTAGAAGTATTTCCTATCACATTACGTTTATTATATACTAAACTAACATCTACAATTAATAGTGTACCCTTACTGTGTGATGAGGCTGTACGTCTGCGGTATGGTGTCATGGAGCTTGGAGCTGGAAACCTTTCTTTCTGATTTTCTGGTGGATTTTTTTTTGTCCCAGAGCCCCAGTCTTGGTAATCAACTGATGGGTAAACAGAGTTCCCAGCTAGCTACCAGAGAATTCCAATGTAAACCGAAAAAATACGAAAAAAAAAATTGTCGAGTAAATTTTCACGGACGTGACAATGTAAACATCGGAGCGGGGGTCGGGGGGGTCGGAGATTTAGTCATAACTCCTTTACTTTTACATATTTAGCAAAAATATTACGTCACGAGATTGCCAAAGCCCAATAGATTACAGGAAATAATAATAATAAAAAAAATCGAGTATTTATGAAAATTTTCGTTGCGACGGCACCCTAAAGGGAGAGTGTGTAAGAAAAGGTTAAAGGAAAATGAGTGATTGAAAAGCGAGAAAGAGTAGAGATAAAAACAGAAGTACAAGTACATTTCGATAAAAAGGAATCACTCTGGGATTTAGGCAGACGAGATAGATAATTTTTTTGTGATTATTTTCTTCTATAGTGTTTTATCATATACGAATGCACACGTAAAGGCACACATTCTAGAAACATTTGTGATTTGTAAGTAAAAGCAATCATGGTTGCGAATGCTAATATTTCAGGCAAATTAATTACTTGTTACTTTCTCACTATGTATTTACAAGATTCCATAATAGCATAATTATAATGATGCTATATTTCTTAATATCATTGACATGACTGCGCTCTTTGAATGTATATAGTATGACATGGCAGGTGTCAACACTACACCCATGATACACATCGTAAAGGGTTTCGCTTTACGGACATAAAAGTCAAATGAATGTTCGGGCGAGTGCTCTACACACCAGGTCCACACAAGCGACTGTGAGTGAAGGAGCTCGTGGCACTCAGTTGAGCACGCGGTAGGAGGTGGCGTGACCGGGGTTGTGGACCACACGGAGGAGCTCGGCGTCACGGAGGGCGGGTCCGGCGGCGGCGGCGTAGGTGGTGGGGACGTGGGCGGCGTTGTAGGTGGTGAAGGTGGGATGGGCGGCAGTGTAGTGAAGGGGAGAAGCATAGGCTGTTGGGTGGGCGTAGTGGAGGGGAGTGGAGAATCCGTAGGAGAAACGAAGAGGAGAGTAGACGCCGAGGCCGGGAGCCGCAAGGACGGAGCGCTTCTTGCGGGTGTCTGGGGCGGCAGCGGCAGCGGCTGCGGCTTCGTCATAGGCCTGTTGGTGGGCGGCCTTAGCGGCGGCTACCTCTGGGGTGTCCTGGACGGGTTCGGGAAGGGGACCGGGAAGGGCGGCCAGAGGGGCAGTTACAGGGGCGTCGGGAGCCACTGGCAGGTTGGTGCCGGACACACGGAATCCAAGGGCGTCGGCCACGTAGTGCTGAGTCTGAACCTTTCCCTCAGAGTCCACGTAGTTGTATGAACCACGGACAACACCGAAGGCGTCGCGAGTCTCGGCGCGTGTAGAAGGACCACCGGCGTAACCGAAGGAGTACTGACCGATCTCGTCTTGAGCGTGGTACTGAGACTGGATAGGTGCTACAGGTGCGAAGGGAGCTACGTTATAAGCAAGAGGAGCGGCAGCGACGTTGTAAGATACAGGTGTAGGAGCGACGGTCTTAACTACAGGTGTTTTGAGGGCGATAGGAGCAGCCGCATGAAGGACACCTGCGTATGAGTAAGGGTGCAGACCAGAATAACCTGCATAAGGATAGGCGCCAAGAAGGCCGTGATGGCCTCCATATACGCCGTTGTATGCAAGCAAGGAGGCGCTACTGCTAGCCACGAGGGCCGCCACGGAAATCACAGTCTGAAAAGTAGAATCCATCTATCAGAATCATATTTTTGAAATTATGTACTGTTGGAGTGAAAAGTTATTGAGATATTCACAAGAAATTTCCGAGTCGTAGAGCTTACCAGAGCATTCATGTTGACCCACCGTCGAGGAGCTGTCTGTCGGGAAAAGCGGCAGCCGTCCCTTATATACCAGCGGACGTCCAGACCATCAGCTGATGGCGATGGGATGGGCGTGGTTCTACCTTTCACATCCGGATATGTCTATGGGTGAAAATATAGAAAACATGGAATGAACAATCCTGAGAATGAGACTGAGAACTATGACACAAGTCATGAATAATATGTGCTATGACCTCTGAGATCAGAACTGGTAATGTCCCGAAAACATTTAAAATGTATACATATAAAAATGTATACACATGCGTGTGTATCTCTACATATGTATGTATATATGTAATGTAATATATACTTATATATAGAGAAAACTATTCATTTTTCTCTTTCAAAAAGGCAAGATAATGTTAGTAATTAGAGATGGGCAGTAACGGAATACATGCAACTGCGATATGTATCGATCGATACATTTATATTGGTATCGGTATCGCCTTAGCTTCTCAATAACGGTTTCATTTTACTGGCATCGCTATGGTGTTTTTCTCAAGCCGTATCGAAAAAATAGATACTGGTGCATTTACATAACTCTCTCATTATCTCACTGACTTTCTTTCAATCTACCCCCTCTCTCTCCTCCCTCCATCTCTCACACACCCTATGTCTGCCCCACTACCTCTATCTCTCCCCTCTCTCTCTTTTTCTCCCCTCCCTCTCTCACTCTCTATCTCTCATTTCATTTTATCACTCTTTCTTTCTTGTTTTCATTTATTCATTCTCGCGTCATCTCTCTTATTTTTTTTCTCTGTCTTTCACACACTCGCTCACTCCTTCGCTCCCTCTCTGCTTCATACAGTCTCTCTCCCTCTCCCTCTCGCTTTCTCACTCTCTGACTCCATCTCTCCTCTCTCTCATCCCCTGTCTCTCTCAGACTATTTACTTATTAACCTATCTGTCTGTGTGTGATTCTCTTTCTTTCACTCCCCTCTCTCTAGTCTACCTCTTCACCTATCCCTTTGTGTTTCTCTCTCTCAGCCCCCCCCCTTTCTGACTCGATTTGTTAGTATGTGTTTGTGTTTCTCTCTCTCACCTCTTCTCCCTCTGACTCTGTCTACCAATTCACCTATCTGTTTGTTTGTGTTTGTTTCTCTCTCTGACTCTGTCTACCTATTCACCTGTGTTTGTTTCTCTCTCTCTCACCCCCTCTCTCTTTGACTCAGTTTACCTATTTACATATCTGTGTGTTTGTTTCTTTCTCTCTCTCTGACTCTGCCTACCCATTCATCTATCTGTTTGTGTGTGTTTATTTCTTTCTCTCACCCCTATCTACCTATTCAAGTTTCTTCTCTTTCCCCTTCTCTCTTTGACTCTCTCTCTACCTATTTACCTATCTGAGGTTCCAAACCTTTGTGTCACGAGTTCCCTCCCTCCGTCATATGAAAAAGTGCATTAATTTTTTCACAATACCTTCGCATATCCGATCGCCGCGATTTTGGTATCGATGGATTCCTGCCACCGTCTACTTCACATAAACGGAGGAATTATGTCGCGCAACCCCCTGAAACCCCCCTTTCTTGGACCCGATAGCAGGGCAGAGCATAAAATGTACCAGGAAATTGTGGGGTAAACTAACAATAACATAACATAGTGATGATAATACCTCATTATGTTGCTGAATGCGTCCCTGTCGCCCTAATCAAAGCTGAGAAACACAAAAATCCTCCAGGAATTCACCTCAGGATAGAGCGTGCGATCTATATGCGGGGCGAACACGGCAGTGTGTACCTAGCAATTATAAGGCACAAACCTGATTGATGGATGCCGCTGAGCTGTGGGCTCGCAGCTGGGACACTGATTCTCTCATACATGATGGATTCTTTGTCCTCCAGGGCAGAGGTTGGTGGGCGATAGCCCCCTAGAGGGAGGGGGTCGCATTATACATTGGAGTGACTTATTCATCGTATATTATTACTATAGTTACGTGTCCACTGTATTCTACTTATGTTTTACTCCGCAATTTCCCGTTACCTTTCATGCCCTCCCTTATTATCGAGACCAATATTATCGGTAATGGGGGGGGCGCAGCATAATTTCGATATATTTGGATAGTAGAGAACGAATGGAAACCGTCGATACCAAAATCGGTTATGTGATGATATTCTAAAAAAAAAAAAAAAAAAAAAAAAAAAAAAGTACCAAAGCGTATTTTCAAATGCCCCACAAAATATGCAAAGACTTTTTCAGTCCAGTCAAATATTAGTGTTCGAGTACCTTAGTAACCACTTTAATCAATTAATTTCTAGAAATTTAAATTTTTAGGGGAATATAATGGTTACACTCAAACACATTCATATGAATATATTACTGAAGTAGTTTTAGTCGTAGAATCCTAAGAAATAACTTTAGTGTGTCATCAGACTGCCATAAACAGACAATTCATGTTTGAATACTTGATATGAAATATTTACATTGGAAAAGAAACTTACTCGAGTAAACACACACACACACATCTGTATATATGTGTGTGCGGTAGAAGGAATAACAACGCACACACTAGATTTATTAAAATAAATGAAGCAAGAGTTTCGGAATCCTCCTGAAATCCATCTTCAGGTTTGAAGGGAGAGGGAAGAGCAAGAAGTATGAAAAAGAGAAAGAGGCAACATGTCGAAGACAGGCAGGTGAGGACACGAGACCAGAAGCGAAGGGAGACCAGGTCAGGTCGGAGGATCAGGCGGTATGTGCGAAGGATGGCCGGCATAAGGGTGAAGGCGGAGGATGTGGGAAGCGGCGAGACTGTCGGCAGGAGGAAAGCCACTGTACAAGTAAAAATTAGGCAGCAGCTTGATTGGACATCAGCAGAAAGGAAGACAGTGCACGTTGCTGACGGATCCATACCGATATGCAACAAAGTCTTCTCTGGTTATATAATCTGAATGGGACAGTTTGCCCAGAAACGTCACTAATAGTGTTTCTCGTCTAAAATGGAATCGATTCTTGTAAAACGAGACATTTAACTGACGAATTACTGGTTATGCCAACGCTAACACAAGCGTTGGCAATTAGCAATGCGTAGCTGATAGAGCAGAAATGAGATGAACATAAGATGATGATGAGATGAATAGCAGGATATAATTTCATATAGATTTCTATTTTTTATATTCATTTGATATGACATTTCTTTGTTACTGGGGTTAATTTACCACATATATATTTGATTTCTTAGAAATGACTTTTACTTTCAACAATAACATTTTCATTGTTTATGAAGGTTAGCATGGAAAGTGAAAACGCTTGACTTTACTGATGTACATTTTCATAAAAAAAAAAGTCTTTACGAATTCAAGTTTTAACGAAAGAAAATATTCAGCAGCAATTGATTGTTTTTTCTTCATATATGGTATGCGGGAACACTAGGTTCTCGGTCTACCCAAACCTTTTCTTCTTTTACCTTTTCATCAAGAAATATATATCTTAATCTTTATAAAAGATGTATATATCATTGAAATGTTCTGTTTCCAACAGCAGACCTGGGAATTAACGTCAGTTGAGAAGGGTGAAACATATAATTTAGATATTTGTTTATTTATCAGAAATGTATTTTACATTGTGATTTACATGATAAGCTTTATACATTGTGTGGGCCAACATGGGAAGTGTCAACACTCGACCTGAAGAAACCTTTGACAGGCATCATGCATCGCCAAGGAATTCCTGGCGACATGTGTGCTGGTCAAAGGTGAGACCGAGGCGAGTGCTCTACACACCAGGTCCACACAAGCGACTGTGAGTGAAGGAGCTCGTGGCACTCAGTTGAGCACGCGGTAGGAGGTGGCGTGACCGGGGTTGTGGACCACACGGAGGAGCTCGGCGTCACGGAGGGCGGGTCCAGCGGCCGCGGCGTAGGTGGTGGGGACGTGGGCGGCGTTGTAGGTGGTGAAGGCGGGGTGGGTGGCAGTGTAGTGAAGAGGAGAAGCATAGGTTGTTGGGTGGGCGTAGTGGAGGGGAGTGGAGAATCCGTATGAGAAACGGAGGGAAGAGTAGACGCCGTGGGCGGGAGCCGCAAGCACGGAGCGCTTCTTGCGGGTGTCTGGGGCGGCAGCGGCGGCGGCTGCGGCTTCGTCGTAAGCCTGTTGGTGGGCGGCCTTAGCGGCTGCTACCTCTGGGGTGTCCTGGACGGGTTCGGGAAGGGGACCGGGAAGGGCGGCCAGAGGGGCAGTTACAGGGGCGTCGGGAGCCACTGGCAGGTTGGTGCCGGACACACGGAATCCAAGGGCGTCGGCGACGTAGTGCTGAGTCTGAACCTTTCCCTCAGAGTCCACGTAGTTGTATGAACCACGGACAACCCCGAAGGCGTCGCGAGTCTCAGCGCGTGAAGAAGGACCGCCGGCGTAACCGAAGGAGTACTGACCGAGTTCATCCTGAGCGTGGTACTGAGACTGGATAGGTGCTACAGGTGCGAAGGGAGCTACGTTGTAGGACACAGGTTTAGGAGCCACGTTGTAAGATACAGGTGCAGGAGCTACTGTCTTAACTACAGGTGTTTTAAGGGAGAGAGGAGCAGCTGCAGGAAGGACACCTGCGTATGAGTAAGGGTGCAGACCAGAATATCCTGCATAAGGATAGGCGCCAAGAAGGCCGTGATGGCCTCCATATACGCCGTTGTACGCAAGCAAGGAAGCGCTGCCGCTAGCCACGAGGGCCGCCACGGAAATCACAGTCTGAAATGTAAAATCCATTTATCAGAAACATTTTTGTAATCACATTGTCGAGGTGAAAGATATCACTGAAATATACACAAGAAAATTCCTTGTAGAGCTTACCAGAGCATTCATGTTGACCCACCGTCGAGGAGCTGTCTGTCGGGAAAAGCGGTAGTCGTCCCTTATATACCTGTGAACATCCTGACCAACCATTGATGACGATGGGCGGGGCTCCTTGTTCCACATCCGGATACGTGTATGGGTGCGAATATAGACAGAATGGTATAAAGAAATTTGAAAATGAGAGTGAGAACTAAGACATGATCAATACGTGATATGACTAAGAACAGAACTGGCGATATGTCGGAAACACGCTTGTCAAAATGTATACATGTATAATATATGCGGAATTATGTATGTATACTTATGTTTGTATATATGTAACGTATATTTGTATATATATGTATATATATATATAGATAGAAAGTTATTCATTGGTATCTTTAGGAAAGGCAAAATGATGTTAGTTATAATTCATTTTAATTTCTGTTTTTTTTCTCTTATCTTAGTGGGGTCTTTAACAAGAAACATACTTATGTCAAACACATATATGTCGTAAGTGAAATAGATACACTACTGTACACTCATGGAAAAGATTAACTGTTAGTAGTTTTCGTGCGCCTGTCTTGTATGTTATATTTTCCCTATTTAGTGAAAATTGAATAGTATTTTTTTCAAACTGTGATTTTGCCTTTGTATTTGTTATACGGGGATTCGTTTTCGCCATAATGAATATCTTTGCTATCAGAGTCGTGTTTCTAGTAATACCAACAGCTATAAGAAAGCTGAATCAAAACGAATGGACGGCAGAATAATGAAAATACGGTGTATAGTGCTCATTAAACAAAACTAACTGGCGGGAGTGATCCTTGTATGCTATGTAGGAACAGTAACTTGACGGCATAAGCCAACCTTTGTGTCGCTACTTCCTTCCAAATGCATCGCGTAATATTCTGCACTGAGAAAGTGTATAGATAAAAATATTCTTTAAAAATAATCAAGAAAGGAGGGCGTGTTCTTGTTATATATATTATATATATATATATATATATATATATATATATATGTATATATATATTATCTTGGTAACAATTTAAACTGATTTACAAAAATCTACATTTTCTAGTGAATATAGTAACTACACATACAACTCATTCATATGAACATACTGAAGTAGTTGGTGCGTCGTAGAAGCCTAGGGAACAATTTCAGTGTGTCGTTAGAATGCATGTTGAGTACCACTGCCCTTTTTTTTTTTTTTTTTTTTTTTTTTTTTGTAAATACCCATGTATATATCAAATGAATGTTTTTACAGACAGTGATACCGAATTCCCCAGAAACCTCACTGTTACAATGTTTTTCAGCCTAATATGGCTTCGATTCATATCACAAAACTTTCAACTGACGAATTACTGCATATGCCAACGCTAGAAAAGAAAAAAAAAAAAAAAGAAAAAAAGCATTGATCATGAAATGATTTAAACATATGACAAGCTCCGCGGAGATAAGTGACGATGAGATAACTTGTAGGATATGATCTTATATAGATTTATTTAGTTTTTATTACTATATTTATTTGATATGATATCAATTAGCAATTTGGTGTTATTCACCACATATGCATATTTTCTTTATAGAAATGTCTGCATATTGATTTCAGCAATAACACTTTTCTTACAAAGGCTAGCATAGAAAGTGTAAACACTCGAATTTGCGTATTTTACATTTTTATATAATATACATGTATATATATATGTATATATAAACATATTAATTGAAGCTAATGAAATTATTTAAACATATGACACACTTCGCGGATATGAGTGACGTTGAAATAACTTGCAGGATAGGATTTTATATAGATTTATATTTGTGTTTTATTACTAAATTTATTTGAAATGATATTAGTAATTTGGTGTTACTCATCATATATGCATATTCTTTTCTAGAAATATGAGTGCATATTGATTTAAAAAATAACAATTTTCTTACGAAGGCTAGCATGGAAAGTGCAAACACTCGAATTTGCGGATTTACATTTTCGTATATATATATATATATATATATATATATATATATATATATATATATATATATATATATATATATATATATATATATATAGTTTCAATACGAATTCAAATTTGAATGAAAAAGAAAATTGTGCCAAAATATATGGATACTCAACAGTAGTTTGTATTCTTTTTATACGGTATGTGGGAAGAATAGGTTCTTGTTCTTTTTGGTTAAGCAGAATGAACGTCAGGTGAAAAGGATCAAATAACTATAATTTAGAAGATTTGTTTATTTTCAGAAATAAATCCTACATTGCAATTTACATGGTTGCTTTGTACCTTATGTGGGCTAACATGGGAAGTGTCAACACTCGACCTGAACACACCTTTGACAGGCATCATGTATCGCCAAGGAATTCCTGGCGACATGTGTGCTGGTCAAAGGTGAGACCGAGGCGAGTGCTCTACACACCAGGTCCACACTAGCGTCTGTGAGTGAAGGAGCTCGTGGCACTCAGTTGAGCACGCGGTAGGAGGTGGCGTGACCGGGGTTGTGGACCACACGGAGGAGCTCGGCGTCACGAAGGGCGGGTCCAGCGGCCGCGGCGTAGGTGGTGGGGACGTGGGCGGCGTTGTAGGTGGTGAAGGCGGGATGGGCGGCAGTGTAGTGAAGAGGAGAAGCATAGGCTGTTGGGTGGGCGTAGTGGAGAGGAGTGGAGAATCCGTATGAGAAACGGAGGGAAGAGTAGACGCCGTGGGCGGGAGCCGCAAGCACGGAGCGCTTCTTGCGGGTATCTGGGGCGGCAGCGGCGGCGGCTGCGGCTTCGTCGTAAGCCTGTTGGTGGGCGGCCTTAGCGGCGGCTACCTCAGGGGTGTCCTGGACGGGTTCGGGAAGGGGACCGGGAAGGGCGGCTAGAGGAGCAGCTACAGGGGCGTCGGGAGCCACTGGCAGGTTGGTGCCGGACACACGGAATCCAAGGGCGTCAGCGACGTAGTGCTGAGTCTGAACCTTTCCCTCAGAGTCCACGTAGTTGTATGAACCACGGACAACCCCGAAGGCGTCGCGAGTCTCAGCGCGTGAAGAAGGACCGCCGGCGTAACCGAAGGAGTACTGACCGAGTTCATCCTGAGCGTGGTACTGAGACTGGATAGGTGCTACAGGTGCGAAGGGAGCTACGTTGTAGGACACAGGTTTAGGAGCCACGTTGTAAGATACAGGTGCAGGAGCTACTGTCTTAACTACAGGTGTTTTAAGGGAGAGAGGAGCAGCTGCAGGAAGGACACCTGCGTATGAGTAAGGGTGCAGACCAGAATAACCTGCATAAGGATAGGCGCCAAGAAGGCCGTGATGGCCTCCATATACGCCATTGTATGCAAGCAAGGAAGCGCTGCTGCTAGCCACGAAGGCCGCCACGGAAATCACAGTCTGAAATGTAAAATCCATTTATCAGAAACATATTTTTGAAATTAAATTTTGTCGAGGTGGAGATATCCCTGAGATATACACAAGAAAATTCCTTGTCGTGAGCTTACCAGAGCATTCATGTTGACCCACCGTCGAGGAGCTGTCTGTCGGGAAAAGCGGCAGCCGTCCCTTAAATACCTGTGGGAGTCCAGACCATCCGTTGATGACGATGGGATGGGCGGGGCTCTTCGCTCCACATCCGGACATCCGGTTTTGCCTACAACTGTGGATACCGAACAAATGGGAAGAGCTATGAAAAATGATAGCGAAAGCTATAGAACGATTAAGCATATTGCAAGTAATAATGAATGATTAGTACTGGTTGTAATTATCAATAATTAATATTGCTTGTAATTATCAATAATTAATATTGCTTGTAATTATTAATGAATAATAATGTTTGTAATTATTAATAATTAATACTGTTTGAAATTATTAATAAATAAGAATACTGCTTATAATTAATAATGATTAATACTGCTTGTAATTGTTGATATTTAATACTGTTTGTAATTATTAATAATTAATACTGTTTGTAATTATTGATAGTTAATACTGCTTGAAATCATTAGTAAATCAGAATACTGCCTGTAATTATTTATGATTAACACTGCTTGTAATTATTAATAATTAAGAATACTGCTTGCAACTATTAATAATTAATACTGCTTGTAATTATTAATATTTCAGAATAATGCTTGTAAACATTAATAATCAATACTGCTTATGATTATAGATAATTAAGAATACTGATTGTAATAATTATTCAGAATACTTGAAACACATTAGGTTTCATTTTTATTGTTTATTTATTGATAAGGCAAAAGAGGATATTTTACAATTGAGTTACCCATTAAAAGTAAATTCCCCATGAATATTTATTTACAATATATAAAATGCTATATGCAAAATATGCAAGGAATATATGACCCGGAATTCCCCAGACGCATGTCTTGTAAATACTGTATGTGCTATTTGTCTCAATCCAGTATGCTGAAAATATAAGTTGTATAATTTCACTTCCTATTTTTAATAAATGGATTGCTGAATGACAGGTTTTATTCTTGATGTGTTTAATTGTCTGGGTTTCGTTTTCTAATGGCTTTTATACTTTGGTGGAAAGATTCTTGTGCATTTTGTGCAAAGAGCTTACATCGACAAGGGAAATGAATATGAAAGAGAGTATGTAGGGTATGTGTTTGCATTTCCATACATTATACTGACTGCACTATATATACATACATATATAACTTAACAGAACTTAGAACGTCGTTAGAGAACATAACTCGACGTCAGAAAGACCAAGTTTGCAAGCACATGAAACATCAGAACTGCGAAAGGAAACACCAGTTCGAGACAACCTATACTGCTTCCAGACCAGAAAACCGAAATTAATCATACTTAATTCCATTATCACCGCATGAGAGAAACGATATTTTTTTTATATATAACTTCCTCCCTTTCGCTGTATTTCATGTCATAGACTGGCAAGTTTCTGGATATTAAGGAGGAACATTGACTCTAAGCACTGCCAAGATGAAACACAGGTGACCTTTATGAATCGTGTAGCGAATTTCGCGGAGATAAGAGATGATCGAATTTCTTTAGAGTTTGATATACATTGCAGTTTCCCTGATACGGACATATTACATTTGTTATAGAAGCACAGTTATGGATGTTAATTTACCATTAAGGTATTCTTCATGAATTATTTAGGTCATGACATAAAGGATATGCGATATTGCTTAAATAGGGTCGCATGGAAAATGTAAACTTCGTGGTTTTAAATCTTCGCTGAAAGTTTATTGTTCCGAACGAATACTAATTCTAAGGTCCTGGAAAATATGACATTGATGAAGATTCACCAATGTTATATATCTTCTTTGCTTACCTGGTATTTGTAAGATCCTTGCTCTGGACAATAATCCTTTCATATATAGGTTGCTTAGAAGTCCGTTAGGAAGGGGTATGACAAAACACCACACACAAAAGAATCTTGTTGGAGGAAGAGACAGCAGTTTCGAAATCCTCTCAGATCTGACTTTCAGATTTATTGGTGGAATTCAGGATTTTCAGACTATAGTCTTAGTTTTTTTTTCGTGTGTCTGTGTGGACTGAATTGGGGTTTTTCAGCCACTTCTGAAATGCATTAGATGGTTTTGATGCACTTAAGGAAGGGGGATGACAAAACACTGTGCCTTGTTAATATAATGGTAGATGAAAAAGGAATATGGGTTTATTGAAAGAGACAAAGGTTTCTAATTCCTCCTATAGTTTTCAGGACTGTAGATGAAATCCAGATTTCGAAATTGTCTCTTTCATTTAACCTATTTTGAGTATTTGAAACTATTATCAAAAGTCTATTATGTTAGAAAAGGGAACAGACGAATAGAATAAATATCATACATTTTTAATCAGAGATATAATACTGTGATTTACATGATTGCTTTGTACATTGTGTGGGCTAACATGGGAAGTGTCAACACTCGACCTGAACACACCTTTGACAGGCATCATGTATCGCCAAGGAATTCCTGGCGACATGTGTGCTGGTCAAAGGTGAGACCGAGGCGAGTGCTCTACACACCAGGTCCACACAAGCGTCTGTGAGTGAAGGAGCTCGTGGCACTCAGTTGAGCACGCGGTAGGAGGTGGCGTGACCGGGGTTGTGGACCACACGGAGGAGCTCGGCGTCACGAAGGGCGGGTCCAGCGGCCGCGGCGTAGGTGGTGGGGACGTGGGCGGCGTTGTAGGTGGTGGGAACGTGGGCGGCGTTGTAGGTGGTGAGGCCGGGATGGGTGGCAGTGTAGTGAAGAGGAGAAGCATAGGCTGTTGGGTGGGCGTAGTGGAGGGGAGTGGAGAATCCGTATGAGAAACGGAGGG
>NC_091551.1:27223673-27226173 GCF_042767895.1 Penaeus vannamei | reverse complement strand
AATGGGAAAAAAGAAAAGGAAAATGCACCTAAATCCTTCACTGTGGCTACGCCCTCGCCATTAGCAATTGCAACCGCGGCAGTATATAAGGTCCAGTTGCAGACGGCAGCCGTAGACAGCTCCTTCTCGGTGGGTCAACATGAACGCTCTGGTAAGTCAGGAATTGCGACTTCTCTTCTATTGGTTGCAAGCGTTGGTGTCAAGTAGGCTTCAGAATTTGGAGTATGCGTTTGTTTTTCTTTTTCTTTTCCTTTACCTGTCTACCTGTCACTCTTTCTTATTTGTTTTTATCTTCTTTTTCTTTCTTTCATTCTATTTTTTTTATTCTCTCTCTGTCTTTCTCGTTCTTTCCCTCTGTTTTTCATTCTGCTCTCTCTTACAGTCATATTGAATAATTTTCATTCTTTAATTACCAGATCATTCGCTCTCTCTCACGCATCTTGTTTTCTGTGTGTATCGCCTTGATTCAACTTTATTATTTTATCAAGTTTAAGATTATTCTTCTCATTATTATTATCATTACCATTATCATTATCATAATTTTCAATATTGTTAATATTATTATTTTCACAATTGTTATCATTATTATCATTACCATCACTTTTTATATATTTTTTGTTAATACCATCATTATTATCATCTCTACCATTATTTGCTATTGCTATCTATGATATCATCTTCATTGGATTATAATTATTTTCGAAACTAATCGGCTCCGAATTTTCTCATGAGACTGTAGTATCCTTCGCGGCCTTGGTTGCCAGCGGCTGCGCCTCCCTCCTCGGTCACGGGGGCGTCTTTGGCGGCTACGGCCTGAGTGGCGTCCTCCCAGGCGCCTATGGGCATCTCCCGCATATTGCTAAGGTCGTGCCTGCGACCTACAATGCTCTGCCCTATGGAGCTGTTTCCTACAACGTTGCTCCTTACGCCCCCGTGGCTCCCATCCAGTCCCAGTACCACGCCCAGGACGAGATCGGTCAGTACTCCTTCGGCTACGCCGGCGGCCCGTCTTCCCGATCCGAGTCTCGTGATGCGTATGGTGTTGTCCGTGGTTCCTACAACTATGTGGACTCTGAGGGCAAGGTTCAGACTCAGCACTACGTCGCCGACGCCCTTGGATTCCGTGTGGCCGGCACCAACCTGCCCGTGGCTCCCGACGCCCCTGTAATCGCCCCTGTGGCCGCCCTTCCCGGTCCCCTTCCTGAACCCGTCCAGGACACCCCTGAGGTGGCCGCCGCTAAGGCTGCTCATCAGCAGGCCTACGACGAAGCCGCCGCCGCCGCCGCTGCCGCTCCCGACCACGACTACCGCAAGAAGCGCTCCGTGCTTGCGGCTCCCGGCCTCGGCGTCTACTCCCCTCTCCGCTTCTCCTACGGCTACACCGCTCCCCTCCACTACGGCCACCACGCAGCCTATGGCTCCCCCCTCTACCACGGCGCCGCCCATCCCGCCCTCTACAACGCTGAGCTCCTCCGAGTGGTAAACAACCCCGGCCACGCTGTCTCCTACCGTGTGCACTAAGGACTGTTGTCCCTTGCAAACCTCCTGTGTGCTGTAAAACTCCAAGACATACGGTTAGGGTGAAACAACTGTGATTAACTCTTGATTTCGACCAAATTCCGTTGTGTCTTGAGCTGACGACATTCAGGTTGGTGACTTTCTCCTTGCAGTAGAGAGCGTTCTATGATGCTGGTCCTCTTCGAACTAGATTGTAAAATTCTGTTCTTTGATAATCTGTTACCGTCTTCGTGGTAAAAAGTTTCAGGAAATAAATCTGTATTATACCAACAAACATTTAATAACCCTATATATGATATACATTTGTTGATGTGTTATACATATCATCTGGCTAGTCAGTTTCGTACCCGATTGCCTACTTACCTCCATTCACATCCCATAAAAGTTGCTCCATCCATAAATTTATCCGTTTCCAATGACACGCACAGACAGAGAGGACTAAACAAAGCGAATAAGAGTCTGAAGTAATTAAATGACAGGGAGCCAGACTAGCACTTATACTTACGATTTGGACTATTCCACCCTTGAGAACAGATAGATTAGAATTCACTGTAAGTATTGATGGTTCATGCAGAAGATATATAGTAAGCATGAATATATTTTCCTGACCATACCTCCAGAAAAAAAATGTATGTTTTACACAAAAGCTCGAAATCGGTAAATAACAATACCTTATGTTCTCTCTTAGATCGTCAGCGATACTCAAATTTGGGACATGATTTTACCCATTGGTAAAATTGTTACTAGTTATATTACCCCAAGTCATCGTGAGTGCGTTCCCAAAGATCCAAAGTAGATAAAGCAAACACACCTACACAAAAGGAATTTATATGATAAAAAATCAATTGCGTCTGAATCGCTTCTCCTTCGAGCAGTAAATGCAGCGAATAAAAATATGACAAATTTGGACCAAAAATTACAGAAGAAAATCTATACCTCTATTGCTCAAAAAAAAAAAAAAAAAAAAAAAAGAATACAATCA
>NC_091551.1:27206173-27216173 GCF_042767895.1 Penaeus vannamei | reverse complement strand
CTTCAGCTTCCCGAAGGATTTTTCCTCTTGCCGGCTACCTCACCCTCGTCCTCCCCAGCAGGAGGCGTCTCGTGCCCTCAGAACCCCAGCCGTAGAGCTCCTGCGCCGCCTCGACTCAATACCGATGAAAATAAGTGCACGCCTTTGTAATCTTTTCATCCACAAAGCGCTGCACGATGATGACATTCACTCACCAGACCGAAGCCTTCGACAGCAGTTTAAACAAACGGGATCTGGAAACGCCATCAAAAAGACCCGGATGGAAGTAAATGAAACGAAGCACGTACAGTTAAAGGCGTGTTTCCAAGGACTCAATCTCGAACACAAGGAAAAAATGCTATAGACAAGGCCAAGGACATATTCGTCACGAAATCACATAATACAAGAGGCGGCCGGATGTTGGCGGCTTGATTAAACCTAAGTGAGAGTTATATATTGTAAATACACGTATCCCCTTTATAATCATCATTCATTTGATCCTTCTGCAATGCATTGCTTTTGATAGTGATATAAATAGATATTAAACATTTTGAGATATTATATCATAGACCATAGAAATGATTTCGAAGCCCTATAAAAACAGTATTGTAAGACATGTTTCACGAATTAAATTCATATTGTAAAGAATAATTTCAAATTAAGCCTGAATTCCACCCACGAGAACATAAAATATATATTCACATTGTATTTGTTGTTGAAGAACGTTAACTAAGTTATGCATTCATGTTATTTTAGAGCTAAGTAAACAAAAATACATATTAACCACGTAAACTTTCTCCGTATTTTGAACAAGAGAGACTAATTAGTAATGATGATGATATTACTGATGATAATAAAGATAACGACTTTAATTATGATAATCATGATAATGATGATAATAACGATACTTATAATGATGACAACAATTCCTCTTCTTATTATTATCATTATAAGCAGTAGTAGTGGCAGTGTTAGTAGTGTTAGTAGTAGTAGTCTAAACAACAAAATTAATAATAATAGTAATAATAACATTAACAAATAACCACAATAACACTTACATCATCGAATAGCCATAATATAGAAAAATATAAACCCAAAAACTTACCTACAAAAACTTTCTCCAACGCATTATAAACAAACCTGAACAACCTGGATCGCCTTTTCGTGATCCTTAAACCCAAATTCCCACGAAAATCGCCAGAACCCCTTTCATTAGACACGATGACTCATATCCTCAATGGAGACGACCTTGGCACCAGACACGAACACTTGCTGGCTCGGCGGTGACTAATTGTTGTTCGTCATTTGTTTTGCGTGTTGCTTTAGGGTGGGGGGCCTATGGGGTGGGGTGGAGGGGGTGAGGAAGGAGGTCATCTTGGGTATGTGTGGGAGAAGAGGAAGGATGTGTAGAGACACGATATGTCAGCATGTATGCTTGAAACCATGCATACATAAATTCATATATATATATATACACAAACACACACACATATGTATGTACATACATATGTGAGTGTGTGTGTGTGCGTGTGTATATAGACATAAATATATGCATGCATACACATGCATATATTTACATTTATGCATAGATACATGTACATACATATCTATTTACCTATCTATCTATAGAGAGATGGAAATAAAAAGATAGATAAAGATAGATAGATAGATAGATAGAGAGAGAGAGAGAAAGAGATAGATAGATAGATAGAGAGAGTTAGAGAGAGAGAGAGAGAGAGAGAGAGAGAGAGAGAGAGAGAGAGAGAGAGAGAGAGAGAGAGCGAGAGAGAGAGAGAGAGAGAGAGAGAGAGAGAGAGAGAGAGAGAGAGAGAGAGAGAGAGAGAGAGAGAGAGAGAGAGAGAGAGAGAGAGAAAGAGAGAGAGAGAGAGAGAGAGAGAGAGAGAGAGAGAGAGAGAGAAAGAGAGAGAGAGAGAGATAAATCCAACAAAAAGTATTTGCCTACGAAAGGGTATGGAAGCAGACATACACAGAGAAAGGTTACGAATAAGAGATCTAGGCAGAGTTGACCAAATGGATAGAGGGGCATGAGGGCGCCGGAGGGGGGGGGGGAGAGACATATATGCACATATTTCACTGCTTCCAAATCTGTTTTTACTAGATAAAACACAGCTTTATTGCAGCAATTAGGCGTGTAAGCACGAGTTTAGTAGTCAGAATATTTAGTCAGCAGAGGGTGAGCCAGGTGGCTTCTGTAACTGGTGACGGATGGAACTGTGTGGTGTCCAAAGGGGAAGCCCCCGAGAGGGGAGGCAACAGGAGCAAAGCCTGGAGCAGCATGAACCACAGGGGACAATACAGGAGCAGCATGAAGCACAGGGGATGCAGCATGAGCAGCATGAAGCACAGGGGGCACTGCAGGAGCAGCATGAACCACTGGAGCCACGTGGGACACGGTGCTGAGAGGACCAGTGGAGGCCGGGTAGGTGCCGTAGGAGCGCTTGTGACGAAGCACGTGGCCGAAGGGGTGGGCCAGGTGGCTCCCGTAGCTGGCGAAGGACGGGACTGCGTGGTGACCGTAGAAGCCTCCGAGAGGAGAGGCAACAGAAGCTAAGGTAGGAGCAGCGTGAAGCACAGGAGCCACGTGGGACACGGTGGCCAGGGGGCCAGTGGAGGCCGGGTAAGTGCCGTAGGACCGCTTGTGCCGAAGGCCGTCGGTGCCAATCACGCGGAAGCCGAAGCCGTCGGCGACGTAGGATCGGGACTGGACGTTGCCGTAGGAGTCGACGTAGCTGAAGGAGCCTCGCACGTTGCCGTAGGCGTCGCGGCTCTCGCTCCTGGAGGAGGGGCCGCCGCTGTAGCCGAAAGAGTACTGTCCGAGCTCGTCCTGGGCGTGGTACTGGGACGCGGCAGGCGCCAATGGCACGGGAGCGTGATGTCCCACGGAGACATAGGGGGCCGCTGGCGCAACCGGAGCGTGGACGGCGACGGCAGCAGTTGGAGCGTGAGAGACTACGGCGAAGGAACCATCACAGAAAGCTAAGCAGCTGACGAAGGCGGCGAAGGCGCACAAAAGACCCTGTAAACAAAATATGATGAGATAAGCAGTTCCCTGTCATAACGCCAGACACACACACTGCAAGGGCCCAGAAGCCAACACTCACGAGGGTGTTCATGGCGCAGAGAGGACTGGACCCACCCGACACGAGGGAGCTGTCTGACGGCCCTCGGTCACCTCCGCCGGTATATACTCCTCAATCAAGGCCTCTGCAGGTTGTGGACAAATGACGTTGCCTTTGCAGGCACATTTGCGGCCTCCAAGGTAGCTAATAATGGCGATTCCCAGGGCGGTCTCGCTGGGCGTGAACACTGGAATGAATCCTTTTGCTTGCTTTTCCTTCTTTCTTTTTATTTTTGTATAAAGATTCATGTTCTCTTTACTGGCTGTAATGAATGAATGCTATCCATCGTATACTGATGCAGAGTCGCATTTTTTCTTATGATCAAATTAAGAATAGCTAGAATTTGTAAGATATTTTTAGCATGCCTCTTACAAGTGTTGTAAATCACGTTATTGTCTATGTATTATTATCATTATCAATATTGTTACTACTTGTTACTTGTCATCATCATCATCATCATCATTAGTATGATCATTATCATTATTATTATCATCATCATCATCATATTATTATTATTATTATTACTATTATTATTATTATTATTATTATTATTATTATTATTATTATCATTATTATTATTATTATTATTATTATCATTATTATTATTATTATTATTATTATTATTATTATTATTATCATTATTATTATTATTATTGCCCCTTTTATTGTTATTATTGATATTATCATCATCATTATCATCATTACTACTACTATTACTATTTTTATCATCATCATTGTTATTATCATTATCATTATCATTATTATTACCATTATTATTTTTTATTATTATTATTATCATCATTATTATTATCATCATGATTTTTATCATTATTATTATTATTACTATTATTGCCCCTTTTATTGTTATTATTGATATTATCATCATCATTATCATCATTACTACTACTATTACTATTTTTATCATCATCATTGTTATTATCATTATAATCATCATTATGATTATTGTTGTTGTTAATACAATCACTATCGTTATTATTATCATCGTTGCTATTTTTATTATTATTCACGTTGGTGGTGGTGTTATTATTATTTTTGCTATCATTGATATTATTATTATCATCAACATTATTATCATTATGGTTATCTTTATTATTATCATTATCAGCAGTATTGTTATTATCATTGTTAACTATTATTTCTATCCTTATTGTTCTTCTTATTACTTTTATTATTGTTACTATTATTATTATCATTATCATTATCATTCTTCTTCTTCTTCTTCTTCTTCTTCTTCTTCTTCTTCTTCTTCTTATTATTATTATTATTATCATTATTATTATTATTATTACTATTTTATGTTATTATTTTTATTATTATTATTATTATCATTATTGTTATTATTATAATAATTACTACTATCATTAATACTTTTATTATTATCATTGTTATCATTATTATCATTATTATTATTATTATTATTATTATTATCATTATTATTATTATTATTATTATGATGATGATGATTATGATTATTATTATTATCATTATTGTTATTATTATTATTATTATTATTATTATTATTATTATTATTATTATTATTATTATTATTATTATTATCATTATTATTATTATTATTATTATTATTATTATTATCATTATTATTATTATTATTATTATTATTATTATTATCATTATTATTATCATTATTATCATTATTGCCTCTTCTTGTTCTTGTTCATCTTATCATCATTAACACTACTATTATAACAATAATAATTCTAATAATTCTTATAATGATAATAATAGTAAAATATTAATAATAAAGATAATGATGATAATGATGATGATAATACTATAATAATAATTAGAATGAAAAAGATCATGGTAATACTGATGATAACGATGATATCAATATTGATAGTGATAATGATGATAATAATGATAACAGTAATAATAATAATGATAATATTGGTAATGATAATAATTATGATAATAAAAATAATGATGACACTGATAATAATAATAATAATAATAATAATAATAATAATAATAATAATAATAATAATGATAATAATAATGATAACAATAATGATAATAATAATGATAATGATGATGACAATACTAATGATGATGATGATAATAATAATAATGATAATAAAAATAATAATGATAAAAATGATAATGATGATAATGATGATATTGATTATAATGATAATAATAGCGATAGGAATAAGAGTAAAAGTAAAAATAAGAAATTAAAAATAATGATGATGGTGAAGATGAGGATGATGATATCAGTGATAGTAATAATAATTATTATGATAACAATGATGATAATAATAATAATAATAATAATAATAATAATAATAATAATAATAATAATAATAATAATAATAATGACAATAGTAATGATAATGATTAATGATAACTAATCATTATTATTGCAATTGTCATTATTATTATTATTGCTATAATTTTCACCATCATCATCATTATCATAATGATAATGATAATGATAAGGATATTGATAAATGTAATGGTAATGATAGTGATAATAGTAAAATAATTACCGTTTTCAACCATTATTATTATCATTATTGTTATCATTATTATCATCATTATTATCATTGTTATCACTACTATTTTTATTGTTATTAGTATTATTTTCATTATTATCATTATCATTGTTTTTAGAACTATAATGATAATAATAATTATTATTAATACAATGATAATGACAAGTGATAACAGTAATGATAAGGATAATCGTGATGATAAGATATTGATAATGATGATGATAATGATAATGATAACAACAATAACAAAATAATACTTATTACTATTTTCAGCATTATCCTCATTCTTACTATAGTAAATATTATTATTATCATCACCATTACAGTCACTTGTTTATTATTATTACCATTGTCATTATTAACATTATGATCATTGTTTTCAGTATTATTATCTTGATAACCATCCTTATCCTTAGATCATTATCACTATCATTATATATATATTTTTTATCATTATCCTTATGATTATTGTTGTATCACCATTATCACAATTATTGATGCTCAAATTATCATCATAATTATCATAAATCTTATTCTGGTTATTGTATTGTCAAAATCATCATCATGACAATTTTTGACACTATTTATTTTGATTCTATCAATATTATAATTACTATGATTGCCTCTCTACTGTACCGGTGGTTATTTTCATTTATATATATATAATCCTCATCATCTTTTTTGTCAGTATCATCATCATATTCGTTATAAGAAATTGAAATAGAGAGATAGAGATAAAACACAAGCATGAAAAAGGTTAAGCCATGTTTATTAAAAAGTTATATCTGCAGAGGAGAAAGTTGAACTCTTTTGGTTGAAGGCTTTTGGTTGTTTTTTGTTTTTCTTGCAGACGTGTGTGTGTTTTTTTTTTTTTAATTCTTATCATGGAAACGAATCATTAAAAGAGAGAGATGCAGATAAAAGGGTAGATAGGTAGATAGATAGATAGATAGATAGATAGATAGATAGATAGATAGATAGATAGATAGAGAGAGAGAGAGAGAGAGAGAGAGAGAGAGAGAAATAAAGAAATAGAGAGAAATTTCAACATTATTGCAGACATCAATATACTTCCAATTTCACCATCAGTAGGTGATATAAATTTAGTATAAGTATATTTTTTGAATGTGCGTGTGTGTGTGCGTGCGTGTGTGTGAAAGTGGCTTAGTTACTACACCCTCGATAATGATATAGACATATAGACAACTGAATGATAAATATATATAGAGACATTCAGAAAAAATAGACTACTAATAACGGTAGACATCGTTGTATAAGCAAATCATACGTTATAAGCACATAGAGTAAATTACTAGTGCAGACATATATAAAAACAAATACAGATATGGACAAATATAGACAAATGCAGATTTAGGCAAATTGCATAGACAAATGTAGAAAAAAATACGCAAAAAACAAAAGATACAGACACGAAGCTATAAATATAAAGCATTGGACAGGAAAGGTTGAGTTCTAAGCTTGGCGATATTTTGAATTTTATTAACAAAGATTTAAAATGCCATAAATATTACTTTGACAACAATTACGACAACAACAATAAAAAGCAGAGTAACCAGGTTGTTTTTACTTGGAAAAAACGTTTCTTATATACTTGTTGTATACCACAAAATCGCTATAAAAACAATCCAAGGTTATATAGTGTGGTGGAAACTGAATTGTCTTTCATCATCCTTCTATTCATTCTATTTATCTCTGTTTCTCTTTATCTGTCTTCTCCTTGCTCTCTCTCTCTCTCTCTCTTTCTCTCTCTCTCTCTCTCTCTCTCTCTCTCTCTCTCTCTCTCTCTCTCTCTCTCTCTCTCTCTCTCTCTCTCTCTCTCTCTCTCTCTCTCTACACACAGTTTTCCATTTCCTCCATCTATATCTATCTATATACGCGTCCATCTATCGTGTTAAATATTGCGTGACAAGACTTACCAATGCACAGAGCCGGCTTCGTCCATGTGCCGCATAACGTGCAAACTTAGTATTGCAGTATTTCAGTAAATCGTAATACCCTTTTAACAGTCAAATGAGTGCAATGAATCTATATTTTTTCACAGCAGTTTTTTAAAGCTTGATTCTTGTGTTTAAAAATTTAGTATTTATATGAAGCACTTCTTTGGTGGTGTGTGTTTGTGCAGTAGAAAAGTTGTGAATGGAAATGTGGAATGTACTTATCAGACGTAATTCGATTAGATCTTTCATCAACAATACTTGTACGATAATTTGTAATGATGATGATGATTTTTTCTTTATTGATATCTATTCAGTTATTTTTTTCACCATGATACACTGGTTGTAACGGAACTTTGGGAAAAAAATTAATATCTGGGAAATATTTCACTGAGAGCTCTAGCATTTCCCACTAAGTTCTATTTAGCATCTATGATCCATTGTTTGTCGCCTATCGCAACATATATTTATAATAGATTGACGTATTTTATAAATATATTTGGCCAAAACATAGCTCCAATTTGTTATCAAGCAGGAGATGGATCAAAATTAAACAAATCAGCCGATTTTAAGATTAAAATCGGTACATATATAAGCAGAGACACACACATACACAAACACATAATCACACACACACTCACTCTCACACACACACACACACACACACACACACACACACACACACTCACACACACACACACACACACACACACACACACACACACACATAAGCATACACGCCACATGCAGCATTATTTGGCATGCATAGATTTCTGAATAAGCAAGGCAGAAAGACAGTATCTTAAAAAACTAATTATCTTTATTCAACACACAAAATCATATTCCTTTGGTTTCCACATCTGTACAGATTCACATTGGATATATTGTGAAATGACCCTCCTGTATGTACTGCATATTTCTATGTAAACAAATCTGGATATTGCAATTTTACGCAAGACATACGCATATACATATCTTAATCTAAATACAAAATAGTAAGGGAAAATGTTGACAGTATCTTTGCCTTAGATGCATCCATCCAGAGAATACTGGATGAAGACTGAAGAGGAACTGAATTAGATATGTAGGTTTCTCTCTTTCTCCCTCTCTCCCCCTTCTCTCTCTTCACATTTCTTTCTCGCTTTCTCTCTCTCATTCCCCCCTACTCCCAGTCTCCCTGTTTTTCTCTCTCCCTTCCCTCTAACTGTCACTCCCTCTCTCCCTTTTCCCCTCTCTAACTCTCTAACATTACTTGCCTCCTTCCCTTCCTTTTCTCTCACTCTAACCGTCTCTCCTGCGTTCCCCCTCTCTCTCCCTTCCACCTTTTCTCTCTCTCTCTCCTTCTCTGCACCCCCTCCTCCAACCTCTCGCTCAGTCGCTCCCTCCCTCTATCTCTGCCCTCCCTCTATCTTTCTAAACGACTCATTCACCAAAAGAAAGCTTCAAGTACAAATTTGATTCTGAAACAGGTGGATTAGGTGATTAGTAACCTATGCTACTAATCACCTATTGCAGAGGGTAGAATAGTTTAATATGATCTCCTTTTTATTGCCGTCCAGGGTTGAAGTGACTCCCGAAAGTTTGTACAGATGTAGGACTTTCCTCGAATCCATAGGAAAAGCCGGAGTTGCCCTGGGTGCCCAAGACGTCGAAGATGCCTGGAGTGCCAGAAGCGGAGGTCAGAAGCCCCGGAGTGCCAGAAACTCTCCCGAGGCCTCCCAGAATCCCCTGGGCGGGGCTGGGATGACGCACCCTGCCGCCGGATGTTGGGGCGACGGCGTCTGCGCGGCTGCCCTGAAGGAAGTCGGAAGCCACGAAGAGTGCGACATCGCCGCTGGGGAAGCCTGTGGCGCCACTGGGGGTAAAGGACCCAGGTGCGGTGAGGGACGCCTGGTTTCCGAAGAGGGCACTCTGACTAGCAAAACCGTGAGTACTAGGAAGGCCAAACGTGCCGACAGTGCCAGTAGACACTGCAGATGTCCCGGAACCTGGGACGGCGACAAACGGTGATTGTGCTGCGGTGTCCTGGTGAACCAGTGGACCCTGAAGGGATATGCTATGTGAATTGGGTACGGAACCTACGAAGGCTGTGGTACTTGGACTACTCACTGCTCCCTGGAAGGCTACGTTGCTCGGGGTGGCTACGGCACCCTGGAATGCGGCATTCTGGAAGGACGTGGCGCCTTGGCGGGCAGGATTAACCGGCTGGCCCCCAAAGCCGACGGGAACCGGGGTAAGTTGGTGAGCAAATCTGCCCGGGAGAGACAGGGAACTCTGACCAGTTCCATGGCCCGTCTGAACCACAGGCTCCAAGTGAGCAAGATTTGAACGAGCCGAATTAGCTGACTGAATTTCACCCCGTGGGCGGACAAAGATGCCGCTTTGAGAG
>NC_091551.1:27168673-27171173 GCF_042767895.1 Penaeus vannamei | reverse complement strand
GATTTCGTGTGTGAAGAGTTTGGAAAAGAATTGTGTTACTATACTTGTGAAGGAGTATTGAAGTGAAGTTATCATAGGTGTTAACATTTTTAAGGAAACACCGGTTTGAGTGTTTTTAATAGGAGAATGATTATGTCAGTTGTTAGCATTCAAAGGAGATTCATCTTTCGCTCTCACTCTTTCCCAGTATCTGTCTGTCTGTCTGTTTCTCTCTCTTTCTCTCTCTCTCTCTCTCTCTCTCTCTCTCTTTCTCTCTCTCTCTCTCTCTCTCGCTCTCTCTCTCTCTCTCTCTCTCTCTCTCTCTCTCTCTCTCTCTCTCTCTCTCTCTCTCTCTCTCTCTCTCTCTCTCTCTCTCAACGAGAAACTAACTCAATATCAACATTCCTTAAAAAAAAAAAAAAGAGAAAGAAAACACACAATGTTTTCATCACCAAGAAAACACATCCTTGGAGCGGACCAGCTCAGCCGCCCCGAACTCCTTGCCTTTGATCTTTCAAGTTCACCGTCCTGCGAGGTGCTAGGTACGCCCTCGTCTTCTCTCTTACGCCCACGTCGTCCTACGCCCATGTCCCCTCCTACATTCCCCCCTCCCCCCGCTGGCCCTATCATCTCCGCTCCCTTTCCACGCCCGCGAAACCTCGAATAATCTGTCTCGCCAATTTGTGGATTCATAGGAACTTTGTTTACCTTTTCAGGACGTTTTCACGCGGCGCGGTTTTTGGAGCGACGTGTGAAAGGCTGGGAGGTTGGGGTGTACGAGGGGGGGGGTGTAAATAGATCGGATGAGAGGTAGAGTGATAGCGAGAGTGAGGGAATGAGTGTTAAGTAAACAGATAGATAGATAGATGGTTAGATAAATAGACAGAGAGTGAGAGGGCGAGGGAATGAGAGAGAGAAAGGGGAGAATAAAGAATGAGAGAGAAGGGAATACACACACACACACACACACACACACACACACACACATATATATATATATATATATATATATATATATATATATATATATATGTATGTATATGTGTATATATATATATATATATATATATATATATATATATATATATATATATATATATATATAGAGAGAGAGAGAGAGAGAGAGAGAGAGAGAGAGAGAGAGAGAGAGAGAGAAAGAGAGAGAGAGAGAGAGGAAGAGATAGATAGATAGATCGATCGATAGATAGATAGATATAGATAGATAGATTGATAAATAGATAGATATAGAGAGAGAGCGGTAAGCAGGTAGGAAGTAGATGGATTAAATCGCAGACAGACAGACAGACAGACAGACAGAGAGACAGAGAGATTGACGGTAAGATAAACAGAGAAAGAGAGAAGAAACTAATCACAAAAGACAAATAAAAACAAACAACATGACTCCTATCCCCAAGGGCGTTTTAGTAGACAAGAACAATTCATTCAGAAGCCTTAGACTCGACCTTCTAGAAACATCTAATCAAACTCGACTCACTTTATCCCACAAAGAAGAAGAAGAAAAAAAAAAAAAAAACGAAAAAAAACGGAAAAACGAAAAACCTTCAACGCTTCCTCTCATTTGTGTCCTGATAATGTACATTTCGGATAAATAGATAAATCAAAGTCTTATAAAAGGACCGTATCATCATCACGGACGGAATGGAGGAGACGGGAAGTGCGGCAATCGCTTCTTTTGCTTCACTTGCATCATCTTATTAGGGAATCGAAGGAAGAGGAGGAGGAGGAGGAGGAAGGGAGGGAGGGAGGGGGGAGGGGGAGGGATGGAGGGGGCGAGGGATAGAGAGGGGATGTAATGATAGAGGAGGTGGAGTAGAAGGAGGAGGGAAGAGGATAAGGATAATGAGGAGGATGAAAAGGAGAGAGGGTGGAGTGAATAGGAGGGAAGAAGGGAGGAAGGGAGGGAGGGAAGGATGAGGGATGGAGGTAGGGAGGGAGGGGGAGGGCCGGAGGAGGAAAAGGAAGGAGGAGGAGGAAGAGGGAGAAAAGGGAGGGAGGGATGGAGGGGGGGATGGGAGGAGGTGGAGTAGAAGAAGGAGGAAGGGAAGAAGGATAAGGATAAGGAGGAGGACGAAAAGGGAGGAAAGTGGAGGAATAGTAGGGAGGAAGGGAGGGAGGGAAGGAGGGAGGGAAGGAGGGTGGAAGGGGGGAATGGAGGGGAGGTGGAGCTAGAAGAGGAGAAAGGAGAAGAAGGAGATGAGAGGATGAGAATAATGGGGAGGACAAAAGGAGGGAGGTGGAGGAATAGGAGGTAGGGAGGGGACGGAGGGGAGGGAGAGTGGAGGGAGGAGGAGGAAGAAGAGAGAAAGAAGAAGGAGGGAGGAAGGGGAGGAAATGGGAGGGAGGTGGAGTAGGAGGAGGAAGGGGAGGAGGATATTAAGGATAAGGAGGAGGATGAAAAGGAGAGGGATGTGGAGGGGAATATTGAGGGAAAAAAGGGGAGGGAGAAGGAGGAATGAGGAGGAAGGAAGGGGAGGGAGGGATGGATGCGAGGAGATAGGGG
>NC_091551.1:27161173-27163673 GCF_042767895.1 Penaeus vannamei | reverse complement strand
GGGGTGGAGGGGAAGAGGGAGAGGAGTGATAGAGGAGGGGGAAAGGGGAGGGAGGAAGTAGAAGGAGGAGGGAGAAAGAGGGTGAAGGGAGAGGAAAAGGAGATGGAATAAGGGAGGGAGAGGGATGAGGGAATAGGGAGAGGGGTGGAGGGAAAGGAGAGGGATAGGGAGGGGGGAAGGAGAAGTCATAAGGAGGAGAGGGGTGGAGGGAAAGGGGGGGGGACAGTGGGAGGGGGAAGGAGAGAGGGATAAGGAGAGGGGTGGAGGGGAAAAGGGAGATAGGGAGGGGGGGAAGGAGAAGGGATAAGGAGAGGGGTGGAGGAAGAGGGAAGGAGTAGGGGAGAGAGATGAGAGAAAAGGAAGTAGGGGAGTCCTTAGTATCGAGGGAATAGGGTGTAAGGGGGATAGGGATGGGGAAGGAAGAGGGATAGGGGGACGGGGAAAAAGGTGGAGAAGGGTAGATATACAGGGGAGGGAGGGATAGGGAGACAAGGGAGAAGGGTAGGGGGGAAAGGGAGAGAAGGTAGGGATTTAGACAGACTGAGGATGGGGTTAAAAAAACAGGGGGAGGGAGGGAATTAGGGGTAGACAGGGGGGAAGGGGTGGGCAGACAGGGAGAGAAAGAGAGAAAGAGGGCTAGAGAGACCGGGGAAAGGGAGGCAAGGTAACAGAAGTATAAGGATAAGGAGTATAAGGATAAGGAAACAGGGAGAGGGGGATATAAAACAAAAAAGGAGGAGGAGGATATGGAGAAGGGGGGGAGGAGGGGGCAATATTCTTCCGGATAAACGTGAATCGTCTTCGCCGTTACGAAAACCGCAAGGGTAATTATCGCTTGGTTTGTTGTACAGATAGGATCTTCTTCCTCGTTTTCTCTTTGTTCATTTTCTATGAGCGTTTTCTTTGCAGGGGGCGCTCCTGTAATTTTCAATACTTTTATATTTTCACTCTCCTTTCAAAATATTTCCACCAAAACCCAAACCAAATAGAAATCAAAGAAACACATAAAGACAACAGAACAAAGAGACGGTCATATAACAATTAAAATCGATGGCCTATAAAATTCTCTACCCGGTGAATAGGCAGAGACCATATACCGTTAGCCAGGTAGATGCACTAAAGCAATTATAGTAAATGCATCCCTGGTTAGGGGATTAAATGCCTTCGAAGCTGCCTGAGGGAAGGCATCCGTGATTCCGTGAGTCAGTTAGTGTTATTGTTGTTGTTTTTGTTGATGATGTTTTGTTGTTGTTATTGCAGTTGCTGTTGTTGTTGTTATTGTTGTTGCTATTGTTGTTGTTATTGCTGTTGCTATTGTTGTTGTTATTGCTGTTGCTATTGTTGTTGTTATTGCTGTTGCTATTGTTGTTGTTATTGCTGTTGCTATTGTTGTTATTGCAGTTGCTATTGTTGTTATTGCTGTTGCTATTGTTGTTGTTATTGCTGTTGCTATTGTTGTTATTGCTGTTGCTATTGTTGTTGTTATTGCTATTGCTATTGTTGTTGTTATTGCTGTTGCTATTGTTGTTGTTATTGCAGTTGCTATTGTTGTTATTGCAGTTGCTATTGTTGTTGTTATTGCTGTTGCTATTGTTGTTGTTATTGCTGTTGCTATTGTTGTTGTTATTGCTGTTGCTATTGTTGTTGTTATTGCTGTTGCTTTTGTTGGTGTTATTGCTGTTCCTATTGTTGTTGTTATTGCTGTTGCTATTGTTGTTGTTATTGCAGTTGCTATTGTTGTTATTGCTGTTGCTATTGTTGTTGTTATTGCAGTTGCTATTGTTGATGTTATTGCAGTTGCTATTGTTGTTGTTATTGCTGTTGCTATTGTTGGCGTTATTGCAGTTGCTATTGTTGGTGTTATTGCTGTTGCTATTGTTGCTATTGTTGTTATTGCTGTTGCTATTGTTGTTGTTATTGTTGTTGCTATTGTTGTTGTTATTGCTGTTGCTATTGTTGTTGTTATTGCTGTTGCTATTGTTGTTGTTATTGCTGTTGCTATTGTTGTTGTTATTGCAGTTGCTATTGTTGTTATTGCTGTTGCTATTGTTGTTGTTATTGCTGTTGCTATTGTTGTTATTGCTGTTGCTATTGTTGTTGTTATTGCTGTTGCTATTGTTGTTATTGCTGTTGCTATTGTTGTTGTTATTGCAGTTGCTATTGTTGTTATTGCAGTTGCTATTGTTGTTGTTATTGCTGTTGCTATTGTTGTTGTTATTGCTGTTGCTATTGTTGTTGTTATTGCTGTTGCTATTGTTGTTGTTATTGCTGTTGCTATTGTTGGTGTTATTGCTGTTCCTATTGTTGTTGTTATTGCTGTTGCTATTGTTGTTATTATTGCAGTTGCTATTGTTGTTATTGCTGTTGCTATTGTTGTTGTTATTGCAGTTGCTATTGTTGATGTTATTGCAGTTGCTATTGTTGTTGTTATTGCTGTTGCTATTGTTGGCGTTATTGCAGTTGCTATTGTTGGTGTTATTGCTGTTGCTATTGTTGTTAT
>NC_091551.1:27118673-27123673 GCF_042767895.1 Penaeus vannamei | reverse complement strand
CACAATATGCCTTTGAATCCTGTCAGCAACACGATTAGCGTTGCCTTTGGTGAATAAAAACCCCCCCAAACTATTTCTAACACTAATACAAATCTAATATACTTGATAAATCGAAAATATTTGACTCTAAATCACAAAATTTCCCTTACTTCGTTCGTCCCATTGTTCTCGTGATAGTGTGTGTCCAAGATAGCAGTCGCTCACTTGAATCGCATCCGGGGCCGCAGTGTGCAAGCGTCATGGGTCCACCGAGTGAGGAGGAGGTTAAAAGCGCTCTGATAGGCCTGCTTAAGGTGGGTTTGTGTCGGTGGGAGATGTTAGGAAATATGTGATGTATAGGCCTAGTCACACGTACCACACTCCACACACACACAAACACACACAGAGACACACATAGACATACCACACACACAAAGACACACAGAGACACACATAAACATACCACACCTCACACACACACAAACACACATAGACATACCCCCCACCCCACACACACACAAACACACACAGAGACATATAGACATACCCCCCAAACACACACAAACACATACAGAGACACACATAGACATATATATATATATATATATATATATATATATATATATATATATATATATATATATATATACATACACACACAGCCACACGTACCACACCTCCCACACACACACAAACACACATAGAGAAACACAGACACACACACACTTGTGTATGTAAGAATATATTTATCTGTAAATTCTGACAAGCATTTAAGATGAAAGGAGAAGGGATTTCTTATAGAATACCTCTCTTTCCGTCATTCCATTCTTACATCTCTCCACTCCCACTCCGCCCACTCCACAGATCGCCTCCGTGTGTAGTATTTCCGTGGGCATTGTGGTCGCTGTATGTGGTGTGCTCGCCGTCAGCGTCGTGGGCGGCTTGACCACGCCCATTATCATCGGCTCTGTCCAAACAGCTGTTGGAGGTTAGTACGGCGGCGATGAATGAATTAAGATGATGAATGGAGACGATGAGTTGTGAAAGCAATGTCAGTGGCTGGTAATAACAATAAATTATGATGTCGATAATGATAATGATGATGATAAAATCTATGAGGATGATCATAATAATAACAATAACTCATAATAATGATAATGGTGATAACAGTAATGATAACGATGATCATAAAATTTGTAATAGTAATAATAGTAATAATGATATCAATAATAGTAATAATGATATGATAATAATATTGATATTAATAGTAGTAATAAAGATAATAATAATGATGTTAATAATAGTAATAATGATAGTAATAATGGTATTAATGATAGTAATAATGATAAGAATAATGATAATAATAGTAATAATGATAAGAATAATGATATTAATAATAGTAATAATACTACTAATAATAATATTAATAATAGTAATAAGGATAATAATGATGATGATAACAAACACTATGATAACAATAACAAAAGTAGAATAAAGATAACAGCATAACAAAAGCTTCGAGCATTATGGTAAGCATAGCGACAATAGTAGAATAATAAAATAAAACGATTAGTGTATTGATGGCTATAATTAAAGCAATATTCACAATATCTATAATCAAAGTAATATTTAGAAATATATGAAAGAAACAGCATCATCGATAATGCTGTAGTGTGATTTGTCAAACCCAGGGATCCCGTCCCAGTTCATCAAGTCACTCTTTTTAGAATTCTACCCTTGATGCTGGCGGGGGATACAGGCGCAAATAGACCTGGTTAACCCCTGTCAATTCAATCCCCTTAAGTGGTAGCGTTGGGGAAAATAGAATAATTAATATGGGAGTTCCAGTATGAATACCACTTTCTGACGTTCAGCCTAACCGTAGAGTAAAATACTATTACAAATTAATCTAAGAAAAATACAAAAAGTAAAAGAATGTGCTAAAGGCACCTAAAATTACTAAGTCTATCGTATGCAAAAACTAAAAGAAAAGACTTCCAGAGTGGAGAGCCTGGTTGAAGGCCTTACCATAAAACAAATACAAACACAAATCCAGCAAGTCTGGCGTCACAGCTGAAGGCTTAAAACCCCTTAAACCTAAAAAAAAAAAAAAAAAAAAAAAAATAACGAAAGTATAAAACCCGAGACTGGTGACACCGAAACAGGAAAACTAAAACTAAAAGATCACTCAGACTTCTTACTTTGAAATGTTAAAAGTTACAAATAAAACAAAGAGAAAACAAACCAGCCAATTTCATTTAAAAATAAATAAATAAATAAAAGGGTGTTCAAACTATTCAATGAAATTGTTCTTACGATCACGTCCAGCTCCTATGCAAAGAATATCAGGTACGTCAGTACTTAACTTATTATCTTCCGTGATCGGCTCTTTGTTTATTTAAATAAATATAGTGACACTGCCGATGGTTCAGAGCTTCGGAGGATAACGAAACACTCGCTGATGTCACAGGCCAAACATATGTACAAAATATATTCTTGAAATAAATAAGCTAAAAATGCACATAAAGATTAGCAAAAACTAAACCTAAAAATATAAAATAGGAACCATAAGAAAAAGAAATGCAATAACTAAAAAGAAAGAATAAACACTGAACGTAAAAATGTTCCACTACAACTTAAAATGAAAACTAAGTAAAAACAAGACCTTAAAACTTTACTGAATGTTAAAAAAAAACTAAAATGAATAAAAGCTGTCGATAAAAGGGTCATTAAAATGTCTCGTTATTAAATCATAAATAAAATGTTAAGAGAACACCAAAAATAAAAAGGGGAAACTAAAATAAAACAATAAAAAAAAAATCGCCAAATAAAAAACAAAACACGTGATAGTCAACGTCCAACACGGCAGTTAGAGCGGGAGAGCAGAGAGGATGAGATGCAGCACCCAAGACCACCTTACAATACCAATAAGGCTTTTAAAGTAAAGAATAATATTTGTAGTTGCACTACCACTAATAATGGTGATATTGGTCATTAGTATGTAATTTTTTCCGTACTTATTGCCATGATGAAAATCAGTCATTATTCTAATCGACTTTGTTTCTTTCTGCTTACTTTTATCAGTGTGTCTAATATCGTATGCCTATATTGTTAAAAAGGCAACTATAACTCATTAAAAGACTACAAATGGACTCTTACCGAAGTATAACACAGACATGTAAACAAACCATGAAACTCTCCCTAATGTCTTTTTACATGGTAATACGCGTTTCCTTCTTCGCTTTCTATACACATTGATACTCTCCACAGTGTTGTTCGTGGCAGCGGGGGGCTTCGGTTACAACAGGTACAGGAACTATCGTCGTGCGCAGAAGGTGGCGATGGCAACGAGGGCCCAGGAACTCGCCTTGGGGTACGGGTCCCAGACAGCCATCATCGATATGCTCGGTTTCGGCCCCCCCGTGTTGGCTCTGGTCCCAACCGATGGCAGTGTGTTGGAAGCGGCTGTTGGAAGTAATTCTGGGGACGAGGAAGAGTTGAAGGACCTTGTTGTCAAGTTAAGGCCAGGTCTGATGCTGATCCAAGGTCTGAGGGGCAGGGACGGCAGACCGGTGGCTGTGTGCATGCAAAACCTGTACGACGGCCCAGTCAGGTTCTACCCAGGGATGTCACCTTACCATCTCTTTACCATAATCCTTGTGACCCTCGGGATGACCTTCGTCAGTTCGGTCGTCCTCGCCCTGGCCGTGAGCTTCCCTTTCGATGCAAGCGTCGCCACCAACTGCGGGGCGCTGGGGGGGTTCGGCGGTGAGAACCACGGGGCTTGCTTGGACGTCCTTCCTTTTGGTTCGGTCATGAAGATGTCTAACTAATAACAATCATAGCATAATTAGTATCTTATCAATGTCACTACTAATATTTGCTACTTTTATCACTGCTAATACTATCCTTGTTATTAACATTAACATAACTTCCTTACTTCTCAAGTACCTAGACATTGACGTTTAGTCTTTAGGAAATATTAACAACTGTTGTAAATATTTCTGACATAAAGAAATAACGGAAAAATTTCAATACATGTATATATATATATATATATATATATATATATATATATATATATATATAATATATATATATATATATATATATATATATATATATATATGCACACACACACATATATATACTTGTACGTGTGTCAGCGTGCATTTGTGTGTTGATGCTTTGACATCATAAAAAGAGGAGCGAACCCAGCCGCGCTACAAAGCTAACTCTGCCCCTCCCTCTCCCGCGCAGGCGCACTACTCCTCCTCGCCGCTTGCTCTGGGTTCCAGGTCCACGGCGCCTACGCGAAGGGGCGCCGCCAGCAGGACAGCGGCTGATGGCATGGAGTCGACAGGAAGAACTTGAGATGATTGTCACCATCCGCCACGCCTTCAGAGAATCGTCTTTTGCTCCAAACATATCTTTGTGATAGCAGATGTGTAGATATTTTAATCTAAATCTAAATATTATGTATGCATATATATATATGTATATATATATATATATATATATATATATATATATATAGATAGATAGATAGATAGATAGATATATAGATATAGATAGATAGATATATGAGGTGTGTCAGAAAAGTTACAGGACTGATATCACAAAAGATTTAAGAAAGATCTTCTGGCCACAGGGCCAGAAGATCAACTAACATATCCACAAAAAGAGACTTCAGCGTTTGCATCGTTCAGTGCGTGAGAAAAGTTATGGCAGGACAACTCATGGATGCTTCACCATGATAACACACCTGCTCACAATGCTCTGAGCACCTGACAATTTCTGGCTGAAAAAAGCATTGCCATGCTGGAGCAACCTCTCAACTCCCCGACCTGGCTCTGTGTGATTTTTTCCTCTTCACTAAGGTCAAGGGGGTCAGAAAAGGGACCCGTTTTGAGGACGGGGACGACATCAAAAAGGACGTAACGACGGGACTGCATAGGATCCCGGAAGAATTCTTCCAGCAGTGCATGCAAGCATGCATTAGACTCCAGGGGGATTAGTTT
>NC_091551.1:27113673-27116173 GCF_042767895.1 Penaeus vannamei | reverse complement strand
ATTTCCGTGAATACCTAGAAAAAAAAAACATTGATTACATTAATTAAAAACAAAAACAGCTGGCTTCAAAAAAAAAAAAAAAAAAAAAAAAAAAAAAAAAAAACATAAATACAGCCAAATTCACCGCTAAACGAGGCTAAAACCAACAGCTGGGAACTCACCAAAAGACTCTTCATCCTCGATACACAGATCAAAGGCGCGGAGCATCATGGTGCACGGAGGCCTCGGCCACTGCTCGACGAGGGACCACACAATGGACGATTTTCCCACGCAAGAGGATGTCAAGATCTCGTTGATGAGAGGACCTGTCAAGGTAAGTTTGTGACTGTGCAAAAGAGAAATGAGGAAGAGAGAAAGAGAGAGAGAGAGAAGGAGGGGGAGGGGAAGAGGGAGAAGGAGAAGGAGAGGGATAGGGAGAGCGAGATAGAGAGATAGATAGAGAGGGAGGGAGAAGGAGGGTGGGAGGGAGGGAGGGAGAGAAACGGAGAGAGGGGGAGACGGAGATGGAAAGGGAGAGAGAGATAGGGAGAGGAGGGGAAGGAGGGTGGGAGGGAGGGAGGGATAGAGGGAGGGTAGGGGGGGAGTGGGAGAGGAAGACGGAGAGTGAAGGAAGAGCGAGATAGATAGAGAGAAAGAATAAAGGCCCTATCACACCAGCACTTTTTCCATCAATTTTTGCGTTTCCGAATGAACTTTTCGTATGGAAATGGACTGCCCTGTCACACTACCAAGGCAAACAAACGGAGTGAGGTCACGCGGAAGTTCTCATACATATCACGATTTTTTAAAGAAATGTGATTATATAATTTGTATATACACGACCGTTCTAACATACATTACGTTAACATTAACTCCTTCCATCTAATTTATCAATAAAAAACAGTCTAACTGTATGGATCCTTGGCAGCATAAGATCAAGACGGAATTTAGTCAGACGGAAACGGTCGTAACCGTCTTCGTCTGGGAGATGTTCGTTTGCAAATGATACTTGCAGAAAGCCTCAAATTGAGACGGAAAGGCAAAATTTGACGGAAAAAGTGCTAGTTTGATAGGGCCTTTAAGAGAACAGAGAAACAAAAAGAAAGCCTGCCAGACAGACAGACAGGCGGAGATAGCATATGAATGAATCCCGAAATCCTTATGGACAGGAAAACATACCAATCGTTTTCTAATCGTTACACGTCCCGTTCCTTTCCCAGACCTCAGCCGTCTGTTCCTTCTCGCTGGGTGTTCTGACTCTAATGTCCGGCGCAGTGTCAATCGGGATCATGGGAGACTTCGCCGTGCCTCTCGTTGTCGGCAGCATCCAGGTTGTCGTCGGTGGTGAGTACTTGTGTTGGTTGATGGTTGCTATTCGCACAGTGTTGATGATTATTATTCGCACAATGTTGATGATTGCTATTCGCACAATATTGATGGTTGCTATTCGTACAATGTCGATGATTGTTTTTCGCACAATGCTGATGGTTACCGTTCGCGCAGTGTCGATGGTTGCTATTCGCACAGTAAGGATGGTTGCTATTCGCACAGTAAGGATGGTTGCTATTCGCATAGTGTCAATAGTCGCTATTCGCACAATGTTAACAGTTGCTATTCGCACACTGTCGATGGTTACCATTCGCAGAGTCAATGTTTTATTCTCTCTCTTCCTCTGATTTCATAATTTCATTTTTGTAAAGGGTTAAGAGATTTGTGAGGCTTCATTTGTCTTCCGTGAGCCCTCATAAGTCACGCAGAATCCTTATTCATTTAACTTTCCTGCGGTTATAACGCGATGACTTTTTTGCTAATCTTTCAGCTGGAGACGCCACACTCCTTGCGTTCAATTGATTCTTCTATGGCACTGTCATCGTTTTTCTCTATCTTTTTATTCAGCCTAACTTCTCTGCCATCCATCTTCATTTTACCTCTTCCCTCAGTTTAGCCAGACTGTTCTTTTTCTTCTGCTTCGCCTCCCAGTTATCTTCTGTTGCCCGTTTTCCTATGTCAGGTAATATCTTTAGAATATATAATCTACATTAAAGATACAAATTGACCTATCTGTTCTGTGATTATTACTGACATCCAAATAAGCTCCGTGTCATGAAGATCATTATGTTAGCTAAAGGAACAAAAGTGTAAAAAGATAAATAGCCATACACACAGACGCGCACACAGTCAGTATGTCTGTTTTTGAGTGTGAATGAGTAAGAAACTGGATAGCTTTCTACGATGATATACTATGGTTATATAATTAAATTCCAGTACATTGGAAGTTCATTCACGAAAAATGTCGCCATATACTAAGGGACAGAATAATCATATCGCCAAAATTTGTTCACCGGCAGCCATGAAACAAGAAGGATTTACATGAATAAATTAGATTCAAGAAAAAAATATTTTACATCTATTTAAAAACGCGTTTGATTTCTTTTTCAGTGTTGATAATCATAGGGGGTGTAATCGCCTTCAGGAAGTACTCGAACTTCAGGAAGAGACAGGAAGTTGAAATGTTGCTGAA
>NC_091551.1:27066173-27068673 GCF_042767895.1 Penaeus vannamei | reverse complement strand
CCCTTTCCGTTGCACAGATTTCAGCATTCTATCCTCACGCTTCTCCCGCCTAGACCTCATTACCTCAGAATCCTTGCTTAAGATGAACCCAGAACACTACAATTCAACCACAGCAACCACCTTGTTCACCCAATAGGCTTAGCCTCTCAACCGTCACACTTTGGTATGTTCATCTTATCTGTAGGTTTGATTTATGTATGTATGTTATCTTGTTCCATTAAAAATTTCACAGTTATTATTATATACATTATTTGCCTTGCATTTAGGTATATATATTTTTGTCTATACCTTTTATATATTTGTAATTTGTTTTTACATCCGAATTCCGAACCATAAATACGTAATTATTGTCTAATTAACTTTTTTGAATGATTCTCTTTGATAGTACTGATGGATATATATATATATATATATATATATATATATATATATATATATATATATATATATATGTGTGTGTGTGTGTGTGTGTGTGTGTGTGTGTGTGTGTGTGTGTGTGTGTGTGTGTGTGTGTGTGTGTGTGCGTGCGTGCGTGTGTGTGTGTGTGTGTGTGTGTATGTGTGTATGTGTGTGTGTGTGTGTGTGTGTGTGTGTGTGTGTTTGTGTGTGTTTGTGCGTGTGTGTGTGTGTGCGTGCGTGTGTGTATGTGTGTATGTGTGTGTGTGTGTGGGTGTGGGTGTGTGTGTGTTTGTGTGTGTGTGTCTGTGTGCGCGTGTGTGTGTGTGTGCGTGTGTGTCTGGGTATGTTTGTGTGTGTGTGTGTGTGTGTGTGTGTGTGTGTGTTTGTGTGTGTGTGTCTGTGTGCGTGTGTGTCTGTGTGCGTGTGTGTGTGTATGTGTGTGTGTGTGTGTGTGTTTGTATTAATATATACATATATTCTTCGAATTCTATCCTGAAATGATTCTTCATTAAGGGACTGCTTTATACTGTATGCCTCGAATCATTTCATCATTTTTTCCCATTATACATGCTGCGATCACCTAAAAGTCATGATTAGGTTTTATATCAGCGCGAAGCTTCTCTTGAAAACATCCTAAAACAGCTTCTACCTCATTTAAAGCTGAGTTGCCTGCCGGTTCTTGCTAGGAGCCTGTGAGGATGCCGCATTAATTAGAAGTATTGAAAATAACAAGATATTTTTTTTCAGTTTAATTAAACATTCTTTTAAAAAATATCGCTTATCATGTAAGTCGTGGCATATCGGGCAACAATACAAACTGATTTTTCGCAGCAATATTGATTGAAAAGATCACCGTACTCTCCAAAATATTTTTTATCCGTGACAATTGAGCATCTGATTGCTGTTTATATGCAGACGGAGTAAAGGGAAGCTGTTTAGAAAGATTTTTGGGTTTCTGCATGATCGTTAAGAATTGCAAGATGGCAAGTGCTTATCAAGGCCATAACGGGTCTTACTGCATTCCATTACAGTCGATGGTAATGATAGTTATCATGGCGAATATAAAGAAAATGCTAAGAACTATGATATCAGTAATGATAATGAGAAAAAAAATAATGATAACTATAATTCTGCTCTTTGTTGATCTTTGGTTTAAGCGAACGTTACTGTTACTCTTCCGCACTGGATCATATTCGGCGTACTTGAGGACCCTTCTTGGTCATGCAAGTTGGGCATCTTGTACCTGGATTCTTATTCAGTGGACCTGAAGTCATTTCGCTTTGGTATAACACGGACTAATGATGGGCATCTTATAGTAGTGAATTTCCCCTGGAGTTACGGAACGTTACTTAAATAATCTACGTACTCCTCCGCCCTGCAAGATGACGTGGCTTTGCTGTTTCCCTGTGTGTCTGCCCCCCTTTTTTTAATGAGAATAAACCTATGTTTTTATATTCCTTTGACACCTTTTCCACTGGTCCGTGATCTACCTCCCTCTACATCTACACTACTCCTACTGTACATAACACTACTTATACACTACGTACCTTATATTCCATGCTTACCTTGTCTTCGACTAATTCACCTTAGCTTCGTTTTTCTCTCGTTTTTCCCTTCGTGTTTCTCCGTTTTCTCTCACGGATTCCTTCTTTCACTTTTTTGTACTTTCCTATCTTTTGTCCATTTTATGTGCCCATTTTTGTATAGTTGTATCTTTATTTTTATATTATGTATTTTGAAGCTGATTTAAAACTCACCATACACTGTTTAACAAATGAAGTCAATTGCATTATGGGTAAAGTCATAAGCGCGGGAAGCCAGCTGTATAAAAGGTCAAGCCAGATCGGTCTAGAAGGAGAGGCTTTTGTTCTTGTGTGGTGGCAGACCGTTGGATTTTTAGCTGGCTGGCTGGTGCTTCCTGTGCTGTGGCGGGTTGCCTCTGTCTTTTCCAAGTAAGTGTATGGTGTGTTGTCGTGTGTATTGGTTCTTTTTGAAAGTTTTGTGCGAAATGAATGTATAATATGGATGCTCCTTTTTATGTTGCCTTTTTGTCAGCCAGTGATCTTATTTTATTGTTTTTATCGTGGCTACGGAATCACCC
>NC_091551.1:27018673-27021173 GCF_042767895.1 Penaeus vannamei | reverse complement strand
AAAACAACCTCAATCCCTCCCCCCGGATATATAAAAATATATATATTAAATATATATGTATATATATATGTATATATATATATATATATATATATATATATATATATATATATATATATATATATACACACACACACACACACACACACACACACACACACACACACACACACACACATATATATATATATATATATATATATATATATATATATATATATATATATAGTCTTTTCAAGTATATTTAGTATTCGTTGGACCATTGAGCAATGTTGCCGTCACTAATATCTTACGACTTATTTTTAAAGTAAAATTTATTGTACAGCTTGTGAATGAATTTTTGATGTTATATTTTTTTGCAAAGATTACTGGACAGAATACCTTACATATGGAGGGGGATAGTGTTCGAGAATGACATCCCTAACCCTGTCTCTTTGTCTAGCGTGTTTCTTTAGTCAGAGTGGCGGGGCCTTTCATTAAAGACGGGTTAGAGGAAGATTGGGCATTTGTTGGCGATAATTTCTGGGGAAATGACATAGGGACTGGTGTAATATCAGATCAAGTAGGAGAATCCTCATAGGTTGCTGTGGAGTACTCAGAGCAGCGGGGCCCTTCATTGGAGACAGGTTGTGGCCCATGAAAGGAGGAGATAGCTGATGCTGCCTGAGGCCCGCCATTATGACCAAACCAGAGCTAAGAATGTAGGAGACCGAAATGGATGGAAGTTGGGCGTTTGTTGCAGGTGACAAACATGTGTGGTTTTGTGGGATGGTGTGTGCACCTTGTGAAGAGGAATTTTAAATAATGTATGAATTTTAAAGGTATTTTTTATACATGAGTTTTGACACATTCTACAGGTATATCCCTTAGTCCAGCAATCATTCAGAAGTATATTTTCATATTCTCTGAGTTTATTTTCGTAGAAGTTACTTCATAACAGTTAAGTTACAGTGTCCCTTTGGCAAAAACCAACAGATGAAAAATCATGTTGCTGAAAGTTTGTGTTGTCTTTTCTGGTTATACATATTAATTTTTTTTAATGATTTCATTTATTAGTTAATAAAAATCTAATGTAGTCAGGATTTGTTTTTTTTTCTTTGTTTTTAATACTATTAAGGAAATCAGTAAGCCACTCCACATACTGCTTTGACTGTAAAGCTAAACTACCATAAACTAAATTTGTGGGATTTCTTGGGATGCTGTTACAATTAAGACCTAAGTGGTCACGACGATAACAAAGCTAGCTTGTCATTTAAAAGAAATCAACATATAAAAATGTCAATAGCAAATTAGTACATGTCTAAACTGAACCCATCATATGGTGGTGGTTGTTAAGGGAATGATCCGACATATACATACAGATCGACCAATACTCGTTACCACTCATTGGAGAATCCTCCAGAATTGTAGGGTGTATAGGAGTGCCAATTTCTGTGGTACCGACCATAGATTGGTTGTGGCTACCCTCCCAGTCCATTTCAAAACTCGCCAGCGGTCCAATGATCACCCCAGGGTGTTTCACTTAGACAGGGTGAGGGAGGGGGAGTGTGCCTGGGGGTTTGCTGAGGCAGTCTCTGGTCGTTTTCCAGTGCTTGACAATCTGACGGACAGTGTACTTCTGTGGGACACCTTCAAGTGTGAAACACTTGATGTGGCTCAAGAAACGATTGGTGAACGTCCTAGAGCAAGACAATTTCAACTTGCAGGAGACTCTAGATACCACAGATACTTGTCGTGCGGCTCGTCTGACAGGGGATCGGGGTTTGCACTGTTCTCAGGTGCGCAGAATTCAGGCACTGTTAAGATGGGACAAAGAACAGTTTATTAGGAGTCTTGCAGAAGAGGTAGAAGGCCATATCTTAGTAAATGACCTTTGTCCTGCATACCAAGCCCTGAGAAAGCTGAACTGCAAGCCCTCTTCACAGACGACAGTAACTCGTTTAGTAAGTGTCCAGATCGTCTCAGATGCTGTTGTGATGTGGAAGCGTTAGGCTGAATATTTTGAGCGGTTGTACCAGGCTGACCCACCAACAATTAACTTGGATGTGGGTAGTGCCAAGATTCCGTTGCCGGACCCACCCATCAGTGAGGATCCTCCCTCCCTAACTGAAATTACGGGGGTGATCTCCAAGCTGAAGAGTGGCAAGGCAGCAGGTAATTGCGGCATCCCAGCTAAACTGTTAAATACTGGTGGTGAACCTATGGCGAGGGGGGTTGCATGCTGTCCTGGCTGCCATCTGGTGGTCTGGTACCGTTGCCCCTGACCTGTTGAGGGGTGTGGTCATCCCTCTCTGGAAAAGGAAGTGGGACCGATGGGGCTACAGCAATCACCGAGGCATCACACTGCTCAGTAAACCAGACAAGGTTCCCGCCCACATCCTTCTGAGACATATCAGAGACCACCTACTGAGACATCAGAGGCCGGAACAATCTGGATTCAATCCTAGTAAGTCCACAATAGACCGTATCCATGCGCTTTGAGTCATTGTAGAGCGACGTC
>NC_091551.1:26965674-26970674 GCF_042767895.1 Penaeus vannamei | reverse complement strand
GGGAGGAGAGAAAGAGAGAGAGAGAGAGAGAGAGAGAGAGAGAGAGAGAAAGAGAGAGAGAGAGAGAGAGAGAGAGAGAGAGAGAGAGAGAGAGAGAGAGAGAGAGAGAGAGAGAGGAGGGGGGGGGGGTAGAAGCCGTTAGATTTTATACACGTTCTGGATGTGATTCCCATGCCGCCGTTTCTAGACTGAAGTGTAGGACAGTTTCGCCGCACCTTTTGTGCCCGGCAGCGGCAATCTGTGACGTCACTCCCAAACCTGGGACGTCCGGGGTTTGAAAAAAAAAAAAGATGACGAGCTAGAGAAGGAAAATATGTAAATAAGAATTTGTATCACGTACTAACCTCTCATTACAACTGGCAAAAGAGAGTGAGAGCGAGATCACACTTAAAACGAATCTCAAATATAAAGATTAATGTTCATTTTGATAATACGGTAATTATTAATGGCATCGATATAAAATTATTTCAACTGCCATACTGAACTTTACATTTATGATATGCGACTGAATGTACGCATCAGTGATTGGTGACATGAAAGATTCTTTGCAGACGTCTCGCAAGGCTAAACTTCCCAGCTCAGAAATGTTCGACGAAATCCACGATTCTCTTTAATCTCTATTTCGGATTCGCTACAAAATTCTGATATTCTGAGGTACCCGTGTCTAGCTTACGCATATCAGATAACGATAGACGTCGTCAACTGGGGTTCCTTTACCCAAATTACCGAAAGAAATGAAGTGAACAGAAATGAAACGGGAAAAATCCATAGTAGACATACTGTTACACAAATATTCTACGAATAGATGGGCGCCAGCGACCATCTACCACGAAATAACACAATGCCCAGGGATATTACCCAGAATATGCAAGCGACTTCATTAATAATAATCAACGAATTTCGTTCTCGGGCGCGACGGCCCCCTTTAAGGGTGAGAAGGGCGTGATTAATAAACAAATCCTTATTCCAGCTTCAAAATATTGTCACACATTCATGAACGGACGTAAATATGGGCTCACACCGGCTTGAATAAAGGTAGCTGATCGAACGAGTAACTTCGGTTTTACTTTAATTTAACCGACTCTCATACGACAGCGTAAATCCATTAAGCGATTCACCCAACCCCGGGTTATATCCGGAATTCCTGTCACTATGATATGGGAAAGATACCAACGCTATGTTCAAATACCAAATACAAATCACGTAACCAGGTACGTTTTAGCGCCAATTGAATGTATTTCCATGAAGCAATGTGATGGTACTACGAGAATAGAAATAAAATAATATGATGTCCGTGATAAGGATAACGAACGCAGTTAGAGAATAAGGCGAATTAAAGAGTAAAAACGACTCTTGACGAAAATCGTACAAGAAGAGAATGGAGTATGTAGAATTTCGTGAATTAAGCCTGCGAAATCGCAAGGAGCGAATTCTCAGTTTGTGAGAGAGTCACGAGCACGTTCAATTCGTTATGGTTGAAGCACTATAAATCTCTAAAATGAATTCATTACTTGAAGAACGATAGCAGACATCCGCATCTGTTCCCAGGAATGCGACCTTAAGATAGAGTGGGAGCGTAACGCCATTTCCTGTCGCAAAAGTTTCTGCTCTTACCGCTTTAACCCGGCAAAAGCAACGCAAGAGTAAGTGCAAATGTATTTCAAACGACATTTGTACATTTTCAATCGCCTTAACAAAATAGACATTTTCAGAGTGATGTTATTTTAATGGATGTTCCGAGTTATATGTCTCTGCAGTTACGTCTCAGTCTGATATCCACCTCTGCAATAAATCTAAATAAAAGTTATGAATTCATATAAATAATTTATTCTTATTTTTCAACAATGAAGAACTCTTCATTGTAAAGAATCATAATAAAAAGATAGGTGATAAAAATTAACTTCAACATTTCTTTAAATTCAAAAGCTAGCTTTAAGGGACCAAGCTCTATCCATTCATTCTTAAGTGTGTGAGGCATAACTCTCCTGTCACAAGCCTAATGGAAAATAATGCATTAAAGAGAGAGAGAGAGAGAGAGAGAGAGAGAGAGAGAGAGAGAGAGAGAGAGAGAGAGAGAGAGAGAGAGAGAGAGAGAGAGAGATGAGAGAGAGAGAGATGGAGAGAGAGAGAGAGAGAGAGAGAGAGAGAGAGAGAGAGAGAGAGAGAGAGAGAGAGAGAGAGAGAGAGAGAGAGAGAGAGAGAAAGAGAGAGAGAGAGAAAGAGAGGGAGAGAGAGAGAGAGAGAGAGAGAGAGAGAGAGAGAGAGAGAGAGAGAGAGAGAGAGAGAGAGAGAGAGAGAGAGGGAGGGAGGGAGGAGAGAGAGGGAGAGAAGGAGGGAAAAGAGATGGAGGGAAGGAGGAAAGGGGAGGGAAGGAGGAAGGAAGGAGGGAAGAGAGAGAGAGAGAGGGAGGGAGAGAGAGAGAGAGAGAGAGAGAGAGAGAGAGAGAGAGAGAGAGAGAGAGAGAGAAAGAGAGCGAGAGAGAAAGAGAAAGAGAGAGAAAGAGAAAGAGAGAGAGAGAGAGAGAGAGAGAGAGAGAGAGAGAGAGAGAGAGAGAGAGAGAGAGAGAGAGAGAGGGAGGGAGGAGGGGAAGGAGGGAAGGAAGGGAGGGAGAGAGAGAGAGAGAGAGAGAGAGAGAGAGAGAGAGAGAGAGAGAGAGAGAGAGACAACGAGGCAGAGAGAGAGAGACACAGAGACAGAGAAAGAGGCATAGAGAGAGAGAGAATGATGGAGAGAGAGAGAGAAAGTGAAAGTCAAAAGGCTTAATTCCATTATTTGCAATGGTTCTTCTTTGTTCATATGCAGGGCAGTGTACAGTAATACAAACTAAATGAAGATAATATCAAGTTCATTCGTAGGGGAATTATAAAATAAAGATCAAATGAATTGGGCTACGTCATTAGAAATAAAGTGTACATAATTTGGCTTTTCATTTAATTATTAGATGCTCATTGACAATTCAAAAGAAACTTCAATTTCCCTTTGAAAACAATTAGATTGGAGATGTTTCTAATATTTTGTGGTAGGTTAATCCAGAGTACTGGATCCTTTTACCTGTTTCCGTGTATAAGCTCTTTATGAGCAGAGAGAGTTCACTATGTCTGGTTTGAATGCCTGTTTTGTTACCAATTATTTGTAGGTGCATAAACCAGTGCGGATATTCAGCCTATATGAATTTAATGAATGGATATGCCTATGCCCTATTTGACATTTTTTGATTGAACGTTTAACCAGTTTCGTGCTGTAGGGGTTATATAGTCATATACATTTCCCGAGAGAGAGAGAGAGAGAGGGAGAGGAGACAGAGGGGGTTGTGCAGTCATGTGTTTATGGAAATAAATTTGGAGAGAGAGAGAGAGAGAGAGAGAGAGAGAGAGAGAGAGAGAGAGAGAGAGAGAGAGAGAGAGAGAGAGAGAGAGAGAGAGAGAGAGAGCGAGATTGGGGGGGGGGGGAAAGAGAGAGAGTGGGGGGAGCAGAGAGAGAAAGTCGAGGGGGAGCAGAGAGAGAGAGAGAGAGAGAGAGAGAGAGAGAGAGAGAGAGAGAGAGAGAGAGAGAGAGAGAGAGAGAGAGAGAGAGATGAGAGAATGAGAGAGTGTGTGTGTGCTGGGAGAAAGTGGTGGGAGGAGAGAAAGAGAGAGAGAGAGAGAGAGAGAGAGAGAGAGAGAAGAGAGAGAGAGAGAGAGAGAGAGAGAGAGAGAGAGAGAGAGAGAGAGAGAGAGAGAGAGAGAGAGAGAGAGAGAGAGAGAGGAGGGGAGGGGGGTAGAAGCCGTTAAGAATTTTATAGCACGTTCTGGATACTGTGATTCCTGCCGCCGTTTCTAGACTGAAGTGTAGGACAGTTTCGCCGCACCTTTTGGTGCCCTGCAGCGGCAATCTGTGACGTCACTCCCCAAACCTGGGACATCCGGGGTTTGAAAAAAAAAAAAGATGACGAGCTAGAGAAGGAAAATATGTAAATAAGAATTTGTATCACGTACTAACCTCTCATTACAACTGGCAAAAGAGAGTGAGAGCGAGATCACACTTAAAACGAATCTCAAATATAAAGATTAATGTTCATTTTGATAATACGGTAATTATTAATGGCATCGATATAAAATTATTTCAACTGCCATACTGAACTTTACATTTATGATATGCGACTGAATGTACGCATCAGTGATTGGTGACATGAAAGATTCTTTGCAGACGTCTCGCAAGGCTAAACTTCCCAGCTCAGAAATGTTCGACGCAATCCACGATTCTCTTTAATCTCTATTTCGGATTCGCTACAAAATTCTGATATTCTGAGGTACCCGTGTCTAGCTTACGCATATCAGATAACGATAGACGTCGTCAACTGGGGTTCCTTTACCCAAATTACCGAAAGAAATGAAGTGAACAGAAATGAAACGGGAAAAATCCATAGTAGACATACTGTTACACAAATATTCTACGAATAGATGGGCGCCAGCGACCATCTACCACGAAATAACACAATGCCCAGGGATATTACCCAGAATATGCAAGCGACTTCATTAATAATAATCAACGAATTTCGTTCTCGGGCGCGACGGCCCCCTTTAAGGGTGAGAAGGGCGTGATTAATAAACAAATCCTTATTCCAGCTTCAAAATATTGTCACACATTCATGAACGGACGTAAATATGGGCTCACACCGGCTTGAATAAAGGTAGCTGATCGAACGAGTAACTTCGGTTTTACTTTAATTTAACCGACTCTCATACGACAGCGTAAATCCATTAAGCGATTCACCCAACCCCGGGTTATATCCGGAATTCCTGTCACTATGATATGGGAAAGATACCAACGCTATGTTCAAATACCAAATACAAATCACGTAACCAGGTACGTTTTAGCGCCAATTGAATGTATTTCCATGAAGCAATGTGATGGTACTACGAGAATAGAAATAAAATAATATGATGTCCGTGATAAGGATAACGAACGCAGTTAGAGAATAAGGCGAATTAAAGAGTAAAAACGACTCTTGACGAAAATCG
>NC_091551.1:26938174-26943174 GCF_042767895.1 Penaeus vannamei | reverse complement strand
AGATCTTGGTGAAGCCAAGTTTCACTCATACATAATATATTGAGATTTCAAAATGTCCAAAGAGAGACTAAGCATTTATGTGATCTATTTTGACAGTCGGTCTTGCTGAGGGCAATGCCTGGCCAAACCCTCTGATTACAACTGTACTTGTTTCTGGTTAGGAATGTTGACATTCCTTGGGAAGGCATCCGAGTTAAAAAATAATTAGGGCTTTATTTCTCGGCCTCGTACAGTTACCGTGAAACTGGTGTAATAATGATGTGACATCGTAGTTTTGTTTGCTTTTACACTTGTCAAGTTTTCAAAACTGTCCAAAAGGTGCTTTTCATGTCTTCTTCATTTGTGTGTGAATGATACCTTGCGATACATAGGAACACTGTCAGGTCGATCAGCTCCTACTGAGGGCTTTAGCGCTCGTCGTTCGTTTTTTTCTTTTGTTTCATTGATTTTACTATGACGTAACATTCGTCTTCAGCAACTTCAGCAATTCTTTTCTTAAAGCTTCGCCGATGCTTCGATTTTCCTCTTGACTTGTGGGGTGTTCAAGGACTGCTGAGGTGTCTTGGTACTCGGGTAGGTTGGCGAGTCAGCAAGGACGGACACCTGCTCGCTCACTGCGGGCGTGGAGAGAGGGGAGATAGGCAGGAGGGGAAGGAAGCTGTAAGAGTCGCTGGACACCAGTTCAGCAGGCAGGAAGAGTGTGGAGGAGGGTTCTTGGTTAGAGGTAGAGGACATTCTGATAGGAGTAAATGGGAAAGATTGGTAGATGGATTGGTCAGGGACAGGGGAAGGGAAGTCGGATGGGATTTGTTGGGAGTGGAGTGGATCTGTCGTGACATCTGCTGCCTTTTCGCATTCCTAATTCTGATCTATCATTTTATCGAGTGTCGCCTGTTGTTCGAAGAACATTCCTATTAATAAATCCATTTTGTTTTCCAACAAACTGTCATTGTTGAAGCAAGGTTTTTTGTGTGTCTGTGTTTCCTGATTTCTTGTCTTTTGGAAGAACAATCATGGTATGCACAATAATGTTTATCATCTGTTTATCATCTTAGTGTCCTTTCTTGTATTTTCAGGTGTCCTAGAGTCTGACAAGTTGTTTACAATATAGTGGGCCTTTCAGTCTCTTCCGGACCAAGTAGTTCATTAATCTAATCACAGATAAGCAATCTAGCCCACGCTTTTTGCGTGGCAATAAAGCATAGGATGGTATTCAGCATTATTGATACATTGCCGATTTGATAGACTGCCGTGACAGTGCCCATCATCCTGGACAGGGCAGCTTTGACCCGCGGTACCAGGGAGTCCAGGTCTTTGGCCAGAGGTCCCATTACACTGGGAAGGGAGCTCGTTACTCTGGTCTAAGGGTCCCCTTTCACTCTAAGGATAAGAGCTCGTGTTAGCTGCACAAGAAAGCTCCAGCTTAGCCCCCCGGTTAGCCCCCTTTGACCCAGGGAAGGTAGCTAAATTTCCCTCTGACGTTGCAGGAGTTTTTGGCTGACACGAAGAGGAGGTAAAATACATTCGATCACCTACAGCTAGACTCAGAGAGAGCCAAGCAGTCACTGAGTTGGCCTTGCATAGGTCCCGTGAGTTGTATTCCAAATCAGTGGCTGTGTATACCTTCTCGCCACCCCTGTAGCTGTTATAAAATATCCCCTTGTGGTTTCCATGGTGGGTGGGGACATGCACTAATCTCATGGCTAATAAAATTCAGACCCCCTCCTTCCCCAGAATAAACATATCGATGACGAACCTGGAGGGGAAAGACCCACCTTGGATCCCCACAGGAGAGGAGACCAAATGTGGCAGGCCTTTAAATAGCCGACATGCTTGAGATGTTCACCGAGAACCAAAGCATGTAGGGGAGGGGTGCTAGACATTACCTTCGCCGCTGCAACAATAGTGGTGAGCATCAGGTGGTGTGTTGACGAAAGGTTACAAATGATCACTATGGCACTATCATCACCCTTTTGAATGCTGGTCTAGCCCAAGGACCACAGTAAATCTCAGATGGAAAACAGACAAGGCAAATAGGTAAACCTGAAACTCGGTACATGGTCCAGGAATCACAAAGAAGTCTGGTACTATAACGAGATAAAGGTCAGACACAGAGTGAACATGTATAGAAAACTCCTCTGAAAGTAAGGAATCCCTAGCAACCTAGCCCTCTTAAGGAATGCTGTCAGGGATGCCATAGAAACTGCCGGCAGAATCAATCAGGAAAAGTGGCTGGATTTAGCCAGCATACCACACTTACAGAGCTATGGAGTCAAGTTAGGGGAGCTACCAGCCAGTCAGCCCCAAGATGCACACATCACGACCTTTAATCAGAGGCAGACAGGTTGGTATAGGAGTTTTCTGTAAGAACATGTAGAAACAGCTTGCCAGCTTAATTGAGAACAACCATCAATACATACAACCGGGCAGATTTGCTCTTATCAGAGTCAAGACAGCCGAGCACGGTAACTCAAATGCCTTCTCCTCTCTGGGCGACTACGAATATATAAAAGCAGTTCTGGCTCAGCACCGACTCTGATGGGATCTCCTATCCCATTATTTCCCACCTATGGCAGGCAGGAGAGTTTGCATTCCTGCAACTCATCAACAAGTCCTAGCAAACTTCCACTCTACCTTAGAGTTGGAAGAAAGCCAGGGACGTACAGCGAAAGTCAGTTTCCAAGGTCACCTATTTCAGCACATGCCATCGAAAGATAAAATACCTCAAGATAATGAGCTATTTGCAGACAACTGGCTGACACACACAGCCAGGGTGTTAATAAACTATCAGTTCAAAGAGCAAATGCCCCACGGGTTCACAAGGGGCATGAGCACATCACACAGTATATCCACGCTCTTTAGCACAACCATTTAGCAACCATTCATAAGAGAATCATAGGCAGACTCTTGCCCTGGATAGGTGACAATTTCAGGAACAGAACAGCCGAAGTGAGATTCCAGGGTCACTTATCACAGCATTGCCACTAATCAATGGAACACCACAGGGTTGGGTATTCAAATGGAACACCACAGGGCATCCTTAGTCCGGTCCTTTTCAACAGTCTAATATCCTGTATCCACAACATATATCTTCCAGAGGGGTGTAAGACCATCTCTTATAGTCATTTCCACTGGCCAAAATTGCCTGAGAAAAGCCCAGTACTGTAGGACAGGTCTAAAGATTTCTGCAGCAAAATCCAAGATCGTGGCTCTCAGTGTAAAAATCACAAAACTTTATGTCAGGGAATGGACATTAAATGGGTCAAAGATTTCAAATACGTTGGGGTGCAGTACCTACTAGTCCGAACAAAGGCAAGACTGTCTGTCATGAAAGTAATGACACTAAGATGTATATGAACAAGACACAAAGTATTAAATGCTTGTACACTATGCTCCTGTTACCCTCATTGCTACGAAGCCAAAAAGTAAGAGAAAAACTGAAGACAATCCAAAATCAAGTTGTCAGGATAATTTTGAGTGCTCCCATGTGGACAAAGGTCATTAAACTTGATCAGGTTCTCAATCATGAGTTTGCCAAGGAGAAAGAGCTAATATTCCATACCTGGCCTAAAGGCAAAAGTGCAAAGGGTTATTGCAGCCTCTGGGAAGTAGAACCGCCTTCTAGGATGGATCAGTGGATCCCATAATTCACACTGCAGACATTGGCTTTTCTCTGATGCCACAAATTCCATGAAGATGACAGATAACGCCTCTTCACTTCAAGCAGAGACAGTTGTGATCATGGGAGCTCTAGCTGATGCAGAGAAGTACATGTGGTCATACAGATTCTAGAGGAGCCATTGACAGCTTACAGCACAGTATACCCAACGACAAATACCTCCTGACCACTGTACTCATCATAACACAGATGATTTTTGCTTAGGGTTGAAGAATCGTCATCAACTAGGTCCCAGCTGTTAAGGCATCATAGGGATTGAGCTTGCTCACAGACCAGCCAAAAAGGTCAGGGATGTGGAAAATATTTTATATTTCCAAACCGAGACATTGTTAGAGTCTCGGGAATATTATAATTGTACAATGATTTTTTGAGTGGAATTATCATTAACTGATTTTTATTGTCTTAATTTAGTCATTACAAATCTGCATATTATGAAGAGGATTTCTTCATGTTGAAGAAAATTGTAATATCTAAATATATCTTCTTACTATCTTTTCACAAGTGGCAACTTTGCCATGGAGTTGAGGAAACTTGGCTTCAGTTGCGGGAGCTTCTGGAACCTCGCCGTGGGTTGACGTGTTGCTGGCCGTTCCTAGAAGTTAGATATTTCTGCAGAACTTTGGCAAAATTCTACATTATATGAGACGAGGAAACGCCAAGGGAAAGCCTCGAAGTGACAGGTTGACTGGGGAAAAGAGAAAAGAGAAGCGGAGTGAGATTCGCTGCTCAACCAGCGAAAATCCGAGACCAGGGAAGGGGATACCAACTTCGTGTTCGTATTGGACTCCACATGAAGTGTGGATTCATTTACTATCCAAAAAGGTGGTTTTGGGTATAGTTGATAATTTCGTAATTTGGTCACTGATATGCATACTTACTAAAATCGTTCCTCAGCTATCATTGGTAGACCATTTCTACAAATGAAGATATTGGATGGAATATAAACGTTGATTATAATTTCAAGAAATTTAAATAAATCTTATAAAAGCAATTTTGTTTCTTTGAGGGATTTTGTATGTGTTGGGGCGACAGAAAATGTATGTGAGTTCGAAGGGTAACACATGCTTCCATAACATTCATAACAATTGTGGTATATTTACATATATTTTCCTATAAGTATGGTATATTAGCAATGTATTATTTGTTTAGTTTACTACAGCAATTGGGTATACCCCCAATTCCCATGAGCTTAACCTAACCCCAAAACCTGGCAGCTATACAAAGAAAAAGCCAGAACCTTCCCCTCGGTCAGATGGTAGTCAGATACCACGCGCTATGAGCCACCGGCATTTCCTCAAACAAAAATAGAGGTGCCGAAGTC
>NC_091551.1:26925674-26930674 GCF_042767895.1 Penaeus vannamei | reverse complement strand
GGTAACGGGAGGAACATGTAACGACCCTGTTTCCTGGTCTTGGCAAGGGGACACAGGGGATAAGAATGAGTGTTCACACTTGGGCACTGGCACTGGGCGGAGATGTCTGCGGTTACGCCACCATACGCGTCCACTGGGTAGTCGCACTTCATACTGTCGGGACCTACCACAGCCCATGACTACACCGACTTTATCCCATCGGAGGGATTTGTGGTCCTGAATGCGGACACGCTGGCCTACGGATAGCCTTGGAAGAGGACGGGCATGGCTATCATAGAGGCTAGTCATTTGGTCGGCTTGGCCAGCGGCGCGGCGGTCCCAGTCGTCAGACTTGGTCTGCCACTCTGCAGAGAAGGACTGGGGGTGGGCAGGGACACAAGTCCGAAGAGGATGGCCATACAAAATCTGGGCAGGAGAGCGGCCAGCAGGGTTTGGGGTGTTCCGGAACTCTAGCAGGCCCCGGTCGAACGCCTCACAGTCGATGTTGCCGTCAGGCGCCGTCTTGAGGATCAAGTGCTTCACGGACTTGACCGCAGCCTCGGCGTGGCCATTAGACTGTGGATAGTGTGGGGACGTCACAAGGTGGTGGACACCCCAGCGTTCAATAAACCTCCTGAATTCCTCACTGGTGAATGGGGGCCCTCCATCGGTCCTGAGACGAACAGGTACACCGACTTCTCGGAAGTACTGGCAAAACATGCGCATGACCTTAGTTGCGGTTGTGTCCTGACCACAGAAAGTAACCACGGGCCACCCTGAAAGTCTGTCTGCAATGACCAGGAAAGACTTCCCAGCTACTTGAAAAAAGTCAGCGGACACAGACTCAAAGGGGCGTGATGGCTGGTCATCGCATAGGTAGGGTTCCTGCTGTTGGCTGGGCTGCAGACGTTGGCAGGAGTCACATTCTTCGACTGTACTCTTTATGTCAGAGTCGATACCAGGCCAGTAGACAGTCTGCCTGGCGCGACGATGGGTGGCTTCGACTCCTCTGTGACTATCGTGGAGGTGGGTCAAGGTGCGACGGCGGAGTGTAGCAGGAACAACAATGCGGGGACCATGTAGCACAAGCTCTCCATCTGCGTACAGGCTGTCCCGCAATTTCCAGTACGGGAGGATGGAGGCGTGTAGGCTGTAGTGGTTGGAGGGAAATCCTGTGGTGACGTACTCCAAGAGGCGGCGGTAATCTTGGTCCTGTGATGCGACGGCGCGAAGCTCCTGTAGAGTCCTGTCGTCATCGAGGATAGGAGCTGTGGCCTGGCCGTCTGTTGAGGTAGCATTCGTAGAAACAAGGGACCGGACGTGTGCAGCTGTCATGGTACACTCTTCTTCGTTGTCGAATGTGGGGTGGCTGACAGGTGCCCGAGAGAGGGCGTCAGGGACGCACAAAGTCTTGCCGGCGCGTCACACAGCGGTGAAGACATACGGAGCCATCTTCACTCTCAAACGCTGGAGTCGGGGGTTTTCTATGGCATCCAACGTGTAGTGGTTCAGGATTGGGATCAATGGCCTGTGGTCAGTATGAAGGGTAAAGTGCTGGAGGCCGGCAAGGTACAGGCGGCACTTTCCCATGGCCCATGAAGCAGCCAGCATCTCCAGCTCGATTGTGGCGTAGCGTGACTCGGCGTCGGTTAGAAACCGTGAGCCACACTGGACGAGCCGGAGCTGGCCGTGGCCATGTTCCTGAAATAGGGCGTATCCCAGACCATAGAGTCAAGAGGCGTCAATTTGTAGAGTCACTGGCAGTTTTGGGTTGAAAGGAGCCAAGACTGGGGGCGATAGGAGGGCAGCCTTGACCTTCCCGAATGCCTGGTCATGGTCTGGGGTCCAAGTAAAGGACCGTTTTGGTGACATCAGAGGGCGGAGAGGCTGGGCAGTGGCCACAATCTCTGGTGAGAAGTCGGCCAGCTGATTCACAAGACCCATGAACGACCGGAGGTCCGTAATATTGGAGGGTGTAGGGTAGTCTCGTATGGCTGCAACCTTTTCAGGGTCTGCAGTGATGCCCTCTGGTGAGATGTTATATCCACAAAAACTGGCCTTGGTGGCGGCTACCATGAACTTGTCCTTGTTCAAGGTTATGCTGTGGGCGCGACACCTGGATAGCATCTGGAAAACTCGTCGGAGGTGAGTCGGTAAGTCACTGTCGAAGAGGAGGATATCATCCACTACCTTTACGCAGTTGGTGATGCCTTGCAGAGCCAGGTCTCCGCGAAGACAGTAGGCATCCCCAGTAGCGGCAAATCCCATAGGTCCTCTGCAGTGGTAGTAGCGCCCATGAGGTGTTATGAACGTTGTGAGGTGACGGTCTTCCTCCGCAAGGTCCATTTGCCAATATCCATGTAATGCATCTGCCTTAGTAAAGAACTTGGCAGATGGAGTGATGGTGCGGATAGCGTCAGCGGGTGTGGGCGATGGGTGTGTAGGCCTGGACACTTGGGAGTTAAGGCGTGTGAGGTCCACTGTGATGCGTACACCATTGCCAGGCTTAGGTACCAGGACCATCGGATGGCACCACTCGGAGGGCTTGTCACCGACGGGCGAAATGATCCCTTGCTGCACCAGGGAATCAAGTTCCTCCTTGACCTGGTCCCGGTAGGCGAAAGGTATAGGTCTAGGCGTGTGTATGGCAAAGGGTGTCGCACCTGGCTGAAGGTGGATCCTCATTGGTGGGCCAGACATCTTCTTCAGTGGCGTAGTCTGGAGGTCAGTCTTAGACACAAGGACGTCGCTGAAGTGTTGTAGGAAGTAGGTCCGAGCAGTAGTGGGGGACGACATTGCCGAGGCAGGCATCTGCTGTGCACATCTGTTGACGTGGGTCACAGAGAGGATGGGCTTTGGGAAATCTAGAGAGACGATGGCCAAGTCCACGCAGTGGCCATACGAGAGCAGAGGTGTCTGGATGTCCTCGTGAACGTGAACAATGGCCTTGCAGGACGCTTGACCGAGCTGGAGGGTGGTCTCGAAACAACCCAAAGCTGGAGTCATGGATGACCCATCTGCTGTGAGGACATCAGTCGCAGGCGGGGGTGAAAGATTGCATCTGGGGATTCCCAAGGATTCCAGGTGCTTCGGGCCAATCACCGTGATATCAGCTCCAGTGTCAGGTAGCATCAGTAGTTGGGAGGACTTTGAGCCATAGGACAGGGTGATATTGACTGGCTTAGGGGTCCTGCCGGTGGACACTCTACGTGCTCTAAGAGTCTGGTTGGTAGAGGTCTTCCTGGTGGACTTGCAGCACTTGGCGAAGTGACCCTGTTTGTGGCAAGTGGTGCATTCAGAGTCCTTTGCTGGGCACCGGGGCGTACGGTGCCAATGACCCTTGTACCCACAATTTGGGCAGGTACTATTTTTTGCTGGGCAATGTCCCACGGCATGTTGACGGGTATAAGACCTACAGGAGGCGAGCGAGTCCTTGGTCAACGGTGGAGACTGACAGCGTTGAGGCATGTGCTTAGTCGTAGCTGTCATCTTCTGGCGGCGTTGGTTCCTCTTGTATGAAGAGAGGATGTTGAGTTGGCTGGGGGCAGCAACGATAGCAGATGCAGCTGCCCTGGAGGACTCAAAGGTTCTGCAGCAGGTGACAAAGTCATCTAAAGATGCCTGGCTGTCGAGGGAGACAAGGCGCTGCACGAGTTCCTCTTCACGCACGCCCAGCAAAAGAATCATCTTAAGCTGTGTTGTAGCACAGGTAGTGCGGTCCCCTGTGCAGAGTTTAACTTCGTCAGCTAAGTCCTTCATGCGGGTGTAGAAGGCAGAGAAGGGCTCACCAGGCGTCTGCTTGCAGGAAAGGAGTTCCCGGCGTCGTAGGGCTTCGTTCTGCGAGTTGCGGAAATACTGCTGTAAAGCGTCGAGGACTTGGACTACTGGCATGGATGAGTCAGGAGGTATTGCCAGAGTGTAATGCAGCAGCCGCTGAACTTCCAGCGAAACACATGTGCGGAGGTATATGTGTTGTGTGGCTGGGGGTAGACTGTGGAGGCCCATTAGCACAGAATAGTCCTCGAACTTGCGACGCCACTGACGGAACAGTTGGTAGGTGACGTCGGACTGTAGCTGAGATCCTGACGTGATGGCAACAGGTGGAACAGGCGAAAGCTGGTGAGCAGCTGGTGCTTGCTGTTCTGGGCTGGTTTGCTGTACCTGGAGGGGCTTGGGAGCTATCATGCTGAGTAGCTGCATGAAACGTTCGTCGTTTAGCTGTCGCTGTTGCTCCATTTGAAGACGGTATTCTTGTAGCTCTGCTCGTCGTGCTTCTTCGTCTTGTCGTCTTTCCTCGTCAGAAATGCGGGTGACTTGGAGGTAGTGGATCAAATACTGCAGCTCTTGATTACCTGGACTGTGCTGCGAGGGGCTGGAAGGGTGAGGGGTGAGAGGGGGTGGGAGGGATGGTGGTACATCGGCCTCACCACTCTCAAGGACGTTTGGCTCGCCGCTGTCATCACTACCATCACCCAAGTCATCATTTCCGGCCTGAAAATGGTCTTCCTGAGGCGTAGCCATATCGAGTTTGGTGTCTTTGACGAGCTGATCTTACAAACAGTGCAATTTTAGTGCCTGAAATAGTGCAACGATTCGTTCTTGGGCGTGAATATCGAAAAAAAGAACGAATTCTTCTACAGTTCGTGGTAAGTGCATGTGTGGCGGGAGAGGTTTTACGCGTTGCTGGAACGGCCGCGCTCGGTGATGGCGGTTGAGGTGAGAAGTCCAGTCAGTCACCGGAACTCGGAGGGGCTGGACGCGCTTCGAGCGCTCTCCGGGTTGGCGAGAAAAAATGGTGTTGCACTAGGGGTGATGCTGAGACTCCCGCAAACCTTCCCGACACAATATGCACTAACACTGCACTATCACTTATCACTGAATTATAAACTGTTGGACACTGTAAGATCCGCGACGAAAATTCAAATTTAGGAGGCGGGAACGACGGTTGCTAGGCACTGAGGGGAGCAAATCGGCGCCTTCCAGGTTCACTTGCAGAGTTTATACTTATCACTGCGCCATCT
>NC_091551.1:26915674-26920674 GCF_042767895.1 Penaeus vannamei | reverse complement strand
GGATGGAGATTATCCTCGCTGAGTGGCATGGGGAGATGGCTGGAGACCTTTAGGGGGGGGGGGGTTAGACCTATTGCGAATATGGCTTTATTTAGTACAGTTGAAAGCAACGTTTGTGATAAAAGCAAAAGTAATAAGAATGATGATGATAACGATGATAATGATAAAAAATAATGATATTAATCGCATTACTGCTACTAATGAAGATAATAGATATCTTAATAATAACAATGCTGATAGCTATCCTTATTATCATTTTCATTGATACTATTATTATTAGTAGTTGTAGTAGTAATATCATTGTTCTTATCATCATTTTGATAATAATAAGTATTTTTCGATTATCATCATTATTGTTATTACTATTATTATTGTTATCATCATCATTATCAGTATTATCATTATCATTAATGTTACTGTTATTATTATTTTTATTGCTGTTATTATTGTTATTATCATAATTATCATTATTACTATTATCATCATTAACACTATTATTATTATTATTATTATTATTATTATTATTATTATTATTATTATTATTATTATTATTATTATTATTATTATTATTATTATCATCATCATCATTATTATTATTATCATTATTATCATTGCTATTGTCATTACCATCACAATCATTAATATTTTTACCCTCTTCATAATTATTATTTGTGTTCTTGTTCTTATTATCATTATTATCATTGCTATTGTCATTACCATCACAATCATTAATATTTTTACCCTCTTCATAATTATTATTGTTGTTCTTGTTCTTATTATCATTATTTTCATTACTATTTTCATTGTCCTTATCATTATCATCATTATATCATACTCATTATAATCATTACCATTGTTATTGTCATCATTATGATTATCATTACCCCCACCATTATCATTATCATTATTATCATCAGCATTGTCTTATTATTATTATTATTACCAGTCTAAAGATATCACAAATAAAAGTAATGATAATGAAAATGATAATGATGATACGAATACTAACAATAATAACAATAATAATAAAAATAAAGAAAGCATAATAATGTTGATACTGATAAGGGTTGTAATGATAAAAAGGCAAAAATAAATAATAATAATAATGATAACAGTAATCATAACAATGGTCCCAAAGACAACAACAACAATAATGATAATCTTAATGATAATAATGATAATAATAATAATAATACTAATCAAAATAATAATGATAAGAACAATAATGCTACTACTAATAAAAGAAATAATATTACAGATAATGATAGTGAAATGCTAGAAATAATAATGATGATAATGATAATAATGATAATCATAATAACAGTAACAACAACAAAAATTATAACAATACTATTTATAATCATAATGATGATGATAATAGTCATAGTACTACTACTAATAATGATGATAATAGAAATAATAACTGATAATGATAGCAATGATAATAGCAGTAATAATAATTATTATGATAATAGCAATGATAATAGCAGTAATATTGATAATGATAATAATAGCAATGATAATAGCAGTAATATTGATAATGATAATAATAGCAATGATAATAGCAACAATAATAATAATGATAATGATAATGATAATAATGATAAAAGTAATGGTGATAATAACACCAGCAACAACGATAATAACAATAATGATAATATTGATAATAATTATAATAAAGATATTAGTAATAATATTGATAATAACAATAGTAATAATAATAATAATAATAATAATGATAATAATGATAATAATTATAGTAATGATAGTAATAAGTATAAGAATAATAAAAAAAATATTATAGTAATAACAATGATAAGAATAATAATAGCAATAATAACAAGAATAATGATAATGATAATAAAATAATAATGATGATGATAATCATAATAATAATAAAAATAATATTAATGATCATAATGATGATGATAATAACATTAATGATAGTTATGATAGAAATGATAATAACAATAATAACAACGATTACTATAATAATAAAATTGACAATGATTTTAGAAAAACCCACAATACACCATAATATCAACACAGCGTTTCACCATTCAATAATAGTAGTAATGATAATAATAACGATAAATCAAGATAAGCATGGTATCATTGTTATTAATGATAATGATAGAGGTAATAATAATGAAATTAATGATAATAACAATAATGATAATAACAATAATGACAATAATAATAACAATAACAATAATAACAATGGTAATAATCATATCAATGATGGAAATGTTAGTAATGACAATAATAATGATATTACTATTAATAATAACAACAATAATGATATTAACAAAAATGAAAACAGTAATTCTGATGATAACAATGGTTGTAATGATGTTGATAACAATAATAAAGATGCCAATAAAAATAATAGTAATGATAATAATGACTATAAAAATAGAATGGAAACAAAACGGAAATTATAATAAAAACGAAATGAAAATCAAATCAAAATGCAAATGAAAATGATAAGGGAACCAAAAATGAAAAAATGCAAATCTAATGAAAACGCAAAAAACAAAAATATAGGTAATCACATTGATTTTGATATGATAAACCATAACACTAATGATGGAAAAGAATATCACTTCTAATTCTGCTATTGTCACTGATATTACTCCTACAATTACAAAGATAATAATAATAATTATGAAAATAAGATAGAACCCACTATTAGTATTGCTATTACCTATGATTTTGCTTATACCAGTCATCCGTCAACTACTAATTCTGCTTTTACCACCCAATACTACTACTACTAAACTATGGTCAGTTCAGGGAAGGGAAGAATGGTTGCCGGTGGAGTGGGAGGCACTTCAGTTTCCTGGCAGCAGTGAGAGGACGGTGCCGGAAAATCGGTTACTCGGTTGCAGGTTGTAGGCTTGTAATCCGGCACCAGACAAACAATGGTGGCTCAAGAATATTTTGTTTGTAATCAGGATTATTCTTATACATAATGGCAGTGATAATGTTTAGCATCATATTCCTTATTACTATTAAAAATCATATCTTCATATTCTTTATCATTATTACTTCTGTATCTTCACGATTAATTTCATCAACACCATTATCACCATTACTTTATAGTAATTGTTGTTAATATTATCACCATGAATGTTATTATGATTATTATATATATGTTGTTTCCATCATCATTATCGTATCATAATCATCTACCTATCTTAATTTTAATATCATTACTGCTGCTACTGCAACTAATATTAGTTATTATTTTTGCTCCAGTCGAGTTATCATTATTCTTTCTATTTGTGAAGGAGGAGAGCGGTGTGTGTGTGTGTGTGGGGGGGGGGGGGGCGGACGTCTTTTTCCCCCGCACCTGATTGACGAACTCTGTTCCATTTCCCTCCTTTAATTGAATTGCCATTTTTCGAGCTTCATTGTTTCTATCAGCAAAAGCAAATCGAGATAGTGAGAGATGGTTTCGTATTTTGGAAATTGTGTTTATTTGGTATTGTATTTTCCAAATGATTATGATGGTTAATTGGTATTGTATATTCCAAATACGCTTGTGACATTAAATGAATGCCACACAGACCTTTTGCTTTCTTTGAAGTATGCAAAGATGAAACCGAACATAATTCATTATTACAGATACATAAATTTGGTCATACTGTATTTTAAGACCATATGTAGCCTTGCTGAATGAGAACATTGCATGTCCATTTATTCAAATGTCACACATCTCTTAATAAACCTTTGCAATGTACCCAGATTTTCTTCAAACACGTTTATACCTGTTACTGCATTCGCTACATAAAATATTCTATAGTTAAGCTGTATGCTACCATTTGTAAGAATTTACAAGCATAAGTATATATCAGCATTAGCAAATAAGCAAACATCCCTATAGTCCGTTCAATCTGGATATATAGGCATCTCTCTCCTTTGCTAAGAAACAGGTTTGCTGAGCACATTATCCTTTGCCTTCTAGCCCACAAACTAATATCTTTTCACTGTTTGTTTAGCATTCGTCTAGAAGCAGCTTAGAAATACATGGGTTGGTTACGGAACTAAACCAAGATATTTGACCAGTAAGTCTCGTCAAACACAGGAAAGACTGAGACCTTTCAAGAAATCTCGAAATAACTCATCGTCAAAAATGCGACTGATGAACTGATGAAAATGTAAACTTGGAGAGAAGCAAATACGTTTTCTTGAATCATAAGTCATTTCATTTTATATCATCAGGCGTGATTGAAGCCTGCCAGGTAGCGCAATACTTGTGTTTCAATAGGATCAGACTTTCCGATAGCATATGCCAATATTAATGAACTTTCAACTGTGTGCATAACGTACTTATGATGAATAAAAGTTGTAAGGCTGTGAAGAGGCAAATTATGTTACTCATTTATGGGTCAAATATCATTATCATTTATCTGTAATGTTACAGTCTAGCTAGCTATTAGGGTTAAGTGAAGACTATATAGACACTTCTACTACTACTGTTGATAATGCGGAAAATGATAATTATCATAATGATAATAATAATATTAATGGCAATAATAATAGTGATAAAAATAATGATAATAATAATAGTGATAAAAATAATGATAATAATAATCATGATAAAAATTATATTAGCAACAATGATGATGATAATAATAATAATAGAAGATAATAATAACAGTAATAATACCAACAGCAAAAGCACCACACCAACTGACCCTATAATTAAGCAGTCTTTTTATTTTGTCTGAAACAAACTGTCTTGATTGCCTGCATGTTTTTTTTTTTTCTAACTGCACGCCCTAAAACGAGTGCGCGGGCCGCCCATTCAAAAGGCGAGCACGGGCGCTACAGCTCTTTATCCTCGGCGCAAGATTTCCCCGTAGACTAAACAGGACGAGTTTGGCAAATTGCGAGGCGCTAGAGGAACGGTTCCAGTAGTGATTAAAGGGGCAAAAAAACAACAACCTGATTGTACCATGGAATTTTTTACTTTTTGCCGACCGACAGCCTCC
>NC_091551.1:26893174-26900674 GCF_042767895.1 Penaeus vannamei | reverse complement strand
ATATAAATGAATAAATAAATAAATATATATATATATAAATAAATAAATAAATAAATAAATATATATATATATATATATATATATATATATATATATATATATATATATATATATATATATATATATATATATATATATATATATATATATATATTCATTACATATATAGACAGATAGCTAAATGGATATATATAAATATATACATACATATATATATATATATATATATATATATATATATATATATATATATATATATATATATATATATATATATATATATATATATATATGCATATCTATATACATATATACGACGCGAAAATGTGTTTCGTAGATTCTCTCGAAACTTCTCTAATTCTGCATTTGTAGCACTTGCTGGCCGTTTGCAATAAAGCGAAGACTCAGTTCATATTTTACACACAGTTGCCTTTATTATCATTTAATATTTTCTGCATGTAGTCCAGCATTTCTAGTGCTACACATTCCTCCAAACAATGGTTTGACAATATCAAGAATCAAAAAAATATTTTACTCTATTTGTCTCTATCTCTCACTGTATCTCTGACACCATCGTTTGAATAACCGTTGTTCATAGGATCTAAGAAATGGCATTGCAGAAAAGAGTGTGCAAGCGGTTATTCATTTTTCACCAAGCACACCTAGGAGAGAGCTTTTCCCCTACTTACACGTTGTATCCGATTGCGTAATATCTCTATTTGTGAGGATGATATTTACTTTTCGATTTCTTTACCTTTCAAAGCTCTAATCTGTAAGTATTGTTTACGAAAAAGCGTCAGTTGTTCAGTTTTTTCGTATCACTAAACACTGTGATATCTTGAGACTGTTTGATCAAGTTAATACACATTTCTGTTTTATATGTTTCTTTTGTTTCTTTGGTGCACGAATGGAATATTTCTTTATTCACTGTACGTATGATGAAATAGAAATATGTCCAATGTACTTTTAATGCAAAGTACACCTACAAAATTTACGTCATGGCAACAAAAGCAACAATGAATATCAGTGACCTTGGTTTACAGGGTCAGCTACAGGGTGGGTGGGCGTGATGTTTTTTTTTACCGAGATATATTTTTGTTGTTGCCTATTGTTCCTTGTTTGCACCCTAGGAATTGGTCTATGAATACCTGAGTACGCGACAGAATCTTGTAAAGGAATATTGTAATATGTTCTCCTACATGGTGGTGGCTTCCACATACCCTCCTCCCCCACCCCCTTTCCGAAATGTATGGATCCGATCCTGGTTTAGAAAAGCGTGGCGTAAACGATTTCGTGAACATTGAACACGTTGCCGGGGACACAGAACGCCTCTACTAACCGTGAAACAGCTAATAAAAAAAACTTTTGCTGCCTACATCCTGCACACTGTCAAATCCCTTGGCTACACAGGGCTTGTCGTTTGTTCGCAGATCTTCCTCTTGGGCGTCGCCATTATTAGAGGTAGCAATACCACTACATTGGCAATTGCCATTATCGATGTTGTTATCATTACAATTCATATATTTTTGTTATTATTACTTTTGTTATTTATATTATTATCACTGTAAAGATGATGGTAATTGCTAGTAGTAGTAGCACCACTATTGTCATCACTAGTATTATCATTACCACTGTCGTTATTGTTATCATTAACATTGCCATTACTATTTCTTTAATCATTTATTATAATCATCATTATCATCAAGACATCAACATCATCAGTAATGTTATTACTATCATATATATAAACAATATGCTTGTATCTAAAATGAAAATTACTGAAATGCAATACAGTATTTTATACATTTAGTAGAATAATTTGCTTCATGTTATATTCAGCTGCTTCCAATAGCATTATGGTGGTTCCAACTCACGTACGCCAGGCTATCCAATAAATCAGAGAATAAACCATATCTGTTGCGCACTGTCTACTCCTATTAGTGTAAACTTCCCTGCCCAATATACAGGGATCTCAGTAGTATCAACAGAGCAGCAGGCTTTACCATAGGGTTCTTTGCTCATAATATCCTTGGCCTTAAAATTTAGGAATTTCGGTTTCATGTTTGTTCTTTGTATCGTAATGATGCATCAGATATTATCATGGTCATTATTAACTGTAACTTACACTTGGTGCTTAAATATTTGTGATTTATGAAGTGTTACTACGGTGATAGAAGTCCAGCATGTCTAGGTATCTTAAAATTCTAGATGTTTAAAAATGCAATCATTTCGGGATCTGAGTGCGTGCATAATGATAAAAAGGCCTCATTGTCACCACCCATATTATTAATCTATCCTTTTAATGCTATCAGAATTCAAATCGTAATTGTAATCGTGACCATAATTTTCAACATAATCTTAGTCATAATAATCATAATCATTATCATCAAAATCACTTTATAATTATAAAAATTACTATAAAGTGATGTGTGTGTGTGTGTGTGTGTGTGTGTGTGTGTGTGCCCGTGTATATGTGCGTGTACAACATATGTATAAGTGTGTGCGTATGAGAGAGAGAGAGAGAGAGAGAGAGAGAGAGAGAGAGAGAGAGAGAGAGAGAGAGAGAGGGGGGGGGGGCTAAACAGACCAGCAGAGCATTACGTATCAAATAAGAAATTCAATACGTTCCACTACAGAAGAAAAAGACGACAGCCATGTCGAATAATTGGATTTATTTATTATCGCCATGGCCGGCAGGGGCTCCTGGGGCAACACCCTTGTCTTTCGGAGCCCACTTCACCCCCTCGGGACCGAACTCTTCTTCCGTCTCTCGTGTCCTGCTTTTTTCTCTCGTTAAAGAAACTGGTTTAAAGTATTTTCCTTAAGGTTCATTTTCTGTATTATTCTCCCGAACTGATTTCATAGAAGCAGTCTTTCCTATAACAGAAAATAACTTCACAGCAATTTCTCGCTGGAAATTTATAACAAGAATTAGATAAGAGAGTTGCCAGTCTCGCCGGGTCATCCGAAATGCATGGGTTTTGTGGGAAGTTTCAGGCCAAGAAACTCAACCCTTGGCTTTTACTTCTCAAAAACATCGCCGACCTTTTCCGGCAACTACAACGTGAGAAGAGAAATGTAGGTGTGTACATATATACACATACATTTATATATACATATATATATATATATATATATATATATATATATATATATATATATATATATATATATATATATACAAACCCACTTTTATAAGTACTTATATAGTAAAAGATATACTTATTGCACACAAATAAGCACACACACACACACACACACACACACACACACACACACACTTTCATATAACATATAGTAAAAAATACATTTATTGGGGACTTTCTTAAATGACTGTGAGCAGATTTAACAAATACTACAATTATATGAAAAAAAATCTTTCTTTTACCCCTCACCATCAATTATAATTCACGAAAATATGTCTAGATATGAAAACTGGAATGACTCACCTATGAAGCATGTAAATGAAGTTGAACATACAGTTTAGCACCGACATGAAGAGGTCCGCTACACTAAGGTTCATGAGGAAGTAGTTGGTTACGGTGCGCATGCGGCGATGGGCTGGAAAATAGGATTAGCAGCATTAACACTAATCAATAGCCATGCTGATGCAAGAATATCAGTTGTCGGACATATGCACATTCCCGAGAGAGAGAGAGAGAGAGAGAGAGAGAGAGTGAGTGAGTGAGTGAGTGAGTGAGTGAGTGAGTGAGTGAGTGAGTGAGTGAGTGTGTGTGTGTGTGTGTGTGTGTGTGTGTGTGTGAGAGAGAGAGAGAGAGAGAGAGAGAGAGAGAGAGAGAGAGAGAGAGAGAGAGAGAGAGAGAGAGAGAGAGAGAGAGTGAGTGTGTGTGTGTGTGCGCGTGTGTGTGAGAGAGAGAGAGAGGGGGGGAGGGGGGGAGAGAAAGAGAAAAGAAAGAAAGGAGAATAGAGAAAGAGAGAGAGAGAGAGAGAGAGAGAGAGAGAGAGAGAGAGAGAGAGAGAGAGAGAGAGAGAGAGAGAGAGAGAGAGAGAGAGAGGGGGGGGGGGGGAGAAAGAAGAACAGAAAGAAAGGAAAGAGAGAGAGAGGGGGAGAGGGAGGGAGAGAGAGAGAGAGAGAGAGAGAGAGAGAGAGAGAGAGAGAGAGAGAGAGAGAGAGAGAGAGAGAGAGAGACAGAGAGAGAGAGGAGAGAGAGAGAGAGAGAGAGAGAGAGAGAGAGAGAGAGAGAGAGAGAGAGAGAGAGAGAGAGAGAGAGAAATCACGCACACACACGCACACACACATAATGTATTTATGTATATACATATATGATTTAAAAATAATTTCATTAGTATACAATCTCATAAATTAACAAATGCAGCAAATCATAAGAAGTGCTTCCGCAATTACGTTTCCATTTAAAACCTTTTAACAGAACAGTGACATTCCCTCTTGTTAAATGCAGGATATTTGCTCAAACCAGACCATTTAACTCCCTTTCCATAATTACTGATTCAGAAATTGTGCATTTCATAAAATTGTCGTTTCCCCGCTTCCTCGTTCACGTTATCATCATGGAGGGTCGAACCTTCCAGCCAAGGATGACATTGCAAGGCGGTTTTGTGTGAGAAATAGTGGAAAACTCCATAATATTGTTATTTATATTCACTAATGATAAATTTTAATGAATCGACGATAAAAGTGATCGCCATAATGCTGACCATGATGACATTGATTATCAATATTAAGCAACAATACTGCTAATCAAGGTATAGATATAAATAGCGATCGTAATCTTGGGAATAGTATTAATAATTACAACAATAAATCTGTTAAAATATCTTGTGTATTATAATAATGACTGTTTTAGCAATGAAATGAAAATGATAAAAAGATACATAACAATAAAATGACATGGTATAAAGTCTTTTATCCTTTTAAATAACACAATGTGGGTAGATGCATAACTTTAATTACAAAATGTTACCTCAGATTAGATGAGTCGGAAACTACATGATGGTTAGGATACTTTAGCAACAAGGATAACATCTACAATATCAAAATAAATAATAACAATAAAAAGGCAGGGCCGATAAGTGTGCATATCTCTACCCTCGACACCCAGAATCGACCTATTTCAAATGCTTGACACTAACGGCCGGTTTGTTCAAAATGTGCCAGGCCCAACCTAAGATTCATTACACGGACATGCTCAAACACAGAAATAAATGCATATTTATCAGTCTAGATATGCATATCTACCGTACAGATAGAGAAATAAATGTATATTTATTTGATAAATCGATAGATATGCATTCATTTCTGTGTGTATGGGTCTGTTTATATACATTGGTTCAGGCCTGGCACAATTTTAACAAACCGGCCGTAAGAGTCTGGCCAGAACCGGCCTTTCCTAACACTCGACACCTAGAACTGGTCCTCCCCAAAACCGACACCCAGAATCGATATGCGCCTCTGTTCGACGACACTCGACATGTACCTCTTTCAATGCACGACACCTAGAACCGGCTTATCCCATTATTTGACACTCAGAACCATCCTATCCCGATACTTGACACACACTACTGGCTTTTCCCAATATTCGACGCCCTTAATCGATCTGTCTTCATAATTACACACGCACTCAGCGCATTTCAATATTTAACATCCAGAATCCCATTACTTAAGGCATAACAGTGCCACAATGCCACGTTATGCTAATATTTATCAGAAAATTTGCATGCCGTTCTCTGATTTCGATGAGATTACTTTATTTTTACGAAATATTGTATTCAGTACGTGAAATTTGTTCGTTTCGGCTAGAATCACAAAGATAAAATCATGTTTTGATTGATCAGCTGACTGCAGCCTTTTATTTGTCCCTTTTACCCGAACACACTCCGCACGCTAATACTGGCCTCTGGATTATCTTCATAGTGAACTGCTCATTAACGATGACTTTATGTTAAAGGAGCAGTCTCATCTACTACGTCTGATACTGCAGTTGCGGAATGAGGTGTAATTAGTATTAATCTCATAATTAGTTAATATATTTGTTTATAAAGGCTCTCGTAGAAGCACTGTATTTGTTTCAAAATCATAATTTGTCATTTTTCTTGAAGGAATATGTAATCATGCTAAAAAAAATACTGCAACTGCATCCTAAAAGATCAAGGTATCATAAATGGGTAGATTTAACTGCTTAGGATATAAGAGCTTTTGTGGTAGATGAAATCTGTGTTAATGAGAGCATGGGTACATTCCGAGGTAGGCTATTTTATACTAATATTTGCTATCCAAATATTTCAATAATTTAGGCATAAAAGTATGGTATAAGATATGCACACACTATTTACTTACAGAAACTGTATAGTGTACATGAGGATGTAACACGATCATCCAGGGTGAGATGGTTTAAAGCCTTTGTTTGAAGAGAAGTAAGCAATGCTTTGAAATATCCCAAGCTCAAAAAGTGCACGGAAAGCGATGCTAACGTGAAAGCTGAACTTGCCATGCTATAATTTTAAAAATATTCGAGCTCATTTTTTTTTTTTTTTTTAAGTGAAAATGCGCATAACTTAACCAAACCCCACTTCAATAGCTGAATGATGCAGTGGGGCCTCCATTGCAAGGGAATGTATTCGCAAGGATTGGTAAAAGCCGCTCTATTGGTCTTATCCGAACGGGGTTGACTCGGATGGAGGCGCCAGAGCAAAGGCAGCAAGATTGGATTGTCAGTCAGGAGCGAGTCGTTCTTTCCCGAGCCCCCGATTGGCGCAAGGGTGGCGACCCCCGGGCACCTTACGTAACGAACGAGTGTGTATTCCGAAGCCAGTCCCATGACCTAGAGTGACCGAGATCAACTTTTTGGAACAGGCGGTCAAGGTAAAGAAGACGCCACGAGGCCGGGGGCTGCCTGCACGTGACTGAACTACACGCTGCTTGTGATGTGTTTAGGCATCATGTGGCTTTCCTTCTCTTCTTTCTTCAGGTAGATTTCGAACTAAATATTTTGTCATGTGAAACTCAGATGATGATAATGATATTGATAATGACAACAACATTAATGATAATAACAATAAAATCATAATGATGAGAAATGAATGATAATGATATTATTGATTATGAGAACAATGATAGACATTCGAATGATAAAAACAACAACGGTAATAATGATAATTACACAGATTATGATGAAAATAATAGTAGTAATAGTTATAATGATAAGTATCATGATAGTACACAAAAAACAATGACAAGAGTCAAAATAAAATAATTCTTAATAATGATAATAATAATAACAAAGATGATGATAATGGCAACAGTAATGATGTCATAAAAACAACGGCACCATTGATGAAGAGCAGATAATGATAGCAAATAACCAAAAGATTTTAGAGAAAAATACAAATATTCATAATCTTCACCATCATGTTTTCCTTCGCTTTTATGATGCCTGCAGTTGCTGATACAGATATTGATGCCAATTAACAAGAGGATTAGTAAGAGCGATAATGTTATTGGAAAATTTTAGCTACTGTGTT
>NC_091551.1:26848174-26855674 GCF_042767895.1 Penaeus vannamei | reverse complement strand
GTGCTAGTTTGAAATCATGTGTTAGATTTGAAACTTGAGATAGGTGAACCTTGAAATACATAGATTTAAGATCTCGGCACAGTTGGACTTTTAAAGTATAATAGTTTTAAAATCTTGAAACAAGTGAATTCTAAAGTACTGTCGCCTTAGCGTGAGTGTTTGTGAACTATATTGCTGAAGTTTACACCTCGTAAAGAAATTGAAGCTGACCTCGGAATGGCTTCTGAGGTAGAAGACTTGGCTGGCATTAGAAAAGAGCGTGGAATAGCAAAAGGACTTATTAGACGTTTGATAAATAATATTGATAAAAAAACAAACAAACAAGGAACATGTTGAAAAGGTTAAAGAAAAGATCAGCTCATTGCCTGAAATAGTGCAACGATTTGAGGAAGCTCATCAGCTGTACATGGCATCACTTAAGGATGACGGAGCTGAAAGTTTTGAACAAGCCATTTACATATGGATTGTAGGTGAAGAGGACGAGGAGGAGAAAGTGGCAGACAACATCCTGGTAGCAGATGAAGAGGACGATTTCATCACCAACAAACCCCTCATTGTTCCTGACATGGCAGCATTGGAAGAAGAGTATCGTAAAACAGCTCAAGCTCTTGCTGACATTGAAAAGGCTAGTACATACCAAAACCAAAGGCTTGGGTCCCACACTTAATATACCCCTTACGTCTACTCCGGGACATGCTGATGGTGAAAGGACCATACCTGTTAGAAATACACCTCAACGTAGCTCTACCAGACCATCAAGATTGTCTTGTGAACCATTAAGCATAACAAGTGAGGAAAGTGAGCATATAATGTTTGTGAAAACAGTGATCGCCTGTGTTGTAAGTGAAGTGCTGAATGAATCACATGAGCAACAACAGAGTATAGTGGACTCTCTTCAGCTACCTCGTAGAGAACTGCAGACTTTTGATGGTGTTTCCTTGCGATATTGGCCATTCATAAGTAGTTTTCGGGCCATAGTGGATACAAAGAATATAGACTCGGCATCAAAACTGTCGTGTTCGATGCAATACTGTAAAGGTAATGCCAGGAGGATACTTAATTGCTGTGAGACTATGGATCCAGAAGATCGATATATTCAATGACTGAACATTTTAGAAGAAAGATATGGAAATAATTATGAAATTTCATAGAAGTGGATACAGAAGATTATAAACAGACCTAATTTAAAGGGACCCTCCGAGCTTAGAAATTTTGCTGATGACCTCAGTTGCTGTTATCAGACTCTAAAGAACATAAGTCATGAGAAAGAGTTAGACAAAGCGGCTACTTTACAGGCCATCTAGAGGAAATTATCGCAATACTTGCAGGACAGATGGTCTCATGAAAATCATATTATAAAGAAAGATCAGAAGCAAGTACCCAAGTTGAAGGAACTGGACGACTTCATTATTGATGGAGCTCAGAAGGGATAAAGGAATCAGTCGTAAGAGAGCTGAGAAGAGGAGAATTGGAAGCTTTGCTGTGAAAGCCAGTTCAGTGAACAAGCAGTCAGTTACATATGAAAAGGGAACACAGAATTCTGATGGCTGCCCTTGCTGTGGACAAGAACATTATATGACTCAGTGTTTACGATTCAAAGCCATGAAAATTAAGGATCACAGGAACTTTGTGATGTCAAAGGCATGTATTAATTGTTTTGTCAAGGGACATATAGAGAAAACCTGTCCCAGAAGTTTTGTATGCAACATTAGTGGATGTGGCCTCAAACACAAGTTTCTTCATATGCCAATAGACTGCAGGTTGGTCATGCGGACAACACTATGAGTCCAATTCCAGTAGCAGATCATAATATATCAACTACATCATCATCTATGACAACAAATCAGAGTAGTCATTATGTTCGTACACGTGGAGGTAAACTTGCTATGCCAATTGTACCTGCTAGTGTGTGGCGTCCAGGCGCAGATATCTAAATTGACTCCTAGGCTATGCTTGATCCTGGTAGTAACGTCACTTACTGCAGTGAGTTTCTGTGCAATCAGTTTGAAGTCCAAGGAACTATGCGCACTTTGGAGTTAACCACGCTTACACAGAACCGAATGTCTGTGGAAACAACAGTTGTGTCTTTGATTGTTTCCAGTGTGAACGAGGTTAGTAACTTAGAATACAACGTAGAAGCAACTGTGCGATCAAGTCTGAATATAGATCTCACAGGTAGATCAACACAAATGGATGTTGTGCAGTGGCTGCACCTTAGAGATTTGGATATACCAGAAGTGAAGGCAGACCAAGTGCACTTACTGATAGGCCAAGACTCTTTAGACTTGTTGCTGCCAACTGATGTCAAAAGAGGTAAACAGGGAGAAACTTTTGCCTTGCTCACACCACTAGGCTGGGCCATAAATTGACCAGTAAACCCTTTTGGTAAGTCGCCTAACTTTATTTGATACACGCAAGTGTACCATTGGAAGGTGATCTGAAGAGACTATGGGAGATAGAGGATGCCTTTGCTGAAGAGAAAGGCTGGTCAGTTAGTGACCAGAGAGCAGTTGACACATGGAACAGTACACTCCAGACGATAGAGGAACATTATACATTAAGTATACCATTCAAGGCACAGCGACCTAGTTTACCTGACAACAAATTCCTAGCCAAGAAAAGGTTATTGTCATTAATCAAGTGCCTTAACAAGGATGAGACACTAAAAAGAAAATACTCTGAAGAAATCCACAAACTGTTAAAAAAGGGATATGCAGAAGTAGTCACTGAAAAAGACTTGCACTGCCATGATGGCAAGGTGTGGTATCTACCACACCACCTCGTGTTGAATCCAAAGAAACCAAAAAAGTGTTGCATTGTTTTTGACTGTGCAGCCAAGTATGGTGGCTCTTCACTTGATGATCATGTGCATCAGGGACCAGATTTGACCAATGGACGTTGATGTTCTATTGAGATTCCGACAAGGAGCAGTGGGATTTATGGCTGATACAGAGTCCATGTTTCATCAAGTGCGTGTTATCCCTGAAGACAGAGACTCATTTCACTTTCTGTGGTTTGAGAACACATCACAACCCCTACAGACCTTACAAATGACAGCTCCTATCTTTGGAGGAGTATTACAGGCAAGGAGAATATTTCAGCTATTGTGCAGACTACAAAAATGCTGGGATGAACCACTTCCCATAGAACTAGAGGAACAATGGGGCCGGTGGTTAGCTGATTTGCCAGAGATTAAAAGGTTTAAGGTTCCCAGATGTTTTAATCCAACAGCTTTAACTATAAAAAAGGCTCAACTTCATCATTTTTCAGATACTTCTGAGTATGGTTGCATCATACCTGAGAGTAACACTTGAGGATAACTCTGTGTATATTAACTTGATTATGGCTAAGTCACGTCTTGCACCCCTGAAAGGTTCTACAATCCCAAGACTAGAACTAGCTGGAGCTCTAGAAGGTGTTAGGCTTGATAAAATTCTAACTAAAGAATTAGAGATACCTCTAGAAATATCAGTATACTGGGTGAATAGTCAAATAGTACTATGGTACTTGAACAGCTCAGATAAACGTTTCCAAACATATGTAGCCAACAAAGTAGGTCAAATTCTTGATCACACTGAAGTCAGTCAGTAGAGGTATGTACCTTCTGAAAAAAAAAAACAGGAGATGATGCATCTCATGGAATGTCTGCATCAGACTTGCTGAGGAATGATAGGTGGGTTCATGGTCCAAATTTCTTACAGTATGAAGAACATAAATGGCCTGTGCAACCACTGTTTAGATGTTCAGAATTGGAAAAATTCTTAGAACTGAAGGCAAGTACAGTGGTTTGCAGTATAAAAAGTAATGCTGATCATACCCTTAATTTACTAAATTACTACTCATCGTGGTATAAAATGAAGAAAGCAGTGGTATGGTACATTAGACCGTCTGCTTTTTTTTCGATTTTTCGATTTTTCTTGCCGATTTTGATGAAACTCACACCCTTTTATTTGGGCCCTTTCCCATTGCCTGTACATATGTTGTGCCCGGAATCCTTTGACCCACCCCTAAAGGTGGAGTTCCGAGATATCGGCATTTTACGTTTCTTCATCTTTCCAAAGCTATCTTGATATCAACAAAACAAGGTATAAGATTAGTCTTCCAACACCATAATCCTCTATCATCTACCTGCATTCCGAAGTCTTGCGGACATTGCCAGCACGTAACGGTGTCTCAAAATCTTACGTATAGTGCGGAGTGGTGGCAGTGATCTGGGGGTCTGTAGGCCTACATTGACCATTTTTTTAAATTCTCAAAAATCCCCCAAAAATCATACAGCCATTCTGATTTCATGTTTGAATAGAACAATCTTTCTACTATTATATGCATTTTTGAGAAGTTGAGCTTACTTTTTTCTTGGTGGATATTTTCCGAAGGTTACTAATTTAACACCCTAATAGGGGATTTTGAAAAAATATGTCACTTTTACAAGAACCACATGAAAATATTGCAAATCCTCATGGCAGTATGTAATAGAACTATTATTCAGCTACAAAGTGAGCCATGATACTTTAAAATCGGACCGAAATACGTGTGCTATGCGTAAAAATATGACGGACCTAATAATCGCGATCTTATTCCTTTTTATTATGTTTACATTTTACATGACAAATCATGTACAGAATATTTGTATTTAATATAATTATCTATCATTTACTTATTATTGATGCTCTAATGGGGTTTCCCCGTGCGGCCGGGCCGTCCTGGACCATGAAAATCGTCTTTTTAAATCCGCGGAATAACTCTACGGGGTCACGTAGCCAAATTTCACTGTCAGACCCCGTGGAAAGACGAAAAACAATTACATGGCGATGTGAAAGTATGTATATAAGGTATATGAGCACATATAGATCATTTTCGTGTACCCCATGACCTTTTGTTTATTTATATTGTTACTTCAGTTTGTTTCTTTGTTTGTTTGTTGATTGTTTGTTTTTTTGTTTGTTAGTATGTGTTTTCTAATATTTCTAAAAGTTATGAACACATTTTAACGAGATTTTAACCAAAGGTGAGTTTTAACCTAACTTAGACGCTTATTGCAGTTTGGTGGTGATGCGGACCATGGTTTTGATCCAGGATTTTTTTTTTTTTCAAACTCGGAAAGTTATGAACAGATTTGAATAAAATTTTAACCTGGTTTGTCTTAGCCTAATTAATATTCCATAAAATTTTGGTGGTGATCCAAAACATTTGGCAAAACTACCCCCCATGGGAGGGGGGGGGGAGAGGTTTGCATTTTCGAAATGTTTAGCTCATAGATCAAACTATGTAAGATGAAAACATAAAGAAAAGAAAATACACCATATGAATAACATATGTTTAGTTATTTGTATGGAAAATTTCTTCATTGTCGGTTTTTGGACGCTTGGCGGATTTTTAAAATTATTCCGAAAAAAAGAAGGTTGGTCTCATCTTATGTGAAATTTGATAAGCTTTCAGAAAATAACCTCATATGTTTATCTCTAATCATTGCGTCACAATTGCCGATTTTCTAAGGTAACATAAAAAAAAATTATATTTCAGTCGACATCGAAAATCGCTGCTACCACCTAAATAAAAAAAAAACCAGAAGGTCCCCTTAAACATTTCTTCAAAAGGAAACCAAGGTTTGGATCTATAACAGTAAAAGAGTTCAAGGAAGCAGAGAGAAATATTATTTTGTATGTATAGAAGACTCTCCCAAAGGAACCTTTACAGTTAAAGAAGCTATATCCTATTAAAAGAGATGATTTGCTAAGAGTGGGAAGCAGATTAACAAACTCTCAACTTGAAGAAGATGCAAAACAGCCAGTGATTCTTCCACATGCCCACCATATTTGATTGCTGAAAGCTGTCACATGCTTGAGTGGAACGTGTATTAACTGATACCAGGAGAAAGTTCTGGATTTTAGCTTATGAACCACCATTCAACAAAGTAGGAGTGGACTATTTTGGGCCATTCTTAGTAATGAAGTTCCAAGATGAAGAGGTTTGGCTGTATATTTACATGTTTTGCCACACGTGCCATACACATTGAAGTAGCATTTTCATTGGACACCGATAGTTTTATTCATGCGTTAGAAAGATTTATAGCAAGAAGAGGAGAACCTAAAGAAATCTGGTCAGATAATGGCACAAACTTTGTTGGAACACATCAAGAATTGAAGAGAACTATCCAGGAATGGAATCAAGACCAGATCCATGCTCATTTATTGAAGAAAGAAATATACTGGAAGTTCAATCCACCAGCTGCATCACACATGGGTGTGGTAACGACAAATACGGACCATTCGAAGAGTGTTATCAAGTATGATCACACAGCAGGCGCTAGATGATGAAGCCATAATAACGTTAATGACTGTAGTGGAGGGTTTCATAAACAACCGACCCTTCACAAAGCTGTCCGAGGACCCAAGAGATGCTAGACCTCTAACATCGAACCACATGCTGATGCTGCGTTTTGGACCTTTGTTACCACCTTGACAGTTTGTTGAAAAGGATCAATATAGAAGACGCTGGAAACAAGTCCAGTACCTGGCTGATGTATTTTGGCGTCGATGAATCAAAGAATATCTTCCTAGACTTCAAGAATGCCAAAATGGATGAAACCTCAGAGAAATCTAGAAAATGGAGATCTGGTTCTTATCGAACAAGATTGTGTTTCTCGTAATCATTGGCCCTTATGGATTAGTAGTGGGTGTTCATAAAGGAACAGATAATTTAGTACGCTCTGTTGATGTAAGAACAGGAACTGGTACTTATGAGAGACCTGTAACGAGGATTTGTTTGTTGGAAAACAATGTATGTGATTCTCATAAAGCTTCAGGTAAACCCTAATGTATTATGATAGATTATGTTATTTTTGCTTTTGAATATGGAATATATTTGCATAAAATGTAATGTAAATAAGTTTTGCTTACTCCAGCTTGGTGTTACATGATTTTTCTTTTGTAAATGCATCCATTAAGGAGTGCATTTTGGGACCGGGATGTAACACCTGATATGTAATAACTTAGCTGTACGTTCTGTATGTTCCCGTATGTTTGTGGAAGTTATCGTACATCATACAAGATGTGGGACATCTTTGTTTTGTGAGGAAGGGACGCTGTCAGCTCGCATCATATTTTGTTGAACCAGTATGTGTTTATGAAACCCAAGGAAACGCCAAGAATTCAAAACTATTACACCCAGAGTGTAAGGGGAATATTGTTCAGTGGTATTCAGGCCAAGATTCAAACACGCGTCATTTCGTCCATCTGTCTACATCTAACATCTAGCAAAACCATATTGTTCGTCTCCATCAACACATTCAAGAGCTGTTACATGTACCCTTTGAAAAATAGACTATTTCGAAACGAAGACGCGTGTTTGAATCTTGGCCTGAATACCACTGAACAATATTCCCCTTACACTATGGGTGTAATAATAACCATTATTACTGTTATTATCATATTATTATCATTATCGTCATTATCTTTATTAATTTTTCTTTAATATTTTTTATTATTATTACCTCCGTCA
>NC_091551.1:26823174-26833174 GCF_042767895.1 Penaeus vannamei | reverse complement strand
TATATATATATGAATGTATGTAAATTCATATGAATATGTATATATACAATGTATATATGTGAGTGTGTATACATTATATACATACATATATTAATATGTATATGCACGCACACGCACACACACACACACACACACACACACACACACACACACACACACACACACACACACACACACACACACACACACACACACATAGGTATGTGATCTGATCACGGGTTGGGGATGGGAAAAGAGGGAACCAGTTTTTGCATAACCGATATTGTCCTCTGCATGCCCGATTTTATTGCTGGCCGTCTGCTGTTCAGAGAACATTTCGATCAGTAGATCGATTTTGTTCTCGATCAGATTCTGATCTATAAAGTTGGTCTGTTTTCTGGAAAAAAGGAACGAAGGTTGTGGAAGTACTTCGTTTTTTAGGTGGTGACCACTCTGTTTGGGGTATGTTCATGTTTTGATGAACCTGTAGCCGACCCCCGCAACCTGCAGCGCAGCATACTTCCCCCAGGTTGGGTCCAGGTCCACAGCCTGTCCTCGCGCCCTCACCATCAGCAGCTTCTCGACGACTCATACCGAGACCTGATTGGTTGACCACGGACACCTCACGGCTCGCCCATTGGACCGCAGGCTCCCCTCGTTCCCGGGTGGCTGGCACAGCTCAGACCCACTTAAGCTCCCGCACCCGGGCCGAGATCATCACCCACGATCCTCCAGCCGAGCAAGACACAGCAAGCAGCAACTAGGCCTACCCAGGCCTTAGCTGACGGGTGAGCCGCCCCGGCTCTCACCGGCGATCTCCAACACACCAGCCATACCGTGGGTTTCTCACACCCAAAAGCTCCTTAAAGAGATGATTGACACCAGCCTATGGCAGATACCAATCCATTGCCATAAACATACTGATCAATCCTAGTGGCCACGATATCGTTTGTCATATTGGTATCCCATATTTTGTTTCCAGGCTTTCTGGTGTCGGATAAAATGATCAAAGTTGGGCTTGTTTGATTACAGCTACCCAGTAGTATTTTCTGATTTGATCACAAATAACCGACTTTGCCTAAGACATTTTTGGTTGCAACGAATCACAGAATTGTGTCCAGCACAGTTGTTATACTGCTAAATCGGTAGATTCATTTTTCAAACTGAATTTTGTTTCCACTGTTTACACTATCACTGCTGGTGTGGTTGTTACCCCTCACCCTGAGCCATAGGGCTACTGCCATGGGGTTACCCATTCTCGGGGGCAGGGAGGTAGCTTTGATCCACGTTGCCGGAGGGCCTATATTCTGGGGCTGGAGTTACAATAGATTGGGAGGGGGGCACGGAATTAGTAAATTATTAGCAATAGTAAAGTGGAGGCTGGTGATGTGAAGCGATGGTGTGGTAACCTAAATAGTGTTAAGTGGTTGCATGTCCTCTCGCTTTCTACTGCCACCGCTGGCTAGCCTAGTGAGAAAAAGGGAGCAGCTCAGCATAAGCCTCCCCTGCCAGTTCATAGCCTCTCTATCAAGAATTCTGCAGTGGCTCATCATGGCCACCCATGGAAACTGGGTACCTTGCGGCCCCAGAGGTACAGGTTCATGGCCCACTGGCATGTAGACATGCCATGGCTTTGTACCAACTCCTCTAAGCCCTCTTGGGTTAATGGGAGGCTCAGGGGAGGTGGCCTTGCCAGTCCTCTCCCCAGATGTAACCCTTTAGCACCATCATATATAATTGGAAATACTAGGGGGAGGGGAAATGCCCCTCCCACCACCAAGTGAGGCAGGCTGTGGGCCACGTGGGGAGGGCGACTGCTGGGGCGCAGGATGGGGACGGGAGCTACTCATCCCACCTGCGTTCTGGTAGCTGCTAGCCTGGAGTGGGGCAACAGCCAAGGAAACCCCATAGGTGGATGTAGGGTCCTGCAGCCTGCCAAACCCCTTTACCTGAGGCAGCATCAGCAGGGGCGGTAGAGAGCTGAGAGTTGGGGTGGCTGCTCTCTCAGAGGTGAGAAGACCTGGTAGCGGCACGATCAATGTCGGTGGCTACACCTATTACTGGTCGGGTCGCAGCGATGGTCACTATCTTCAGGGAGTAGTCATGGCCATCTCCAGCAGACTCCTGTCCTCAGTAATAGAGGTTTCTCTGGTCGATGAGTATATAATAGCATTGAGACTGAAGCTAGCATTTGGCTTCATGAATCTTATTGCTTTCTGCACTCCTACCAATGTTTGTAAACTTGAATTGAAAAGATGTTCTATGCGAAACTTGCATCTGTGTCAAACAGTTGTCCTCAGCGAGATATTTGTATTGTTCTGGGTTACTTCAGTGTGGCATCTGGCTATATGGTACAGACCATAGATTAGTTATGGCTACCTTCTGGGTCCACTTCAAAACTCCCCAGCTTAGGGTATTTCATTTGGACAGGCTGAGGGAGGGAGTGTGCCTGGGGTTTTGCTAAGGCAATCTCTGGTCTTTTCATAGCGCTCGACAATCAGACAGATCCTGTACTATTGTGGGACATTTTCAAGTGCAAAATGTTTGAAGCAACTCAAGAATCGATTGATGAACGCCCAAGAGCAAGACAGAGTTTTATCTCACAGGAGACACTGGAAGTCACAGATGCTTTTCCTGTGGCTCGTCTAACAGCAGAACTTGGTCACTGTCGAGAAGGGACAAGGAACAGAACAGCTTATTGGGAATCTTGCAGAGGAGGTCGAAGGCCATTTATTAGTAAATGACCTTGGTTCTGTGTACCAAGCCCTGAGAAGGCTGAACTCCAAACCCTCTTCACAGGTGACTGCAGTTCGCTTAATAAGTGTCCAAATCATCTCAGATTTTGTTGTGGTGCAGAAGCATTGGGCTAAGTATTTTGGGCAGTTACACCAGGTTGATCCACCAACAGTTAACTTGGATGCGGGTAGAGCCGAGATTCCGTTGCCGGACCCATCCATCAGTGAGGATCCACCCTCCCTAACTGAAGTTAAGGGGGCGATTTCCAATCTGAAGAGTAGTACAGCAGAGGATATCTGGGCATCCCAGCTGAACTGTTAAGGGCTGGTGGTGCCTGGCTGCCATGTGACGGTCCAGTACCGTTCCCCCTGACCTGATGAAGGGTGTGGTCATCCCTCTCTGGAAGGGGAAAGGGGATCGATGAGACTGCAGCAATCACACATCCATGTGCTTCTGAGACTCCACCCCATGGGAGTATACCCTGTTGTAGTGATCAAGCTGTGTGTTCCTACTCCTAAGTTTAGGCTAAACAGGCTTCAAACCTGTTAGAGGGGCTTACCAGTGACACCCTGGTCAAAAGTGTCCCCCACCAAGATACATGTAAGTTAGTAGGTTGTCGGTACATGGCTATATACCTCCCATGAATAAGCAAACAGAGCAACGGCCCTCATTCCCCAGAGGAAAAGGAGCACCTGGTTACAGTAGCGATCAGGATCAATTTAGAGCTGAGGGTGCTAACAATCTCCGGTTTAAGACAAGCCACCGGACGTTAACGAACCTTCGCACACTTAATATAAGGACTATGAGAACTAAATCCGACTTACCAGCAATGCTTGAAGAACTAGCTTTCATTAAATGGGATGTTGTGGGACAGAAAAAGTAGGTGCACGGACCCACCTGAACAAGTAGGTCATCAAGAAGCGCCAGTTACATAAGTAGGTCACCAGGAAGTAACATAATTAGGTCATTTACATAATTAGGGTAATTGCATAATTAAGTTATGTAATGACCTAAATAACAATAACATCTGGTAATTACATTGGAATGAGAACAGATGTTATGTAATAAGGTACATGTTATAAATAATGTAACATGTTCATGACTGCCACTACAGGTGGATAATGACCTACTGACAGCGACCTGCTCGCCTAGGAAACAACCGACGTTCTACTCGAGGGGGTATAAACGGTGTAATACATGCAATCTCACAGACCACATGCATTCATATCTAGTGGCCCGCGTTGTCGCCATGCCCATGCCACGCTCGCTGCCCCTCGCTTCACCCACGAGCCGGCCCGTGACCAGGACTGGTCACTCCTGACCTGACCTCCCGCACCACCAGATACCCCGTTTTTGTGGTTCCATATTCAGTGCTTGTAACTCTTAGAAATAAAGAGAACAGCCACACTGTGTATCACTGACGCCACCTGTAATTCAACTGCACTATAAACTACAGGTGTAAAACACTCTTACAGGGGGGTAATTGACCTCTCATATAGAGTAATTACACGTTGGGAAAGGTAACCCAAGGAAATTCATCGCTAGCATAAAGTAATCATAGGATGAGGGCGACAATAATCAATTACATTTTTTTTTCACCATCCTCTGCTGTACACGATGACAGATAGCTATTACCGCGCTGGAAACCTGCTTGGGAGCTATATAACTTTCTGATTAATACGGGTAACCGTCCACTCGCATGGAATAATTATAGGATGAGGGTGTTAGTAATCAACCAAGTCTCTGCTGTTCTCCTCACAATCCTTCTCCTTCAATTTCCTCCAGCCTTCCCTTTTCCATTTTCCCTCCACCCTCCTGTTTTCCCCTTCCCCTACATATGATAAAGTTGGTATCCTTTGATACCATTACACCGTATATAACTGTCCTATGGCACCGTTACCGACCCCACTCCCATCCATCTGATAGCTACAAACGATAACAGATAACGATTACCACGCTGAAAACGAGTCACCTAGGAGGGAACTACACAACTTTCTAATTAATACACGAGTAAACTGATTGCACACATAGAATAATTATGGGATGAGGGTGTCAGTAATCACCCAGTTCTTCCCACAACCCCTCTCCTCCAATTTCCTTACTAACTAAACTGTTATCTGCACAACCCTTCCTTAATGTCCTTGGACAGACATGACTTGGAATATTACACATGAATGTCTCGGCTTTTTGTTTACACAGTTGAAAGATATGAACATTGGTGAAATTTCATTTCCTGTAGAAGAAGAAGGTGGTAACTGGTGTAATTCATACGTTGTACCCATTCAAAATTTTGCCATGCCCTGCATACCTCTAAGAATTCCTGTTGTGTTAATAAACCATAACTCGTGCATTCAACCGAAGTCGGACATCTGTAATGTGCAGCCCTGCGTCGTTCGTCGGGGGATGAAGCCGAGGACTGACCTGGTGTAGATGGTGATGAGGGCGATGCTGGTGATGTCAACAACACCGGCGCTGACGAGTGCAGAAGACGGTGGTCGCCTGCAGATGGGACTCCAGCAAAGCGCAGGAAGTCGGAAGATAACTGTTTTCCTCTTTACTGCATGACAGGGAACGAGTGCAATATAAACAACTCTTAAGCAAGAGCATAAATTCTGTAGGTGTGCACATCACAGGTCAGAATGGATATCCTTTGGTGTTTGACGAGAACCAATCGGTTACGCTTATACTGCACATAAGACCTCGCTAAATCCAGCATATATAAACGCCGCACCCGGGTGTCTTTGCTTATTGTACAACAGGACGTCGTTCCGGCTTGTTTGGTTATTAGCAAAGAGAAGACATGCAATAGTCGTCATGTATGCAAGATCGTCTTTTGTTCTACCTATTTCAGAGGTGTTTAGAACGATTTTTGAGAACCCAGAAGCATTGCTGAAACCTGTTCGAAGAGGGTCTTTAAGCAATATCGGTATATATAATAGCTTTGACCACTATCGAAGAGGGGCAGGTCTATTCTCCTTTCTTGGTAATATCGGCAAGAGATTAATCCCGTTTGTCTCTTGGCTTGTGAAGCCTGCGCTCTTGGATTTTGGTTGGGGTGTTATTGATGATATGAGAGAGGGGAAGACCAAGTCTTCTATGAAAAGAAGAGGCATCGAGGCAATCAAACAGGTGGGGGCCAGAGCGATGAGAGGAGGGGGAGCAGGCAGAAAACATAAGAGAGTAAAGAGATTAAAGGTTCGACCTAGTTGTTCAAGCTATAAAACAGATGTGTTTTTCCTGGTATAGTCAGTTATAGTCCTGCATTGCCTCTGTGCACAAATACCAGTGTGGAGAGGAGCTCGGTATTATGAGTAAAGACGATGAATCAGTACAAGACGCCTGTCTCATCATATGTTGCCAGTGTGAGCGACATGTTCCCCTGAACAAACAGGTAGCACATAATCGAATCAGCAATAGAGGAAAAGACGGAAGTTGATTTGTTGCCGTTCAATACAGGGATAAACGGATCGGTTACGGATAATTATGCCGAATTCAGGTGGTCTGCAGGGAAAAATTGTTATATTGATCTGTCTCGAGTAGTACTAGAGGTCAAGGAACCCTGAAGGAAAATGAAAGTTCGCTAGGGGATGATGATCATGCAGAATTATGCAATTCTGCCATGCACTCGCTAATCAAGTCTGTATCAATGTACTTTAACGGACAAGTAGAGCAAAATCCGCTTTATATTTTTTTCTTTGTATAAGGGTTTAGTAACGAACATGTCGCCATCACTAAAAGAAACTCTGGGGAAAAACATGCAATATTTTGAACCTTCTAAGATTCCGCCGAACTTTACAAACGAATATTTTACTAAATGTAGTGCTAGCGAGAAATAATTAATGAACGAAGTAAAGACTCATGGATTTCATTTTATGTCTCCGCTATTGATGGATATAGCTTCAATAGATATGTATCTTTTGGATAATGTATCCATGCGAATTCGACTCGAGTTTGCTACAGACAAGTTTGTTGTCAATACAACCCCTGACACTTCAGCCCATAACCCGGTTGTAAATATCGATTCGTGCAAACTGCATCTTACCACATTGAAACCCAGAGATGCAGCAAGAGAAGCACTTAACAGATCTTTACAATGCAGTCCTCTCAGCTATGTGTTTAATAAGACACTCTACAAGACCTATGTCATGGCTAGTAATCAGACACAGTTGGCAATAGAATTGCCCTAGAGTTCAACTATTCCTGAAAATTTATTCTTATTTATGGTGGACATGAAAGCATACGCCGGAGATTATACAATCAACCCGCTTCAATTTGGACATAATCATCTGAGCAAACTTTTGGTGACCGACAATAACACATCTATGTATAATATAAGCACGAGTTTCCCAACTAACTGCCCAGTCTTGTATTATCATTCGCTGAATGCATTGGGAAAAGGACATTCATTCACCAAAAATGGATTTGTAAATGGGAAAATGATCGCGGTCATGGATTTACAACCAGAAAAACTGCAGGATGCATTAGCAATAGAGAATTCCGGAAGTCTTAGGATTGGTGTTGAACTATCACAACCACCTACTTCAAATATCGTTTTATTCTTGGTGGGTGACACACAAAGAGTGATTTATATCGATAACGAACTCAGGGTGGTAACTGATATCAGAGCATAATGAATTGTTATGAGGTGATCAATATATGCTCGCAATTTCTCGGGAGAGGGTTTGTTTTACGAGGGTGTTATCTGGCAGATCAGTTGCCTGGAAGAAAAAATCAGGGTGCTTATAATGAGTTCTTTGTAGTTAATATTCTTACATCTCGTCACAGACCGTCGATGATGGGACATTATGGGTTAATTGTGAATGTATCAAGTATTGCCTATTTTGGTTCTTATGCAATTAAACCGCATATTTATTTTCCGTGGATACAGGCTTTCATCGATCAATATTATGAAAAGAGTTTTCTCAATATTAGCAAGCCGCTGCAGAGTCTTGATAGTTTGACATGTGGAGCTTATGTCATTTTTGTTATGTTCAATATCAATTTACCTGGGGTAGAAAACATTAGTCAAATATTGTGCAGGTATTTTTCGAAGAATGACTTTAGATATAACGATAAAAAGGTAATCAATTTTTATATAGACATTTTAAAATGCCGAGGTGTGAAAGACTGTTCTGCGATCGTAATCTTAGAGTAGCAGATAGTCAAAAACTGTATCGTGGGTGAAAGCGCGATAATTATCAGTTCTTTCCTGGTCTTTCCCGTGATAATTACGTTTTTTATGTTTGTTCCTGTTGTGAAGGGAACCAGGAATAGATGCGATCAGGTGCATAAAAACCGGGCTGAATCGAACAATATCCATACTCTGCTTTTTCTCGAAGCAAGAACAACCACCACCACCACCATGAGTTCTATCATCGTTGAGTGCTTTGACAAGGGTAAGTAATTTCTGTGTTGTAGTCTTGATGTCACCTTTGTATTATTTTAAAGCTGAATATTTCTATTGCCTCCGATATTTGTATATGCCGTAATCAACACCTCTATTATTTATGTTTCTCTCTTTTCAGCTGTGAAGGAGGCTAAGCTTCCCGTGATGTTTGTGGCAACGCGGGAGGAAAAGTTATTGGCAACGGCTAACGGTGAGTATATTTGGAACATGATCTGATATTAGCTGTTTTACCGCTAAAGTTAAACTTTTTTTAAGACATGCGAACTCTGATATTCATATCAAACTATTAGTTTATGTGTTAAGACGTGTAGATATTATTTTCATCATTAAAACTAAAATATTTCAGGGAATACAATGTCATTAATTTATAACAAATATTAGTTTTAGAAGTTCTGAATGTTCCTTTCTTTATGTTGCAGCTCTGAATGAAACCAAAGGGGTTTGTTTTATTTTTGCCGTCGACGAACCTGGCGTGCAAGTGAGATCCGGGAACCAGCTCCCCTCGGCCGCGGAAGACCCACGTGCGGATTCAAATAACAAGCCAGCCCGAACCGTCGAGGAAACGTTCTCGTGAAGAGACCCCGGCACCGCATGCCTCCTCGTCCGTCCAATTCTCGAACCGCCCGGGGCTAGGATCGTTTGTCGGCCCGAGGGCGTCACCCATGCCTCAGTACAGCCAGGGGTCTCCTCTGGCGTCCACCATCAAAGGGGCCAGCGAGACACCCCCGAAATATTCGCAGCTGTCCCCTGCAACACCGCAGGCGGGGGTTTTGTCGGGGCGTGTAAAAATACCATCTCCGATGTACGACCTGACTGCGAAACCCAACAGACACCAAGGTCCTCACGTCCTCCTCCACTAAAGAGGATTAAGCCGAGGAAGCTTTCGCTGTCTTTTTGGAACAAAGGGCTGACAAAATATGGAAAATCTACTGCCTGTGGATGAAATATTGCAGGCTGTTGATAGTGAAGAAGATATAGAGTTTCTATGATGATGTTTATTTCGCCAGGAAGAGAGAAAAAACCCATTAGAACAGTTATGGGAGATTTAAATGACAAGATAGGTAAAAAAGACAAAGATAAACAATTTGGGAATTATGGAATAGGCACCAGGAATGAGAAGCAACATAAGCCAATTGAGGCTCGATCACACAGTATCATTAAGATATTTTACAAGAAAAGACTATAGTTGTAATGGACATGAAAGTCACTATCTGCCATCAAAACGAAAGTGCCTTCGTGATTTCAAATGGACGTCATATAGTCATATATATATGGATGCTATTATCAAATTAAATGTTGGTAGTGACCATGGATTGGTCAGAGGCAAAATTGAATTACACCTCAGAAGGGCCAGAAATAAACTCATACAATAACCACAGCCAAACTTGAAGACCCGGGCCAAAGAATTTAGCCTTAACATCCAAAACAAATACTCACTTCTCTGTGATGAAGACCTTAACACTGACCAAATCAACAAATAGTTCAATGACATAATGCAGGAAAGTGCACTTGAAATAGGTGGTTGAAACGACAAGCAAATCTCCAGCAAACTCTCGTTAGAAACTAAACAACTATCGTCTAGTATGGACAAAATATAATTAGCTGAACTAAAAAAGATTATAAATAAAAAGAAGAGGGCGCATGTACAGAAATTCAGACCTCAAAAAATAATGACACACTGATCTCAGGTACCAGCATGAAAACATCTAAATTGTGAATCGGAACAAGGAGAAACCAATTTTATACAATAAAGAAACCAGATGAAGAAGTGACATAATAAGAATGAAGTTCTTCAAGTAATGGAAGACTTTTACAGATTAAAAACCATGGTCAGATGTAAACGTAATAATTAAAGATCTAGCTGACATCTCAACGCAA
>NC_091551.1:26813174-26815674 GCF_042767895.1 Penaeus vannamei | reverse complement strand
AATAATGAAGGCGCTCTCTTGCAGAAATCCCCTTACGCTTAATGCAGTTCACAATTTCCTCGGCGCCACCTGTTTTGAAGGAACTTAGTGTCCGAAGAGCACTTTAAGAATCACAAAAAACTGCTCTAAAGTATGCTGTTTCAAGGAGTATATCTGCCAACTCCGTTCGAGTAATGCTAGCCCAATTTTGCATTATCAAATCAACATAATGTTGCAGTGAGCCATTTTTGAGTACAGTGCAAGCACAACCAGCTTTGTATCCTGACTGTACAAATCCGTCAACGCAACACTCGTACACATCGCCCATAGATTCTCTGTTTTCCTTTACCGTTGTTAAAGCAATTTGTTTCAATTTGTAGATAGGTACACTTTTTTCAGCAGCCATGCAAAGTGCACTATCAGTGATGAATTTTTCCATGGGGAATGGAATGACCTTTTGGTATTTTACTAATGGGGACATTAAGCTTTGCGATGCTCATGTAGATTAAGTGTACCAAAGGGCTCTCGTGTATATGATCAGCTTCGTCTGCTTGTGTGATTTTACGTTGCAACTGTTTTTCGAAATATGTGATATACAAGGGTTCCCTCAAAGCTTTGACCCCATATAGAATGCAAATATATGTTAATCTATCAAAAATGGATGGAAAGTTTAGTTCTGAATTCACGTTCACTATCCTTGCTGTTCTTGGGGCGCCGAGGATAAGCCTCATAGCTTCATTTTGTACTATCTCCAGACTATGTTTTTCTGAGTCCTTAGACTGCAACAAGTGTATAGTCTACAACTGACCTCTAAAAGCAAAGTAAAACGACTAGTGAGCTTAACATTGACGCCATGTCTTTTTCCGACGAGGACTTTCAGCGGTTTCAATCTCTCCCAGAGTCTCTTCTTCAGAGAAGCGATCAGGTCTGCATCATTCATGTTCACCCCGAGATGTTTATACTTATGACACATGTCAAGCTCCTTGTTTCCTGTGTGAATTATGGACAGGGGTATGATACATGGGTTGAAAGCCATTGTTTTCTCAGCAGAGATGACTAATCCGTACTCATGAGCCCTTGTGAATTCGTCGAGAATTCTTTGTATTCTCTGATGTGATGATGCTCGCATAACATAAAATGAAATCACCATCTCCAAGTGGAATATATGTCATTGAATTGTGCAGAACGCCTCTCTGTGGCTTCCCAAGTTTATAGGACTGAGGTGGCCCTCCTCACTCCCCTGATCAAAACGCTTGCGGATTTATTAGAAATATAAACTCTTTTAATTTACCCCGGATGCCAAAACTTACCAATTGTTCTAGGATAACTTCTCTGTTTGCACTGTCAAAGTCAAGAAAAACAATGTGCCTTCCTGGATTGGAGCTTGAAAAGCACTCTGAAAAGCAAAGCAATGTTGTGGGCTAAGTCCCGGTATAAATCCGTACATTCTGTCCGAAAATTTACCTTGTAACCTGTACCTGTCTGTTTAAAATTATCCTTTCTAGGACTTTGCATAAACATGAGGTTAGTGAAGTTGGGCGGTGCTTAAAAGTGTTTATTTTCGGTATAGAGACGATGAGACTGCGTGTTCAGGAGCCGGGCAGAATACCTTGTGGCCAGCTTAACCTGCACAGGTACAAAAAAGGAATTACCAGGTACCTGAGCTATATAGGTAATTCCATCTTCACCTGGAATGGACGCCTTGTATTTGCTTAGTGCATTATTCAGCTCCCAATCACTAATCTCAGCAAAGTTTGAAATGTCGTAATCAGAACATCCAATCTCTGTAGCAAATTTCGTGCTATTTTAGAATGATACTGAACATTTGTGGAAATGAGCTCAGTTTGGAGGCTCCAGACCTTTAACTACAGAGCACATCTGCCTGTCCAAGAGGACTATGAAACTATCAAGTCTTAGTCGGTTTGCCTGAAGGTTCATTTTTTTTCTTCTAGACATCGAAGATTGAGGTGTTACTTTTAATGCATTGTATGAACTGTTCAAAGCATTCATTTCTCCTTTGAATATATAATTACCATAGATTTTTGTTACCCCTAAGAAACTGTATAAGGTTGTTACAGGTACTGTTCTACTTGTAGATATCAAGAAGCTCCTAAATTCACTCTTGTCCCCTTGATAATGTGGGGTGATCGACCCACTGAGGTTGAGAGTTGTGAGTTATTGTCCTTTGAGGTTTTCTTTGGACAGGCCCGGGTGCTGCAGTAATCAGTGTCCACTTTCGTTATATCAATGGAAAATTTACCAATGCTTGTGACTGTGCATTCGATTTATGAGTGATAAATACGTGATTTAAAGTGTAAGGAGGACTAGAGATTTTAAGGCTTTTTGCCTATTTCGTTACTTCTGATGTTACCAGACATAAGATCCCTTTCTATTACAAAATCTAGCCTGCCTCCTGCCATGTGAGTTTTCCTGTCTGTATCATATACGGTCATAGATCTATTGTACAAAAAATGACAGAACTTCCCCATTTTCAATACCAACTATGACATTTTGTGGGGAG
>NC_091551.1:26785674-26788174 GCF_042767895.1 Penaeus vannamei | reverse complement strand
ACTTATGTTGAGCAGCATAGGCGGTGGAAATAACATTACCGTAAATGAAGTGTACATTACAGACAAACTCAGTATAACTACTGACAGCATGATGCCCGTGAACTGGACTAAAAAATGGCTTCATCTGAATGATGTGGATCTACAAAGATTGCCTGGCGACAATCAAGAGGTGGAACTTATAATTGGACTCAATAGCATTTTGAACCGTCACATACTCGACCAGAGACATGGGACTGATGACAAACCCTCAGCCTATCTTACCAGATTTGGCTGGGTTGTCTTTGGACCAACTGGCCCCAGGAACCCTTTGACTGCCCCGGTATATCATATTTCCCCAACACAAGATCTTGGCGAGTGCTTACGAGAGCACTTCAATGCTGACTTTTGGGGAAAAGGAAGTTCATTCTCAACGTAAAGATTCGCTGGAAGATAAGTTATTTTCCGATAAGATCTCACAGTCCATCCATCAAGAATCGGGTAAATATGTAGTCAAACTCCCCTTCAGGGACAGTAGTCCACTTCCAAACAATCGTGAAATGGCTGTACGTAGAATGAAAAGCCTCAAAAGGAAGCTGTAATCTGACAAGACTTTCAAGGAGACATACATCACTCAAATGGAAAAGAATATAAGTAAACAGTATGCTGAAATAGTACCTCCATCAGGATTAGAACGAAATGATGGTAGAATATGGTACATGCCACATCAGGCTGTGCGTCATCCCACTAAGCTGAAGGTACGTGTCGTCTATGACCTTAAAGCTAAATTCAATGGCACTTCCCTAAATGACCATCTTCTTCAAGGGCCAGACCTCACAAATCCTCTAATAGGGGTACTCATGCGGTTCAGGCATGGTCACTATGCAGTCACAGCGGACATCGAGGAGATGTTTTATCAGGTCAAGGTTCCCCTAGAGGATCGTGATGTGTTCCGTTTTTTATGGTGGTCAGATGGTGATATCAATAAGCCTGTAAGTGATTACCGAATGAATGTTCATGTTTTTGGTGCTAGATCCTCTCCTAGCTGTGTAAATTATGCCTTAAGGAAGACTGCTGAGGACCACGGTGAGGTTTTTGATGAACAAGCTGTCACTGCCATAATACAAAGTTTTTATGTTGATAATCTCCTGCTGGCCCATGATGACAAAGAGAGACTGATAAAAATCATCAAAGATCTCATTGCTCTCTGTAATGCAGGTGGTTGGCGTCTGAACCAATGGACAGCCAATAACAAGGACGTGCTCAAGAAGATTCCTGAATCAGAGAGGGATGCGTCGGTTGCTTCTCTAGACCTCAGTAAGGATGATCTCCCAGTTGAAAGGACCTTGGGTGTACACTGGTCGATGGCCGAAGATTGCTTCACATTCAAAATCTGCCTTGGCGACAAGCCACTAACACGCCGAGGAGTTCTATCTATCGTAGCATCTATATATGACCCACTTGGCATGGTGGCGCCCTTGACACTGCCAGCAAAAATGATTCTTCAAGACATGTGTCAGATGCAGTTAGGCTGGGATGAAAATATGGGTGATAAGGAAGCTGCTCGTTGGAGAAAATGGTTGGAACAGTTACCAAAATTGTCAAGATTTAAGCTGCCACGAAGCCTAGTGCCCATTTCCTTTGGTTCCGTCATTTCTTATCAGCTCCATCATTTTGCAGATGCAAGTCAGTCTGGTTATGGCACAGCCTCCTACTTGAAGATGGTAAATGCCTCGGAAAGGGTATACTGCACTTTGGTTATGGCACGAGCAAGAGTTGCACCTCTGAAACCGACAACTATTCCAAGACTAGAACTGACGGCTGCCACCGTTGCAGCTCGAATGGACTGTAAATTACGAAAGGAACTGGGGTTGAAATTGGAAGATTCAGTCTTTTGGACAGACAGCACTTCAGTGCTCAAGTACTTGTTCAATCAGAAGGCTCGTTACCACACCTTTGTCGCAAATCGAGTGAACCTAATCCGAGAACTGTCTTCAGCAAGTGCTTGGAGATATGTAGACACAAAGAGTAATCCTGCTGACCTTGCATCTAGAGGTCTTGATATTGATACTTTTTTAACGTCTGAAATGTGGATTAGAGGACCAAGATTTCTTCATGAACCTGAATCCAGCTGGCCACAAGTTCCAGAAGATGTTAAACATGGATCACTGGAAGATGATGTAGAAGTAAAGCTGTCTGTCATGGTATGTGAGACAGTGACAACAGTAATGTCATTCATTGAGGAGTTTGCCTCTCGTTTCTTGAACTGGCAGAAGTTTGTGCGTTGTCATGCATGGGTCAGACGATTCTTGAAGCGAAAGTATGTACCCAAGTTGCCTGACGTTAATTGCCTTAGTAGCAAAGAAATAACAGATGCAGAAACACACATATGGAAATTAGTTCAACAAGAGAACTACTCATCTGAAATTGTCTCTCTGTCACGAAAGCCAGATGGGAGAGTACAAGCCTCAAGCAAGATAGTGAGATTAAGACCTTTTCTACAAGATGGCTTGCTTAGAGTAGG
>NC_091551.1:26738174-26740674 GCF_042767895.1 Penaeus vannamei | reverse complement strand
CAAATATCTGATTTGTTTCATTGTATTGGACTCCATTCTCACAGATGTTAATACACAGGTATTAAACTCACTGGAACATTACTAAATCTACAAGAATGCTTCATACCCATATAATTCATACAAAGTTAAAGCAGGAGATCAGCCTTGGTTTAGGCACACATGCAGACTTGCAGCCGAGGAAAGCAGAGCTTGGAATCGATTCAAACATAATCCATCTACAGGAAATAAGTTAGACCACAAAGCTGCCTGCAAAAGAATGAAGCAGGTTCAGAAATAGGCCATCGAATAGTGGAGACAAAGTCTTAGTACAAAACTTACTAACGTTCGATCGGCAGTAAAGACTGGTGGAGTTTAGTCAAACAACAATGGGGTATCACGTCTGAAGACTATATTCCATCACTGTATAAGCCAGATGGAAACGTAGCAACATCTAGTTAGGACAAAGCTGAAGTACTTGCCACCTCTCAGAGGATGCGAGTTTGTGAACCTGACCGCACACCTCAGCTTCCATTACTGACAAATCTTCTTAGGACTGAGGTTAGTAAAGCCTTTGGAATTGACAACCTAAGTCCCCACATACTGTGCAGACCAGATTGCACCTCCGCTCGTCACCAACAGCAAAAGTAGCCAGCTATCTGGAAACAGACGAGAATAGTGTCGGTGCATAAAAAGAATAGCCAGGCACTTCCAGACAACCACAGGCCCATGTCACTACTCTCGATCATAGACAAAATCTACGAAAAAAATCCGGTGAACAGAATGACAAATTTCTTTGACAGCCAACCACCTACTTAGAAGTTAGTAGTTTGGCTTTAGATCGAAGAGATCAACATCCAACCTACTGCAACAATTAGTCACCAGCTGGAACAAAGCCCGTGATCCTGGTAAAATAAACTTGTGTCGTTGCCCTGGATATCGCAGGCGCCTTCGACAAAGTATGGCACAAAGGCATTATTTCCAAACAAAAGTTTGGCATTGATGGTAACCTGCTGAAGATGTTTAAATACTATCAACGAGGACGAGTTCTCAAAGTTGTGATAAATGGCTACACTTAAGGTCAATACCCAATCAGAGCAAGTGTACTCTGGGGCAGCATCATTTGCCCGCTCTTATGGAATGTCTATTTCATTGACATTCGACATCTGATTAGAGAAGCCCATGTATATGCTGGCGGCGGCACGTTATCATTTACATGTGAAAAGCATGAACACACAGCCACGGTTGAACATATTAATGATACGTTATCACTAATCACCTCGTGGGCAGGTTACACTCGCATCAGATAAAACCCAGGTCATGTTAATATCCCGCCGACAGAGTCCACTAACCCCATCCATTAGTGTTGATGGGAAAACACCCGATCTGACGAGAGACATAAGCATCCTTAAAGTACGGTTTGATAATCAGCTGGCATTCACTAGTCACGCGTACGCCGAATCTCCCATCTCCTAGACAGCAGAGGTTGTTGCATGCTCTACAGTTCACAAGTTCGCTCCTTGATGGAATATCCCCCTTTGATATGGTCGTCCAACCCGCCATCCTTCCTTGTCCTTCTCGACAGAGTAGGGCAAGGTCCACAAGCCCGCCGCCTTGTGGAAATGAAGATGCCCGGTCTATTTCCAATCTCTCCAGCACCGCAGGGCCATGACGGCGTTATGCGTGTTCTACAAGGTCCACCAGCAGAACAGCCCTCACCTCGCTATGTTACGACTTCAGCCCGAGGTTCCCTCGGCCAACAACACAAGGAATAGCCACAGTCGAAGTCACGAACTTCACGTTCCCTTCACAAGAACAGAGACCTTTTTACGCTCATTTCTGACGAAGTACTCCAGAATGTGGAATCAGCTGATACGAGAGACGGATTTGCATCTTTTAACAATGCAACAGTTCAAAACAGCAGTACACATGTGGAGGCTGCATTTTGATTGTGGATAACTTTTTATTGGGATAAGCTACCTTAATATTAGCTAGTTTGTATTTCTGTTTTATAAATTCATGAATCATGCTAAAGATACCTTTAGTTTCATCACTAAACCTTTTAACAGAGAGGCGACTCAAAATTGTTAATGACAGCGTGCTAAACTGTAATAAAGTTTAAAATAAAAGGAGAGAGAGAGAGAGAGAGAGAGAGAGAGAGAGAGAGAGAGAGAGAGAGAGAGAGAGAGAGAGAGAGAGAGAGAGAGATTTTAGGCTGACACTAGGCAGCTTGTGTATAAGATGAATATTCCAAAGAGCGCGTTGTCGGTGTTCCCTATTGTAGCTAACGCGTGCTTGATGAGACTGGCACCGGTCTCGTTGAAGTACTGCATATTAACTGGAGTATCAGGGAGTAGCGAAGGTGTGCACTCCGGATGGCGTAAGGGCAGTTAGACTGAGCGGCAAACCAAGGTATTTAATCAAAGGGAAATCGAAATGCCACTTATCGATTCCAGCAACTAGGCCAAGCATCTATACTTAGTCTTTCTGAAAAGTACTAAGATTGGCTATCATGTTTCAGTAG
>NC_091551.1:26690674-26698174 GCF_042767895.1 Penaeus vannamei | reverse complement strand
AACCGTTGCCATTTACTTCACAGGTAGGTATACCTTTAATTTCACTGGCATATCTGACATACCAAGCTTCAATTACTTCATCAAGAGCCGGATTAACCTTAACATGGGCTTGAGGCACTATGTGTAGGAAGGGTGTACATATGTGCTTGTATATATTCGGGCCCTGGCCATGGCCCCCGCCCCCTAAAAAACTCGCAATCAATCCCCATCTAACTGAACCGAAAACAAGGGGCCGGCCACAGGGCTATACATTATCAACTTTCATACCGTAAAACCATAAACCATGACCAGAGACCTACTTAAGTTCACTCTTTCTCAGCAAAGTTGAGGGGAGTTCTTATAGAACCCTTAAACACACCCGTAAACAATGGCAAGGGTTACAGAGGTGACCCAGGGAAAGCTATCACAGAGTAAATGAGAATGGATATGGTTTGAGTACTCGTATACCTCTTATAGACCACTTATTGACCCCTTTTACACCCCTAAACAATGGAATGGGTTAGGGAGATGATCGAGGGTGATAATGAAGGGTATGATAGATTTGAGGCGATTGGGCACTGTTTGAGATCTCGCATTCCCTTTTGATATAGCGGGCATAGGTAAATGCATCACCTTTTCGGGGCGGCGGCTCTAAATTGCATTTGAGCGTGATATAATATATATATATATATATATATATATATATATATATATATATATATATAGAAGAGAGAGAGAGAGATGTAGATATAGATAGGTAGATAAATAGATTGACAGATACATATAGATATATAAATATACATATATATATACCATATATGTATATATAAATGAATATGTATACATATATACATATATATATATATATATATATTATATATATATATCATATATGTATATATAAATGAATATGTATATATATAATTTACATATATGTACACACACATATATATATATATATATATATATATATATATATATAGATAGATAGATAGATAGATAGATAGATAGATAGATAGATGGATGTATATGCATATATATATGTACATATACATACACACATATAATATATATATATATATATATATATATATATATATATATATATATATATATATATATATATATATATATAAATGAAGAATGATAAAACATTCTACCATGTTGATACTATGGTAGACAAACCCACAATGCACAAACTAATTTTACTGAAGTAAATGAGACAACAGTTTCGTAATCGTCTTCGATTCCAGCTCCGGGTCTGAAGAGAAAAGGATAAGAATAAGGATAAGATCGATATGTGAAGCTGAACCTTGCCCGGCTATGAGGGGAGCCTGGCCTGTGCCGACTAATGTCGACACGATCAACGTGTATCAGTTAGTGCTGAAGCGACAGAGTTTAGTCCTTACCCAATGTGGTGCCCAGCCACAGCAGTAATCTCCGGGCGTAAATTGCAACTTCTCGCGCCTGGGCGGGGCGCGAACCGCCGACTCCTCAGATGAGAGGACGACACGTTACCACTGTACTAGCCTGGAGACTAATGAGGAAAGGGAGAGGAAGCAGTATAGGAGAGAGAGGGAGCCCCACAGGAAACACGGGGCAGGTGAAGACAGGAGAACAGAAGCAAACAGAGGAGGATGTATGACGGGCGGAGAAAAACTGCTGTTTAGGTTGAAATTGGCCAGCAGTTTGATCAGGGAAGATTCCACTAGTTTGCGGGCACAGACACCAGCGGAAGGGAAGACAATGTGCGCTGCTTTCCAGTCCATCTGATGGCCAGTGTCCCACTGATGGTACTTGAACCGATTGTCATCTTATAGACAAGGAAAAATAAATAAAAATTGTGCATCAGTCTCACTTCCTGACTGGCCAAATCGCGGGCAGAGGTAAAAAAAGAAAAAAAAAATCTTTTGATCTGCGTGAATGAGTGAGCCTGTGAATGTACTAAGTGTGAGTATGGAAGAGCATGAAGTGAGAGTAAGTTCACACAAAGAATGAATCACAAATACAAATATTAACGCCCAATGTTAACCACAAGTAATATAATCATGAATTAAGTTAATACAAAATTATTTTTTACTACCACAATGAACTCAACACAAAATGATATGCAACGGACATGCTCATGGCAACATGAAAATTCTTCGCAGGCTTCTGCAATACAAAACTTCCCAGCTCAGAAATGTGTGATGCTCTCCTCAATTATGTTCAATCTTAATTACAGATTTGCTAGAAATTCTGATAGGCTGAGGCAAGTCCTTCTTACCCATGTCAGAGTATGTTAGACTTGAACAACGGGTGGGGTCCCTTATCTCGCATTAATGAATGAATGAAGTTACCGAGTCAACCCTACTATCTGTGATTGGCACTCATGAGTACCTAGCTCACGAAATCACATGACTGCCTGGAATTTCCAGAACTTACAAATGGTGTAAGTAAAGGGGTGGTCACACGAGCGCTTTTTTTCAACAACCAGTTTATGATATGATCCTGTAGCCGGAACGATTTGTCTGCGGCTTCCCAACTTGCTGGTCACATGGAGCGAAAAGAACCATCGCGTGTGCGCGCGATATCATTGACAAATATGGCGTCCACAAGGATTTCCCGCGCGACCCTCCTCGCAAGTATTTTGTCATCTGCACTTACAATGGAGACTGAAAGGTTACGTAAACGGCGCATGTGGGTTCGTTCGTGGTTGCAGAGAAGAAATAGCAGAAGTTTATACCATACTCCACTGCAGGAACTCCGTTTGGAGGACCATCAAGGCTACTACGACTTCATGAGGATGACAAGAAATTGTTTTTGTGAACTCCAGAAGAACGACTAGCTGTGACTCTCCGATATCTTGCTACAGGTAAGAAATAATCTTGAAAATACCCCCACCCTCCAACATGTCATTTTGTTTTATTTAAGAATGAAAATTATAGTTATCAAACCCAGTATTCAGTCCCTGAATATAGATTAAAACATAAAGACTCATGAATTGTAGTAAAAACCTGAATGATGAGGAATAATGAACATCACAGTATTTTTTTAAATCTTCAAAAGGAGCATAGAGTGAACTTTAAAGACTGATCAGCAATTGCAGTCGACCTTTACTTATTTACGGACCTTTATGATAAATTATAACATGTACACACTGTTATTGACTACAGGGCATAAATTAAAGACAGTATTATTGGGAAAAGTCGCAAATACTGAAATACGTTAGATAAAACCCTAAGTTTGACGCAATTTTAATGCTTTGATATTTGCATATGTGTTATGTTACACACACACACACACACACACACACACACACACACACACACACACACACACACACACACACACACACACACACACACATATATATAGTAAACATTCTGTCCTTACATTTGTAATTTACAGTATACCGTAATTTATTGTAAGGATGTTTTAATGTAAAAGACGTGAATTTTTAGTTTGTTTCACTTTCTCTTTGCAGGCGAGTCTAGACGCTCATTGGCCTTTCAATTCCGCATTAGCCATAATCTAATCTCGAGTATCATACCATCGGTTTGCCAGGCACTTTATCAAGTATTCGAGCCAATATATCTGAAGATTCCAAGCACTTCAGAGAAATGGCAGAAAGTGGAACACAAGTTTTTTCACCCGTTGGAATTTCCCCAACTGCATAGGTGCAATTGACGGCAAGAGGGTTTTGATTACCAAACTTGCAAAATCCGGTTCTGAGTACTATGACTACAAAGGCCAGAACAGTATGATAATGTTAGCTATGGTAGATGCGGACTATAGATTTACTTTTATTCATGCAGGGTCTCTTGGTAGAGCAAGGGATGTAGGGGTATGGGATGTGTCTTCTGCGTGAAGCCATGGATACTGGATTTTTTAATGTTCCAAGACCAGCTCCTCTGCCAGTCACCAATACTCAGTGTCCATATATGATTGTGGGTGATGATGCCTTTCCCCTAAAATCATACATGATGAAGCCTTATCCTGGAAAAGACCTGAGTGTTGAACAAAGGGTGTTTAATTGTCGGTTGTCGCGTGCAAGACGTTTTTTCCGAAAATGCCTTTGGAATACTCTCGGCAAAATTTAGGGTATTCAAACAGCCAATTTGTACGACTCCTAAAAATGTGGAAGACATAATCTTTTGCACAGTTGCACTCCATAATTTTTTACTTGCAAAACAGAGTGTGCCCCAGGAACAACTTGTTAGGGAGGATTTAAAAAAAAAAAAACAGTATTCTACCAGGGCAGTGGCAAAGTTTACCTCATGGAGCCTTGGAACAGCTGCAAGTGTTTGGGAGAGGACATTCTAATGAAGCCAAGGCTGTGAGAGAAAAATCAGAGATATTTCAATAATGAAGGGCAGGTCTCATGGCAAATAGATGTCTCTAATGCACTAGTGTGTACATTTCGTATATACGTGTTTTATATATACACATTTTATAGGATTATGTTTTATTTATAAGGAATTACTTTTATCAAATTAATTTTATACATTTTGTTTCATAATTCTAAATATTTTTTTTTTTATTTGTGAATATTTTCCTTTAATCAATGTATTCTAGAAAATGTATGTTTATTCCTCTACAAATAATGGTTTGTGAAATAGTTATATATTCCTCTTATCACAAGCATTTCATAATGAGCAAATTTTAAGAATTTGAAGAATAAATTGCACGAGGAAATATTTTGTATCTTCTCAGTCAAGAAAATTCAGTAAAGGCCATATGAGAAGCATGAGTCAGAGTGACTGTTATTCATAAATATGACATATAAAACTGGCATGGAAGTATTAAAACGATTTAAAACACTATTTGAAGGGCCTCCTCCTCCTCGACAGTGTCCATTCTGTTGGCATTTTCTTTTAGTCCATCACAAATTGTATGGCAACTTGCATGTACTCCTCTTTAGAATCTTCGCAGCACACGCTTTTGCATATTTCACTGAACATCAAACACTTTTGCATATTTCACCTTTGTCACTCTGCTTGCTTTGCTCTCTGCATTTCATGTTCCTTTTCTACAAGTTCTTGAATTCTCGTAACAACATCATCCAACGCACTTGCTGCTTTTCTTTTTTTATTGTGCGCGCCACCTTCTTTTCTTCTACATGGTGTGGAAGAAAGCACTGGTGGTGGTGACGGCGACTGAGAGCCAGATGGAATCACTGGTAGTGGTTGGGGCGGCAATAGTGATACCACTGGCAGGGTATCACTAGTCTAGCAGCACCTCTACTTGATCAAGAGGAACACCTTCAATGGCATCTCTTGAAGGCTCTTCTACAGCTTTGAGAATAGTTTCATTTTCTTGTGGTGGTGCATTCCCAAGGCTGGTGTACATCTGAAAAGAAAAGGAATAAATATAACATGCAAACAAAAACAAATATACATACATACATCCATACACACACACACACACACACACACACACACACATATATATATATATATATATATATATATATATATATATATATATATATATATGTATATATATATATATATATATATATATATATATATATGTATATATATATATATATATACTTATACATATATATACATATATACATATATACATATATATATATATATATATATATATATATATATATATATATATATATTATATACATATAAATATATAAATATATATATATATATATATATATATATATATATATTATATACATATAAATATATAAATATATATATATATATATATATATATATATATATATATATATTATATGTATATATATGTATATATATACATATATATATATAAATATATATACATATATATATACATACATATATATATATATATATATATATATATATATATATATATATATATGTGTGTGTGTGTGTGTGTGTGTGTGTGTGTGTGTGTGTGTGTGTGTGTGTGTGTGTGTATGTATATATATATATATATATATATATATATATATATATATTTATATATATATATATATATATATTGTAGAATACTGCGCAATTTTAGCTATTTGATATCTTAAAACGAAAGAAAATCTGATTTAGTTGGTAAATATCCAAGGAAAGTCGTTCAAAACGCGCGCCACTACCCATACTCCTTTGCGTGCGATATCGCTGCGTCAACTCTTGCAGCTTCCCGCCAATAGATAAACCAAGGGAACTGCTGTCTGTACTGGGTGGGCCAAATGCCTTTTTCCATCCTTTTATTTTGAGTGACAACGACCGTGGAGTGGATTTTATGAAGAAGTTGGTTTGCAGTCTTTATTGGGATACAAAGTGAGTATTAACAGTGTGTATATTTAAGATTATTATACTTTGTTGTTCAGCGCCGCGCCCCCCCCCCCCCCCAACGGTAGTGTTTTGTGACATGTTCAGTGGCAGTTGATCCACAGCCAACCCCTTTTATTTTCTGATGTTTTGCTTTAAATGGGAATGCCTTGTGAAGATTTTATTTCTTTCAATAATAGGATAATGTTTGTCAAATTCTGATTTTCATATTTCGCAATGTGCTGATGCTCTTCTTATATAGATTTTGCATCTCCTGTATTTTGTTTTATTTTATATTCAAATTCATGTTCATTTCTATTGTGCGTTATTGGTTTCTTATACGGGCTTGTTGTTTTCAATTCGAATGCTTCTTGTGACTAGGCTGTAACGAAAATAAATGTGGAACTACACAGAAGTTATTCTGATACCCTTTAATTAAGACTGTACCAACATACTGCATTTAACATATATATATATATATATATATATATATATATATATATATATATATATATATATATATATATATATATATATATATATATATATATATATATATATATATATATATATATATATATATATATATATATATATGGCTCCATGCTGTTCCACGCTTTGTGGGTGACGCTTATTATAGACCCACACCAAGCGGTCAGATACAAGAGTGACCCAGCTTGACCTCTCACTCAGACTCTACCGTATGGTCTGACAACGACCTTGCCTCTCCCCTTACAGCCCACGCCCCCTCCCTCTGCAGGGACAACTTCAGCACTGACCAGCCTCATTCATATCGTGTTCTTTTCTTGTGTGTAAACTCTTAAGAATAAAGAGTTAAGCCATATTCAAGTGTATTACTCTCAATAGAAGAGGGTAATACCTTGTGTAGAAATATATTTGTATGTGGAAATTTGTATATATATGCATATATATACATCCGTATTTTATACACACACACATACATACATACATATATATATATATATATATATATATATATATATATATATATATATATATATATATATACATATATATATATATATATATACATATATATATATACATATATATATATATATATATATATATATATATATATATATATATATATATATTATATATATATATGCCATCGCTGGGTAACCTAATGCAAAAAAGAGATCAGCTCTATATAAGCCTCCATCTGCCGGTTCATAGCCACTCCATCATTGAGACTTCTTCAGAGCCTTCTCGGGGAAACTGGACTCCTGGTCCCAGGCCA
>NC_091551.1:26652916-26655416 GCF_042767895.1 Penaeus vannamei | reverse complement strand
ATATATATATATATATATATATTCATATGTATATGTATATGTATATATATATATATATATAATATATATATATATATATATATATATATATATATATATATATATATGTGTGTGTGTGTGTGTGTGTGTGTGTTTGTGTGTGTGTGTGTGTGTGTGTATGTGTGTGTGTGTGTGTGTGTGTGTGTGTGTGTGTGTGTGTGTGTGTGTGTGTGTGTGTGTGTGTGTGTGTGTGTGTGTGTGTGTGTGTGTGTGTGTGTGTGTATTCATATACATATATATATATATATATATATATATATATATATATATATATATATATATGTATATATATATATATATATATATATATATATATATACATATTTATATATATATTTGCATGTATATATGTATATATATATATATATATATATATATATATATATATATATATATATATATATATATATATATATATATACATATTTATATATATATTTGCATGTATATATGTATATATATATATATATATATATATATATATATATATATATATATATATATATATATATATATATATGCGTGTGTGTCCATAGAAATATATATATATATATATATATATATATATATATATATATATATATATATATGTGTGTGTGTGTGTGTGTGTGTGTGTGTGTGTGTGTGTGTGTGTGTGTGTACAAGGTCATATGAGTGTAGGCTCGTTTAAATTCATGTGCGGATACATGGGTACGTATACTGCTGTTTGTCTATGTATGGCTATAAGCTTCCATTTAGCTTTGTGATAGAGTACAATATGTATGGGTGTGTCTCGTGCTTGTGCATGAGGGTATATATGGGTTTAAAGGCTTAGATATGCAAATTTGTACATATGGTGTATATATTCATGTATGAATGTGTACATATTCGTCTGTATATATGCATGTATGTATGTGTATGTGTATATAGGCATATATAATGTGCGTGTATATGTGTATGTATGGGTGTATGTATATGTAGACATATGCAGGTATGGGTATTTATATGTATATATGTATTGGTATACGTATATATGTGTATATGCATATGCGTAGGAAGGTGCATAAATAAATAAGTATATGTATGTATGTGCGTAAAGGTAGTTATATGTAAAAGTAAGTACAAGTATATACACATATATATGGGGGGGGGTGGAGACTAGTGTATGCTTGCAAATGTATGTGTTCATAAACGGATGTGTAAGCACATGCATGGATAGATATATGCGTATGTATAATGATATGTAGGTTTGCGAGGTGTGCATAAATGGGTGTTTACATATACACGGGTGAGTATACACTCATGTATACTTACTCACTTATCAGTAACATATAACAAGCGCATACAGGGACAGGCGATGTGAACATATGACTAGGTCAGAGTTCGATGGACATGTGTGTAGATATTTATAACGTAGAATATGTATCCATATCCATAAGCATAGATACAAGAATAAAGGTGTGTGCTTGCATATGCATATGCGTAGGAATTAGCATATGCGTATTACGTAGAGCATGTGCGGGAATAAATGTGTCTGCATCAGTTAATAAATAAAATAAAATCATACATATATGCACTTCTGATACTTCAGCCCAGCTCACGGGAGTATACCCTGGTGTAGTGAGCAGGCCGTGCATTGCCGCTCCTAAGTCCACACTAGGTAGGACCAATCCTGCTGGGGGGACTTGTCAATAGCATTCCGGCTAAATTACTCCCCTCCCCCCAAGATAGACCTAAGTCAATAGGTGGGAGGTAAATCGGCTGTCCACCTCCCAATATAAAACCATGAACACACACACACAGCAATGGCCCTCATTCCCCGGAGGTGAAGGAGCCCCTGGTTACGGCGGCGATCAGGATCGCTCCGGAGCAGGGGTGCTAAAAATATCGGGGTAAAGACAGGCCGCCCCACGTTGATGAACACTTAAAATGTAAGCCCCATGAAAACTGAATCCGACTTACTAGCTTTCCTAGAGGAACTCTCTTCCATTAAATGGGATGTAGTAGGACTCTGCGAAGTTAGAAGACTAGACGAAGAGCAGAAGTTAATAAATGATGGACACATGCTCTATTTGAGAGGAAAACCTCAGGGTAGCAAACAGGAATTAGGGGTAGGGTTCTTAATACACAAATGCTTAGAAAAGAACATCGTGGAAATCTATAGTGTAAGTGAAAGAGTGGCTTCAGTAACAATAAAACTAAACAATAGGTACAACTTAAAAATTATTCAAGTCTATGCTCCAACCTGCAGCCACAGTGATGAACAAAGAGAGAGCTATGAAGATGTTCATTTAGCCAGTGAGAGAATAAAAACCCATTTCACAATAATTATGGGAGATTAAAATGCCAAAATAGGTAAAAAGACAGGGAGAAACCGCAGTAGGGAACCATGGAATAGGCACTAGGAATGAGGGGGGACAAATGCTAGTCGACTTTGCGGAGGCTCGATCACTCAATATCATGAATACATTCTTCGAGAAAA
>NC_091551.1:26625416-26630416 GCF_042767895.1 Penaeus vannamei | reverse complement strand
CCATTACTACTACTATTTCATCATCATTATCATTTTTATTATCATTTTTACTACTATTGCTATCATTATTATTATAGTTGTTATCATTACTATTATTATTATTATCATTATTATCATTATCATTATTATTATTATTATTATTATTATTATTATTATTATTATCATTATTATCATTATTATCATTATTATCATTATTATTATCATTATTGATGAATGGCAAAGCACTAGCATGTTAATACTAGGGTAGAAAAAGCCAAAATGCAGTGGATTACTATTATTATCATTATTATTTCATTATCATCATTATTATTATTATCATTATTATCATTATGATCATCATCATCATCATTATTATTATTATTATTATTATTATTATTATTATTATTATTATTATTATTATTATTATTATTATTATTATTATTATTATTATTATCATTATTATTACTATTATTATTATTATTACTATTATTATCATTATTATTATTATCATTATCATGTTTATTACTATTATTGTTATTATTATCATTATCATTATTATTATTATTATTATTATTATTATTATTATTATTATTATTTCTTCTATTCACAATGTTATACCTTGGTTAATGAGCTGCAATAGCGGACCACAGCCAGAGGTCTTAGATATTGCAGCATCCCTAATTTCTTCATTTGATGTCCAAGACTTTCCGAATAATCCTGGCTGTTCCAAGTAAACAAGGCTTTTGTAACTTTTCGGCTGCTATTCCCAAATCTAGCTTTTGAATCCATTTTTCAAAGTCTTTCGTCACAGATCCTAATGCCCCTACAAATACAGGGATTACTTCAACTTCTTTCATTCTCCACATTCTTGCAATCTCATATTTCAAGTCGCAGTAATTGTTGCACTTTTCTTCTTCTTTCCTTTCAATACGAGTGTCAAATGGACATGCTGGGTCGATAAGAAGGCATTTTTTGCTTTTTTTCTCAATTACAGTGATATCCGGTCTATTGTGTTCCAGTGTCTTGTCTGTTTGTATGGGGAGATCCCATAAAATCTTGCACTCGTTGGATTCCAATACTTTTTCAGGCTTGTGTGTGTACCACTTATCAGATTTCTCAAATCCCCATTTTTCACATAATTTCCAGTGGATCACTTTTGCAACATTGTCATGCCTAACTTCTTTGTATTCCTTCTGTGCTAGTTTCTGGCATTCTGACACAATATGTGCCACTGTTTCTTCTGCAGCACCACACACTCTACAACTTGAATCAATATCCTCTCCATAGACTCGTTTCCTCAAATTCCCTGTGCAAAGGCTTGATCTTGTGCTGCTATGATTGTACTTTCTGTTTCTTTTTTCAAATATCCTTTTCTTAGCCAATCCCATGATTTATTGCTCTTTACTTTCACCGTAGCTTTATGGAGCTGTCCATGCAATCCTTTGTTCTCGTATCTCTCTTTATGACTTTTTTGTATATCCTCTCTGCTCTGCCCATGCTTCTTGTTCTCAAGAATACTACTGATGTTTACTTCCTTCAACATGTTTTCTTCTGACGCGCATAAGTACTTATCAAGACTGTTGACTTCTGCCTGCACACAATCTTCAACGCCAAGCAAGTCTCTTCCACCATCATATCTTTTCAAGTACAACCTATCAACATCTGCTTTTGGGTGTTGCGCCCCATACATTGTCATCAGCTTTCTTGTTTTCCTGTCCATTTCCTCCAATTCATTCTTTGTCCACTTTATGATTCCTGCTCCGTATCTGACAACTGATACCGCTCTTGAATTAATGGCTGAGATTATATTTCCTCCGTTTAACTTTGATTTCAATATGTTTCTGACCCTTCTGGTATATTCTTTCTTCACTTGATCTTTCATTTGATCATGCTTTATTCCATCCACTTCCAAGACACCAAGATACTTGTATCTACTTTCCTCAGCATTTCTCATCACTGCACCATCTGGCATGCAGAGGCCATCGCTTTCAACTACTTATCCTCTTTTTATGATTAGCACTCCACATTTAGATAATCCAAACTCCATCTTGATATCTTCTGAGAATATTCTGACTGTATTTACTAAACTATCAATTTGATCTTTATCTTTTGCGAATAATTTCAAGTCGTCCATGAAAAGTAAATGGTTAATTCTTTCTCCTTTCTTCTTTACTTCATAAAAGATATTTATTTTCCTTAGCAACAGCGTCATCGTCAAAACAAACAGCAGTGGTGATAAACTATCCCCCTGAAAAATTCCTCGCTTTATAACAAAACAAAACAAAACAAAACAGTACTTTGTGTAAAAGAATTGGCAAAAGGAAGCGCAGTTGACAATTTTAGGCCAATTACATGTTTGCCGCTGCTGTGGAAATTACTGACTGGGATCATAGCGGAAAAATTGTATAATTATCTTGAAGAAGCAGCATTATTGACATGGGAACAAAAGGGTTGCAGGAAAGGAAGCCGTGGGACTAAAGACCAACTTCTAATTGACAAAATGATCTTGAAAAATTGTAAAACACGTTTAACTTCACTAGCTGTTGCATGGATTGACTATCGTAAAGCTTACGATATGGTCCCTCATAGCTGGATAGAAAAATGTTTGGATATGTTTGGAATAGCAGTCAATGTCAAGTCTTTCATAAGCGAGTCAATGAAAAAGTGGAACACAGAATTAAATGCGGGCCAAACCAGACTTGGAAACGTAAAAAAAGTAAAAACGTAAAAATTATTATTATTATTATTACTATTATTATTATTATTATTATTATTATTATTGTTATTATTATTATCATTATTATCATCATTATTATTATTAATCTCATTATTGTCATTGTCGTCATTATTTTTCTTTATTTCATCACTGTTATTATTATTGTCATATTTACTTTATCATCATCCTCATTATTGCTGTTATTGTTTTTAATATTATTATTGTTATTAGCATTATCATTAATAGTAGTAGTAGTATCATTACCGTTATCATATTCATCATCTTTATTATTATTATCATTATTGTTATCATTATTATTATTATTATTATTATTATCATTATTATTATTATTATTATAATCATGATCACCATTATCATTTTCATTGCGTTTATTATCATCATTATTATTACGATTATTGTCACCATTATCATTATTGTCATCATCATCATTATCATTACCATCCTTATTTTTATTATGATTATTATTTTATCATCATTATTACTACTATCATCAGTATTATTATCACTATCCTTTTCCTTATCATCATTACCATCATCATTATCCTCATCATCATTATATTCTTTATCCTTATCACTGTTCTAATTCTTGTTGTTGTTGTTGCCATTTTCGTAAGTACAGCATAATATGAATAGAGCTAGCGAAGCTCTTGTTTCGAATGAGACAAATGCTTTCCCTGAAAAATACATCAGCCGGCTCAAAAAGCATTGTCACCAACAATTTTTTGTACTTTGTTTTAGGTCACAGCAGTTTTTTTTTTACTTGAATAGTGGCCCCACCGACCTTTATTTACAGGGAAAAAAAATTAAAAAGTGAAAATCCCGATTTTTTCATTTTTTTCTTTTTCCCCGGCGATATTGTGGCAATAGCAAAAAAAAAAAAAAAAAAAAAAATAATAATAATAAAAAAAAAATAAAAAAAATACATATCAATTTCTCTGATTCATTGTGTATGGTATCATAAGTCATCAAGTTTTCCTATTTCAACCCATGATAAAAAATATTAATTAAAAATGTGTTTGGTCTCTTTACTAGAAACTTACAGGATTTAATTAAAACAGTAATACTACGTTGTGTTCGCACAAGGCTGTGATGCGACATAACGTCAAGACTTCACGCCTCCCGAGTTGCTGACGTCGGCGGCGGGATAGCGCGGCCACGTATCATCCTCTCCAAGACCGCCGGATCAGCTCGGGATAATGGCTTCCACGTGGACGGCGATCGGATAACGCCACCGGCGGGGTCCCCAGTGATGACGTGTGTATTGTACTCGCCCTGACCCTGGGAGTGACGGATGCCGTGTATAACTAGATATCTGCACATGTATATCAAGAATTGTAATATAGAAGCGTATCTGGCAAACTGTAAATCATAGCCTTTCTGTTGCTGCAAATGAACAAGCACTGGTTGAAATATTGTAAGTGAACGAAAAATAGTTGTAACAGTGATTATGATTGTTTGTAATGATTACAGATTCTAATGAATAATGAAGCGAGTACGACGCAGTGGTGTTAGTCACTTGACGTCCTGGTAGGCCAAGGAAACTCCCAACGCGTCCTAGTTTTCCCAGCATTAGAGAGGCTCGCTCGAGGTTGCTGCCAGCTCATTTAGCCTAAAAACAACATGATATTATTGCCGAAGGTGCGAGCCTATTTTCATTATTTTTTCTACCAGAAAGGCTTTTTATGCTTGTTTTTTTCAACAGAAATGATCGTTTTGTATCTAGAAAAAGAAGGAATATACAATGTACATGTCATATATATTCCTTTTTAAAAGAATGATTATAAACTTTTCTTCGCGAATACACCAAGTCTCAAATGCCTTTCTTGATTTTATATGTTGTGAATACAAGTATATATAATAGTTTGAACACGTAATCTGCCTTTCTTAGCCATAAACACAGTAATCATATTTACATGGCATCTTTTAAAGGGACTCACGTTTTGAAAACATGACTATATAAAACCGAGAGAAAAAATATATTTCTCGCTGCTGTAATCGGACGATGTGAGTAAACCGCGTGACCCTCGTAAGACCTCACGCCTCCACAAACACGATGGAGATTATCACAATTTTGACGAAAACATCATTATGACAGAACTGAAATGGGGAGTACTAGCGGGATTATGTACTACATACCTCTTATTCATCATTAATTGTTAAGAAGAAAAGTCATATCCTGAATGTTATAGAATGGGCAAAATGAGGAGAGAGAGAGAGAGAGAGAGAGAGAGAGAGAGAGAGAGAGAGAGAGAGAGAGAGAGAGAGAGAGAGAGAGAGAGAGAGA
>NC_091551.1:26587526-26590026 GCF_042767895.1 Penaeus vannamei | reverse complement strand
AGGCTTCATTTGAAAAATAATTACTGATTTCTCCCACGGCTGCCTAGCATAAACTCATCAGACCAGACCCTTACAAAAAAAAAAAAAAATTGTAGACATAGTCTACGATATTTACACGCCTGATTTAAATACGTTATATCTACGCTCTACTGTACATCGTTCAACACATCGCCAGTTGAATGGTTGGACGTAGCTGCCGATGTTTATATGATGAAGTGTCACCTTAGAGCCGAGAACACCATCCCTTCTGAAGGAGACCACCAACATCCTATAATTAGTCAGGAGTCCTGCATGTCGTCTTTCTTGTGTGTTTATTATTATTATTATTATTATTATTATTATTATTATTATCATCATTATTCTAATAAATATAGACATCCATAATAAGTCATAAATGCTTATTTCATTCCGACAATTTTAACATCAAGTAAGCACTAGCATCAAGTTGAGATTTGAACTTGAGAAAAAGAAACTGACTTGTATGTTAGTTGTGGCTGCTGTATTTTAATTACTACTTCTTATCTTTTCTATTTTTAAAGTTATTTTCATTTCTAAGATGTTATTTTTTCAGATTCAATTGTGATTTTATTCAGATTTTACAAACACCTTTTCACCTTTTCGAACAGTAGCTTCTACAGGCTAAGGCAAGAGGCACCCTGAACTGGGCTGTCCTTTATTTGTGTGTGTGTGTGTTTCGTGACTTAATTGAATGGCTACGGGAGTGAAGGCATTTGAAAGTTAATTAGTAGCAGTGAACTATTAGGTCATATGACGGTATTTGTTCGGGAGAACAGTTAATTGGTAGCAGTTAATTTGGTCATTTGAAGGTATCTGGCAGTGAGAACAGTTAATTAGTGGCAGAGCATCCGTCTAGATGTACAAACAGGCTGCTGCTCTCCTTTTGTTTTAATCATTTTATTTTTAAAGTCCGTGAGTAAGCGGGACTCGGTTTTTACGTCTCATGCATTGTTCTAAGCTATAGTCTTACAGGAACTAGCTTACCGTTCCTTTCTTTTAGCAATTCTCTGCCTAATGAGAACTTACCCGTACTTTAGTGGTCAATAAAATGCAGCATTTTAATTCTTCCATTTAGATTGAAAAAAACAAGTATTGTTTTGCTTTCTTTCTTTCTTTTTTTTTTTTTTTTTTTTTTTTTATACTTTTTATATTTATACTTGTTGCCGAAGACCTGGAAGGCATGTAGGTTATTGAAATGACTTTAATCAAATCCTTCACACGTGGGGATATCCCGTCCTCGTCCTCCTCGCTCAGGGTACGTCTTACCATTCTTTTGTCTCGCTGGTTCATACATTTTTTACTACCCACAACCCAACATTTGAACATAATCTTTCCCTCTTTTCCACAGTACTTTTTACATATTTATTTCTTCTAAAAAAATACCGTGGTGGTGGCAGTGAGCGCTCCTATTATACATTTCTGTACAAGTGAGGCACAAATAATGGTTGATTAATATTAGTATGGATATTACTACATACTCATTGCCATATATACAGTTTTATGAAGCTGACATCAAGTCAGAATATATCATCATAATGATTTTTGCCTTCAGTAACTTTTAGCTTAAATATTATTTTCCATATAACACAAATAAAAAAGACTAAAAGCAAAAATGCAGATAGTGATGATAATGATCATGTTAATAATAAAAATGATATTAATAAGTATGACGTCATCACCGGCCAGAGTTACGCACTTGCGGCACTGCGGTCTTGAGCTCCTTCCTCTCGTCTGAAACCACAGACAGACGTACGCCTACGGAAATCCTTCGGCACTTTCAGTGCCTCCCCAACCACACCGGACGATTTTTTCACCAGACGTACTGCGCTCCCTCTTCCTCAAACGGCTGCCTGCTGATATCCAACAAATCCTGCTGGTGTCAGATTTCCCTTTGGAGCAATTAGCCTTCAGAGTGGACGCAATGATCGTAGCCAATGCACCCACAATAACAACAGTGTCCGCCGCAGCTGCTGCCACCCCTGCGGTGACAATTGAATTCCTAGCAGCCCTGGACACCGCACTGTCCGAGGCCGTGCGAAGACTGTCCACAAGGGAATGTTCACACTCCCGGCCTCGCTCCCGCACACCTTCGCCGCCACGTAGCGACCGGAACTTCAAGCGCTCTCCAACGCCAGGACGCCAGGACCTTCGCCGCCTCACAGAGATTGGAAGCGTACCACCAGATCGCGATCGCTAAAGAGGACATCCCCAAGACAGCCGCGATTACACCTATCGGCCTCTTCGAATTCCTCAGGATGCCCTTCGGTCTCCGGAACTCCGATCAGACATTCCAACGGTTCATCGACGACGTGACTCGCGGCCCTGAGAGCGTCTTCGCCTATATCGATGATATCCTCGTCGCCAGTGCCTCGGAAGACCACGCCTGCCACCTCCGCACCCTCTTCAGAGTTGTCATCAACCCAGGGTAATACCTACTCAGTGTCACTTTCCTGTCTTTCCTTGGTCATACCGTCACTCCCCA
>NC_091551.1:26555026-26557526 GCF_042767895.1 Penaeus vannamei | reverse complement strand
TTCCTAATGCATTTTCTAATATGTATATATATCTATACATCCCTCCCACATACACCATTGTTTTTCTATTTCAACTCTACAGCTCTCCATATTTGTCTGCATTTCTCTGTATTTTCACATCACATTTACTTTATAAATATCTTTTTGTATTTTTCCATACTTCTGTCTTTGTATCTCTATATCTCACAGCATACCTTCAACTGTCCCAGTCTCCGAAAATTCCCAGATATAAAATCCCCTTTCTCATTTCCTCTAAACCTCAGACCCCACCCTTACCCATTCCAATCTCACCCTAAATGCACTCCATCCACGCCACCGCCTCCTTTCCTCAACCTCTCTGCTGCATCCCTACATTTCAAGTACATTAAAATGCATGGACTCATTATAATAGAGTGCTTAAGTGCGTTCATGCGGACTGTTTAAACGCCTCAGTAGGAGTAGGAATGTGTATGCACAGAATTGTATTTGGTGAAGATGTATATGCGAGCATATGCGTGTTCTTAAGCGTATGTGCCCATGTGTGCATGCATGCATGTGAGTAATTCATATGCACGTCTATATGTGCATATAAGAACGCATGCGGGTATATAAATATGTATGTGTGTGCATGTGCACTCATATGTTTCTGTGTGAATTGTTGTATGTATGTGTATAATTATTGGCAAGATCACAAGATGTACACGTATGTCTGTACTAGCACATACATGCATTTACTTACGTGCAGTTGTTTGTAATGTATGTGTGGGTATATACATATATATGTATACAGATACCAATGTATACGTATGTATGTATGTACACATGCATGTATGTGTATGTATAGCTGCATGTATGTGTATATAGTTGTGGGTACGTGTACAAGATATATGTGTATGTTTGTGGTCACATATATGTATGTCTATATGCATGTGTATATATTCGTAAGCACATACGTTGTGCCCCTATGTCTTTATATGCATATGCATGTGCTTATGTGTAGTTGCATATAAAACAATGTGTATACACATTTACATACATGTGAACACATGTAAAAGTGGCTGGACGTGTCCATGTGGTTCGATATATGCATATGTATGTGCGTGAAAATGAACATATGCATAATATTTAGGCCATGTGCAAGTGAACACTTGTGACTGCACTGAGAAAACTTAGGCATAAATGCAATCAAGATACACGCACGGGGCGCAGATGTATAAAGTATAATCATACATGCGCTTTTTAGACTCAAGCCCATTCTCACGGGAGTATAATCTGGTGCAGTGAGCAAGCCGTGTGCTGCTACTCCTAAAGCCATGCTAAACAAGTTCATCCCTGTTAGAGGGGCTTACCACCAGGATACGTTTAAGCCAGTAGGTAGGCGGCCCAAGGCTGAATACCTCACAAACAGCACAACGGCCCTCATTCACCCTAGTTTGCGGGGCCGAGTAATTACAATGCCTCACGGTGAGATGAAATACCGGTAGCATCTTCTATAAACGAAGTCTCGAGCAAAGCATATAGCATAGATTATTAAAGATGCGTATAATTGATGAAACGTAAAATTAAAATCGTCAAAGCAAATGAAACTCATGACTAAATAAAACAAAAGTTAAAATATATTCAGCAAATCAGATAAGTATGCTTTATGGATATTCTAAGACAGCCGCGCATATTTATTATGTTTCTCTCTCTCTCTCTCTCTCTCTCTCTCTCTCTCTCTCTCTCTCTCTCTCTCTCTCTCTCTCTCTCTCTCTCTCTCTCTCTCTCTCTCTCTCTCTCTCTCTCTCTCTCTCTCTCTCTCTCTCTCTCTCTCCTACCCTCATCAATCTTGGGGGACCCGTGGGGAATCGGGGGTTGAAGGGGAGGGACACACACGGGAGATATAGCGGAATGAAAAGTATTATTTTTTTTTATGGAAAATCCGCAAAATAAGGTTTCGTAATAAAAAAGAAATTGTAAAAATGAAAAACCCGAGCCAAACTTCGTAATAAAAAAGTGATAGAAATTGTAAAAGTGAAAAATCCGAGCCAAACTTAGTAATAAAAATGAGAAAGAATTCGTAAAAATTAAAAACCCGAGCCAAACTTATTCATGAAAAATTGAAAGAAAGCGCAAAAAAATCGAGTCAAAATTCAAATTAAAAATCAATTAAAGAAAGCAGAAAAATAAAACATCATTAAAATAAAAATAAATGAACGAGTTCACATTTAGTTCGCCCGCCTCTGCAAGATGCGCGGCGGGGTGGGCTCTAAAGCGATTCACCGGCGCCGGGGACACAACTGAATGCGCTTTCCGGCGGCCAAATCGCGGGACTGCGTTTGCGTCCCTCCACTTCCTCTCGATGTTATTAGTGTGGGCACCAGCTTTGGGATCACCAAATTATATGAGTGGTTCACTATGAGGTGATTGAAGCCCTCTCCGATCAGACTGTCATATGCTTTCCAACAGTCTGAAATTATGGTTGTCCCGAGTCGCACACAGTCTTTAATAATTGTAATCAGTGTCCAAGTCCCTTTTCTCA
>NC_091551.1:26522526-26530026 GCF_042767895.1 Penaeus vannamei | reverse complement strand
TGTTACCATTCGTGGCAGTGACTGAATAGTGCTACCACTCGTGGCTGTGACCGATAGTGCTACCATTCGTGGCAGTGACTGGATAGTGCTACCACTCGTGGCAGTGACTGGATAGTGCTACCACTCGTGGCTGTGACCGATAGTGTTACCATTCGTGGCAGTGACTGAATAGTGCTACCACTCGTGGCAGTGACTGGATAGTGCTACCACTCGTGGCTGTGACCGATAGTGTTACCATTCGTGGCAGTGGCCGATAGTGCTACCACTCGTGGCAGTGCCTGGATAGTGCTACCACTCGTGGCAGTGACTGGATAGTGCTACCACTCGTGGCAGTGACTGGATAGTGCTACCACTCGTGGCAGTGACCAATAGTGTTACCATTCGTGGCAGTGACTGGATAGTGCTACCACTCGTGGCAGTGACTGGATAGTGCTACCACTCGTGGCAGTGACTGGATAGTGCTACCACTCGTGGCTGTGACCGATAGTGTTACCATTCGTGGCAGTGACTGGATAGTGCTACCACTCGTGGCAGTGACTGGATAGTGCTACCACTCGTGGCAGTGACTGGATAGTGCTACCACTCGTGGCTGTGACTGGATAGTGCTACCATTCGTGGCAGTGACTGGATAGTGCTACCACTTGTGGCAGTGACTGGATAGTGCTACCACTCGTGGCAGTGACTGGATAGTGTTACCACTCGTGGCAGTGACTGGATAGTGCTACCACTCGTGGCAGTGACCAATAGTGTTACCACTCGTGGCAGTGACTGGATAGTGCTACCACTCGTGGCAGTGACCGATAGTGTTATCATTCGTGGCAGTGACTGGATAGTGCTACCACTCATGGCAGTGACTGGATAGTGTTACCATTCGTGGCAGTGACTGGATAGTGCTACCACTCGTGGCAGTGACTGGATAGTGCTACCACTCATGGCTGTGACCGATAGTGTTACCATTCGTGGCAGGGACTGGATAGTGCTACCACTCGTGGCAGTGACTGGATAGTGTTACCATTCGTGGCAGTGACTGGATAGTGCTACCACTCGTGGCAGTGACTGGATAGTGCTACCACTCGTGGCAGTGACTGGATAGTGCTACCACTCGTGGCAGTGACTGGATAGTGCTACCACTCGTGGCTGTGACTGGATAGTGTTACCATTCGTGGCAGTGACTGGACAGTGCTACCACTCGTGGCAGTGACCGATAGTGTTACCACTCTTGGCAGTGACTGGATAGTGCTACCACTCGTGGCAGTGACCGATAGTGTTACCATTCGTGGCAGTGACTGGATAGTGCTACCACTCGTGGCTGTGACCGATAGTGTTACCACTCGTGGCAGTGACTGGATAGTGCTACCACTCGTGGCAGTGACTGGATAGTGCTACCACTCGTGGCAGTGACCGATAGTGTTACCACTCATGGCAGTGACTGGATAGTGCTACCACTCGTGGCAGTGACCGATAGTGTTACCATTCGTGGCAGTGACTGGATAGTGCTACCACTCGTGGCTGTGACCGATAGTGTTACCATTCGTGGCAGTGACTGGATAGTGCTACCACTCATGGCAGTGACTGGATAGTGTTACCATTCGTGGCAGTGACTGGATAGTGCTACCACTCGTGGCAGTGACTGGATAGTGCTACCACTCGTGGCAGTGACTGGATAGTGCTACCACTCGTGGCAGTGACTGGATAGTGCTACCACTCGTGGCAGTGACTGGATAGTGCTACCACTCGTGGCAGTGACTGGATAGTGCTACCACTCGTGGCTGTGACCGATAGTGTTACCATTCGTGGCAGTGACTGGATAGTGCTACCACTCGTGGCAGTGACTTGATAGTGCTACCACTCGTGGCTGTGACCGATAGTGTTACCATTCGTGGCAGTGACTGGATAGTGCTACCACTCGTGGCAGTGACTGGATAGTGCTACCACTCGTGGGTGTGACCGATAGTGTTACCATTCGTGGCAGTGACTGGATAGTGCTACCACTCGTGGCTGTGACCGATAGTGCTACCACTCGTGGCTGTGACCGATAGTGTTACCACTCGTGGCATTGACTGGATAGTGCTACCACTCGTGGCAGTGACTGGATAGTGCTACCACTCGTGGCAGTGACTGGATAGTGCTACCACTCGTGGCAGTGACTGGATAGTGCTACCACTCGTGGCTGTGACCGATAGTGTTACCATTCGTGGCAGTGACTGGATAGTGCTACCACTCGTGGCTGTGACCGATAGTGCTACCACTCGTGGCTGTGACCGATAGTGCTACCACTCGTGGCTGTGACCGATAATGTTACCATTCGTGGCAGTGACTGGATAGTGCAACCACTCGTGGCTGTGACCGATAGTGCTACCACTCGTGGCTGTGACCGATAGTGTTACCATTCGTGGCAGTGACTGGATAGTGCTACCACTCGTGGCTGTGACCGATAGTGTTACCATTCGTGGCAGTGACTGGATAGTGCTACCACTCGTGGCAGTGACTGGATAGTGCTACCACTCATGGCAGTGACTGGATAGTGCTACCACTCGTGGCAGTGACTGGATAGTGCTACCACTCGTGGCTGTGACCGATAGTGTTACCATTCGTGGCAGTGACTGGATAGTGCTAGCACTCGTGGCAGTGACTGGATAGTGCTACCACTCGTGGCTGTGACCGATAGTGTTACCATTCGTGGCAGTGACTGGATAGTGCTACCACTTGTGGCTGTGACCGATAGTGCTACCACTCGTGGCTGTGACCGATAGTGTTACCATTCGTGGCAGTGACTGGATAGTGCTACCACTCGTGGCTGTGACCGATAGTGTTACCATTCGTGGCAGTGACTGGATAGTGCTACCACTCGTGGCAGTGACTGGATAGTGCTACCACTCATGGCAGTGACTGGATAGTGCTACCACTCGTGGCTGTGACCGATAGTGTTACCATTCGTGGCAGTGACTGGATAGTGTTACCATTCGTAGCAGTGACTGGATAGTGCTACCACTCGTGGCAGTGACTGGATAGTGCTACCACTCGTGGCTGTGACCGATAGTGTTACCATTCGTGGCAGTGACTGGATATTGTTACCATTCGTGGCAGTGACTGGATAGTGCTACCACTCGTGGCAGTGACTGGATAGTGTTACCACTCGTGGCTGTGACCGATAGTGTTACCATTCGTGACAGTGACTGGATAGTGTTACCATTTGTGGCAGTGACTGGATAGTGCTTCCACTCATGGCTGTGACCGATAGTGTTACCATTCGTGTCAGTGACTGGATAGTGCTACCACTCGTGGCAGTGACTGGATAGTGCTACCACTCGTGGCTGTGACCGATAGTGCTACCATTCGTGGCAGTGACTGGATAGTGCTACCACTCGTGGCAGTGACTGGATAGTGCTACCACTCGTGGCTGTGACCGATAGTGTTACCATTCGTGGCAGTGACTGGATAGTGCTACCACTCATGGCAGTGACTGGATAGTGCTACCACTCGTGGCTGTGACCGATAGTGTTACCATTCGTGGCAGTGGCCGATAGTGCTACCACTCGTGGCAGTGCCTGGATAGTGCTACCACTCGTGGCAGTGACTGGATAGTGCTACCACTCGTGGCAGTGACTGGATAGTGCTACCACTCGTGGCAGTGACCAATAGTGTTACCATTCGTGGCAGTGACTGGATAGTGCTACCACTCGTGGCTGTGACCGATAGTGTTACCATTCATGGCAGTGACTGGATAGTGCTACCACTCGTGGCAGTGATTGGATAGTGCTACCACTCGTGGCAGTGACTGGATAGTGCTACCACTCGTGGCAGTGACTGGATAGTGCTACCACTCGTGGCTGTGACCGATAGTGTTACCATTCGTGGCAGTGACTGGATAGTGCTACCACTCGTGGCAGTGACTGGATAGTGCTACCACTCGTGGCAGTGACTGGATAGTGCTACCACTCGTGGCTGTGACTGGATAGTGCTACCATTCGTGGCAGTGACTGGATAGTGCTACCACTTGTGGCAGTGACTGGATAGTGCTACCACTCGTGGCAGTGACTGGATAGTGTTACCACTCGTGGCAGTGACTGGATAGTGCTACCACTCGTGGCAGTGACCGATAGTGTTACCACTCGTGGCAGTGACTAGATAGTGCTACCACTCGTGGCAGTGACCGATAGTGTTACCATTCGTGGCAGTGACTGGATAGTGCTACCACTCATGGCTGTGACCGATAGTGTTACCATTCGTGGCAGTGACTGGATAGTGCTACCACTCGTGGCAGTGACTGGATAGTGTTACCATTCGTGGCAGTGACTGAATAGTGCTACCACTCGTGGCAGTGACTGGATAGTGCTACCATTCGTGGCAGTGACTGGATAGTGCTACCACTCGTGGCAGTGACTTGATAGTGCTACCACTCGTGGCTGTGACTGGATAGTGTTACCATTCGTGGCAGTGACTGGACAGTGCTACCACTCGTGGCAGTGACCGATAGTGTTACCACTCGTGGCAGTGACTGGATAGTGCTACCACTCGTGGCTGTGACTGGATAGTGTTACCATTCGTGGCAGTGACTGGATAGTGCTACCACTCGTGGCAGTGACCGATAGTGTTACCATTCGTGGCAGTGACTGGATAGTGCTACCACTCGTGGCTGTGACCGATAGTGTTACCACTCGTGGCAGTGACTGGATAGTGCTACCACTCGTGGCAGTGACTGGATAGTGCTACCACTCGTGGCAGTGACCGATAGTGTTACCACTCGTGACAGTGACTGGATAGTGCTACCACTCGTGGCAGTGACCGATAGTGTTACCATTCGTGGCAGTGACTGGATAGTGCTACCACTCGTGGCTGTGACCGATAGTGTTACCATTCGTGGCAGTGACTGGATAGTGCTACCACTCATGGCAGTGACTGGATAGTGTTACCATTCGTGGCAGTGACTGGATAGTGCTACCACTCGTGGCAGTGACTGGATAGTGCTACCACTCGTGGCAGTGACTGGATAGTGCTACCACTCGTGGCAGTGACTGGATAGTGCTACCACTCGTGGCTGTGACTGGATAGTGTTACCATTCGTGGCAGTGACTGGATAGTGCTTCCACTCGTGGCAGTGACTGGATAGTGCTACCACTCGTGGCAGTGACTGGATAGTGCTACCACTCGTGGCAGTGACTGGATAGTGCTACCACTCGTGGCTGTTACCGATAGTGTTACCATTCGTGGCAGTGACTGGATAGTGCTACCACTAGTGGCAGTGACTGGATAGTGCTACCACTCGTGGCTGTGACCGATAGTGCTACCACTCGTGGCAGTGACCGATAGTGTTACCATTCGTGGCAGTGACTGGATAGTGCTACCACTCATGGCAGTGACTGGATAGTGCTACCATTCGTGGCAGTGACTGGATAGTGCCACCACTCGTGGCAGTGACCGGATAGTGCTACCACTCGTGGCAGTGACTGGATAGTGCTACCACTCGTGGCTGTGACCGATAGTGTTACCATTCGTGGCAGTGACTGGATAGTGCTACCACTCGTGGCAGTGACTGGATAGTGCTACCACTCGTGGCAGTGACTGGATAGTGTTACCATTCGTGGCAGTGACTGGATAGTGCTACCATTCGTGGCAGTGACTGGATAGTGCTACCACTCGTGGCAGTGACTGGATAGTGCTACCACTCATGGCAGTGACTGGATAGTGCTACCACTCGTGGCTGTGACTGATAGTGTTACCATTCGTGGCAGTGACTGGATAGTGCTACCACTCATGGCAGTGACTGGATAATGTTACCATTCGTGGCAGTGACTGGATAGTGCTACCACTCGTGGCAGTGACTGGATAGTGCTACCACTTGTGGCAGTGACTGGATAGTGCTACCACTCGTGGCAGTGACTGGATAGTGCTACCACTCGTGGCTGTGACTGGATAGTGTTACCATTCGTGGCAGTGACTGGATAGTGCTACCACTCGTGGCAGTGACTGGATAGTGCTACCACTCGTGGCAGTGACTGGATAGTGCTACCACTCGTGGCAGTAACTGGATAGTGCTACCACTAGTGGCAGTGACTGGATAGTGCTACCACTCATGACTGTGACCGATAGTGTTACCATTCGTGGCAGTGACTGGATAGTGCTACCACTCGTGGCTGTGACCGATAGTGTTACCATTCGTGGCAGTGACTGGATAGTGCTAGCACTCGTGGCAGTGACTGGATAGTGCTACCACTCGTGGCTGTGACCGATAGTGTTACCATTCGTGGCAGTGACTGGATAGTGCTACCACTCATGGCTGTGACCGATAGTGTTACCATTCGTGGCAGTGACTGGATAGTGCTACCACTCGTGGCAGTGACTGGATAGTGTTACCACTCGTGGCAGTGACTGGATAGTGCTACCACTCGTGGCTGTGACCGATAGTGTTACCATTCGTGGCAGTGACTGGATAGTGCTACCACTCATGGCTGTGACCGATAGTGTTACCATTCGTGGCAGTGACTGGATAGTGCTACCACTCGTGGCAGTGACTGGATAGTGCTACCACTCGTGGCAGTGACTGGATAGTGCTACCACTCGTGGCAGTGACTGGATAGTGCTACCACTCTTGGCTGTGACCGATAGTGTTACCATTCATGGCAGTGACTGGATAGTGCTACCACTCGTGGCAGTGACTGGATAGTGCTACCACTCGTGGCAGTGACTGGATAGTGCTACCACTCGTGGCAGTGACTGGATAGTGCTACCACTCGTGGCAGTGACTGGATAGTGCTACCATTCGTGGCAGTGACTGGATAGTGCTACCATTCGTGGCAGTGACTGGATAGTGCTACCACTCGTGGCAGTGACTGGATAGTGCTACCATTCGTGGCAGTGATTGGATAGTGCTACAACTCGTGTCAGTGACTGGATAATGCTACCATTCGTGACAGTGACTGGATAGTGCTACCACTCGTGGCAGTGACTGGATAATGTTCCCATTCGTGGCAGTGACTGGATAGTGCTACCACTCGTGGCAGTGACTGGATAGTGCTACCACTCATGGCAGTGACTGGATAGTGTTACCATTCGTGGCAGTGACTGGATAGTGCTACCACTCGTGGCAGTGACTGGATAGTGCTACCACTCGTGGCAGTGACTGGATAGTGCTACCACTTGTGGCAGTGACTGGATAGTGTTACCACTCGTGGCTGTGACCGATAGTGTTACCATTCGTGGCAGTGACTGGATAGTACTACCACTCGTGGCTGTGACCGATAGTGTTACCATTCGTGGCAGTGACTGGATAGTGCTACCACTCCTGGCTGTGGCCGATAGTGTTACCATCCGTGGCAGTGACTGGATAGTGCTACCACTCGTGGCAGTGACTGGATAGTGCTACCACTCGTGGCTGTGGCCGATAGTGCTACCATTTGTGCCAGTGACTGGATAGTGCTACCACTCGTGGCAGTGACTGGATAGTGCTACCACTCGTGGCAGTGACTGGATTGTGCTACCACTCGTGGCAGTGACTGGATA
>NC_091551.1:26505026-26507526 GCF_042767895.1 Penaeus vannamei | reverse complement strand
TGTGGCAGCACTTCCTCCATGTAGGTATTAACGCGCTAATCACGCTATCTACTTGAGGTAATTACAGGTACAATTCAAGGTCGGTGGGAAGACCTTGAGAGTCGAGTACCACTACATTATCACACCATCAGTAACGAAATTCCTATCCTGACCTGAAGGGTCGTGAAGCAGCGGGTTTGCAGCTTACCTGCTGAGCTTTGATAGTTAACTCAAGGATTGCGGATAGGATGCAGCCTGGTACCACGTTCTGGATCTGCTGAAGGGTGTAGCAATTTCTCTCTGAAAGAGAAAAAGAGGATCACTACAGGAATCTTAAGGCAACTGCATACCATACCTTCAGTGATGTACCTGAGAATACCTCATGTTGTAACAGAGACCAGAACAATCTGGATTACCTCTTGTCAGTTCTAAAATGAATCATTTCCTCATGTTACAAATCACTTTACAGGGTTATCATGAGCTCAGTTGCCGCTTGTGTGCACACTAAACTAACCTCAAGAAAGCACTCAGCTTGGTGTATCATGAATCCTTTATGGAGGGCAAAGCCCTTTAGTCTAGAGGTCTCTTTGACCGAGGCCAAGATCTAGAAGTTTATGGGCCTTTACCTGCAAGGGATAAGGGAAACAAAGTCTGAGTTTTACATAGCTTTGGAGTCATGAATTAATTTCAATGGGGATGGTGGTACCCATGTGAAAGAATCACAGTGCCTACAGCCTTGATATTGTCATTTATGATTTATGGCAATATCAATACTTGTCTTAAAATCTCTACTTGACGCCTGTTACAACATGCGGGAGACAGTTCAGGGGACTACTTGTCCAACCAAACATTGCACCATAAAACCGACATGGGACCTGTTCCTTGCACAATCCAAGAAAGCTAACTCTGGCCGTATAGGCACTTGGTTCAACTTCCTTGGGATGATCCCACCAGCAGTTTGTCTTTTAAAGGAGCAACCCTACTGGAGGAGCCCCTGGAATAACCAAGGAAATCGTGGATTGGGCAGATTTTTCAAGTATGTCGTGTAGAATCAGAGATGGGGAGTGAGTCTGCCTGGCGCACCCAAGCAAAGATCTGACCCAGCAAATCTGCGCTGTATGATGACAAAAATAGATTATGCAATTTCTGTTTTACCGTCCTACTAAAGAGCAAGAAGCCAATCATTAGGAGGTGTATATCATGGAGTTATGTCAGATTTTCTTTTAATATAGTTTAAAACATTATCCGTGGCATAAGGTGATGGGACATCCGTTTAAAGAAACTGTTTCAGCCAGGTATAAATCGAAATAAAATTAATCTTACAAATTCAGCAACCTTGGGATGTAACTACTGCCAGGCGATGATTCTACCGTACAATAACATGATACTACATATATGATACGCTATCTAGCAAGAATGGCGTAAGTAGTTATGTGTTCAGTCCTTTTAACTATTTTATTGTCATCATCCATACCTTTGTTTCGCATTTGAATATGGTCTATTTGCCTTTTATGATTTTTATACGCATGGCGTTGTGTATCAGGGTAAACAAAATTATTTCAGCGTCGAGGCCTGAATTATATAAGAAGTGTCATTTACAATAAAACAGAAACAAATAAGCAAATATACTGAAAACAATCATGTATGAGAATGAGTTTGAAACGTGCTTAGATGATTATATATATATATATATATAATATATATATATATATATATATATATATATATATATATATATATATATATATATATATTTTTTTTTTTTTTTTTTTTTTTTTTTTTAGGATACACATCAGTTTTAGAATTATTGAATACTTGTCAACCTTATCTGTCTTCCCATTCACTCCAGTCTGCAATGAAAAGAGTCTTCGAATTCCTCAGTCTATTCATTCCATGTCTTGATCATAAAAGCGAATGCACAATTGAAAATTGAAGATATGATCGTCATTCGTTACCGTGCTTTTGTTTTTTGGAAGCAAAATTATATTACCATTTGGTTAATAGGGTGGTGGTAGGAGAATGTTTGACTGGGAGATGTATCGTACTTCCTTCATAATATAACGTTGACGGTATTTTCATTATAAATGCAATGTGTATAGAGCGAGAGATGTCCCTGTAATTCATACTGCACTTTGCCTTGTATTATACATTTGATTGCAGTGAAATAGTAGATGCTGTTTCTAGATGTAAACTGATTTTTTTTAATACTTCCAATTGTCGGCACTATAATAGTGACAGTAATGCGATTAATTGACTGTGTATGCTATTTCTTTTTATCGTTTATTCCTTTAATATTTTCCTTTTTGTTTCACTCAATAATCTTCTTTTTTTTGTCCCGGGAAATACACGTCACTTTGAGAAATCATTTGGGAAAATTAACTGACTCTTGAGTTTATTTCGTTTCTGTTAACTTGCGGCCATGTTTCTGATTGGAAAATGGAAATCCTGACCATTGTATTTAAAATGAGGTCGCAAAGTAAGCCTCAGATATATGAGACGTATATAATTGTAAAAATTAAGG
>NC_091551.1:26495026-26500026 GCF_042767895.1 Penaeus vannamei | reverse complement strand
GCCAAGTTTGGCTGTGGTTTACTCATTAGTTTGTTCCTTTCCCTTCTGAGATGTATTTTAATTTCGCCTCTCAACATTCTATGGTCGCTGCCTACATTTACATTATTTATAACCTCTACATTTTTTATTATATCGCGCCTATTTGAAATTATGAAGTCAATTTCGTTTTTGACGTCAGACGGCGACTTCCATGTCCACTTCCGTTCTAGTCTTTTTTCGAAGAATGTATTCATGATACTGAGTGATCGAGCCTCCGCAAAGTCGACTAGCATTTGTCCCCTCTCGTTCCTAGTGCCTATTCCATGGTATATATATATATATATATATATATATATATATATATATATATATATATATATATATATATATATATATATATATATATATATATATATATATATATATATATATATATATATATATATATATATATATATATATATATATATATATATACATTTCATTTGCATACATTTATATATATATATATACACATACATTCATATATATATATATATATATATATATATATATATATATATATATATATATATATATATATATGTATATATACATTCATATATACATATACATATAAATGTATATATATAAATATATATATATATATATATATATATATATATATATATATATATATATATATATATATATATATATATATGCACTCACACACACATCCGCAAACAAACACACACACACACACATATGTCCGTATCTATATATATGAATGAATATATATATATATATATATATATATATATATATATATATATATATATATATATATACACATATATATATATATATGTATATATATATATATATATATATATATATATATATATATATATATATGTACACATATATATTTCTAAAGAATCTGTCAAAAACACGATGAAAATAGGAAGACCAAAGCAATATGTCAGTCAGACTCAGAATCTTGAATAGTTCTGTGTGCACCCAATGTCAACAAACCCGTATGTGTTGTTCTACATTTCTTATCTTTTATTTCTTTCTTTTAAGAAAGAAGATTGCAGACTGGAAACATGTTTCAAGCATTATTGATCATATACTAGCTTAACAAGATTTGGAACTGAATGAAAACAGAGAGGAGGAACGTGAGGCTATAACTGTTTCGGAAGCATGGCGGGAAACCCCGTGCAATGGGCTATAAAGATCACCTCTAAGCTCAGGTAAAGCAGTTAAAATTTGCGCCAACTGCATAAAAGCAAAAGAGCTCGCATTCGCCCGGCGGAGGCTGCCCTTGCACACTGAACGGGACTGAACTCGTATTTGCCAAGGGCTTTAAGGGCTTCTGTTATAAAAGGATTCTCTAGACTCTAGTTTCGTGATTTATAAGTATGTGTATCTGTGTGTATGTGTGTGTGTGTGTGAGAGAGAGAGAGAGAGTGAGTAGTATGCAAGTTGCCATATTTGATGCGGACCGGAGTGTGACCAGCGTGACGTTTACCTAATTAACCCCCCCCCCCCCAATTATGTCCAATTATTTGACCGCAGCTACTTCAGTGTGTAATTATCTTTTACAGGTGATAAAATTACAGTTTTTGGAAGTACACAATGTCACACACCTGTTGTATGTTGCGTGTTAAGAATCCCCCAACCAGAAAACCTAGAAGAAATAAAACATTGACAGCTAGAGAAATATCAACATCCTTGAACATGGGAGATATTACCATTGCCAAAGTTGGTTCAATACCCGAACAAGAGCATACTCTAATACCTTAATACTATTCACCCAACCAGAGTAATTTACTTATTCCATGCCAAATATATATATATATATATATATATATATATATATATATATATATATATATATATATATATATATATATACATGCTTTATAGATCCAGAAATATAACATCACAATAGAAAAACGCACATTTATTAAATAAATATATATTATAAAAAAAACATCATAAACATTTGTACATATATGTACGAAGTAATGAATCACCATTAACATATAAACAAAGCGAGATAATTACCACAGAAGCAAAGTGAAATAATCATCATAGAAACAAAGACTATCAAGAAATATATGGCTTTGGAGGTACATGATCATCATCATCACCTCCTTCATTAATAAATAACAGTCATCATCGTTACCATCATCATCATCATCATATACACACTCATTGTTGATAAAACTATTAACAATTCTTACTCTTCTCCTAGGATCTTTGAGTGAATTATCAGTCCCTTTCTTAATATTGCTATTATTAATGTTGAAACTATTATTTGCAACCTTTCGTAAGATTTTCTCGCTTTTCCTACAGAGATACATTAATACCACAACTGTGGATAGATAACAGAGAATGCACATTAAAAAAGAGTTCACTCTCACTTTCAGAAAATACATGATTGTTCGCATCACCCTCCGACTTAAAAAAAAAAAAAAAAAAAAAAAAAAATCTTCAAAATTAAAACAGTTGTGTTCATCAATATGTTGAATTTACCTGCTATCATTCATACTCTATTACTACTACTACTACTACCAATACTAGGAGTACTAATAATAGTGGTAGTAGTAGTAAATATAAGGAGGGTGGTGTGGGAAAGAAGGAGGGGGAGGAGGAAGAAAATGGAAATTAAAGAGAAAGGCTGAAGAGGAGGAAGAGGAAAAGTTGAAAGTGAAAAGAACGGCTGAGGAGGAGAAAGAGAAGGAGGAGGAGGAAGAAGAAAAATGAAAGGAAAGGCTGCGGAGGAGGAAGAAAGGTTGATAATGAACGGAAAAGCTGAGGAGGAAGAGGAAAATTTGAAAGTGAAAGAAGGGCAGAGGAAGAGGAAAGGGTGGGGGAGGGGGAGGAGGAAAAACTGAAAGTGAAATGGAAAGGCAGAGAAGGAGAAAGAGAAAAAGTTGAATCTGAAAAGAAGGGCTAACGAGGAGAAAAAGAAGGAGGAGGAGGAGGAAGAAAAGTTGAAAGTGAAAAGTAGGGGAGAAAGCGAAGGAAGAGGAAAAATTGAAAGTAAAAGGAAAGGCTGAAGAGGAGAAGTTGAAGTTAAAAGAAATATTAAGGAGGAGGAACAAAAGTTGAAAGTGAAAGGAAAGGCTGTGGAGGAGGCAGAAAAGGAGGGGGAAGATGAGGAGGAGGAGGAAGAGGAATAAAATGTTGAAAGTGAAAGGAAAGGCTGAGGAGAAAGAAGAGAAAAATTGAAAATGAAAAGGGCTGAGGATGAGAAAGAGAAGGAGGAGGAGGAAGAAGATAAATGAAAGTGAAAGGAAAGGCTGAGGAGGAGGAAGAGGAAAAGCTGAAGGTGAAAAGAAGGGCTGAGGAGGAGAAGGAGGAGGAGGAGGAAAATTTGAAAGTGAAAAGAAGACCTGAGGAGAAGGAGGAGGAGGAGGTTAGGATAAAATAACTCGTTTGCATTCCTTGTCATAGAGCTTTTTATAATTTCCTGTCCATTGGATAAAGGGAAAATTCGCCTCTAGTTTTCGACCAAGGGCTAATTCATTCCAAGGAAGAGGAAAGGGCGCAGGTCTCAACAGGCAGTAACTATATATTTTTCATAATAATCACTTGCAAGAATATAACAAACAAAGGCGCTTACCTTTACTTTCTCTTTCTATGTGTCTGCATTGGACATCCCTGATTTTTACATGGCTGTAAAAGAGTATGTGACAAGTAACATAGAGTCAAGGAGGTTATTCACAGATGAAAGGTTAAAATCACAGACCTAAAGAGAAAAAGTGGGAACCCAAGCAATAGTTTCAGTAATTCTACCACTGATGCCAAATAGAAAACATTCGTTATGGAGAAAAAAAAACACTATAACGTCGTAATGAGGGATAGAAAAGCGTCCTTTTACTTAACTCAGAGAAAAAATGACTGCAGGTCATGAAAATATATGACAAAACCGTTAAAACGTTCTCGCATTGCTCTCATCTTTAACAAAAGGCAAGTATATTTCACGAAAATAAATTTTGGGCAAATGAATTCATTTGTCATTTCTGTAAAAGAGCTGTTTATATTACAAAAAGTCAATTTGCTCATCAATACCACTAGAGTCTTATTCCTATAAAGATGACCTCAACAGTGATGATGATGATGATGCTTTGACCAATATACAGATAATGGGGGACCATACACAAACGGCAAAGAACACCTCGACTCATCACGAGCTATTGGCCTCACCAGCATACTAAGGCAGAATGCAGGCGAAAGGAGGAAGAGATGAACAACCGATTGACACCCAGAGATTCCTTTTTGAAGATATCACAAGGATTTTATAAAACCTTAAGACAGCAATATCTCTTCATCTCTTTTTTAAATACTAATAACTCAGATATCTTGTCTGAAAGACTCCAAAGATTTGTCTAAAACCATTCCCCAGAAACGAATCTGCACAAGCGGCGACTGTGGAAAATTAAGACTCATGCGACGATCGCGGCGGCGGCGCGGGCGGGCGGGCGGGCGCGGGGCGCGTTTTCGTTCCGTTGATCACAAGTTTATTCAACGTTCTATCCTTAATAAAAGAGGAATAATGTGCACTACGCTAAATACAAAAAGGGTTTGAGTAATTTTGATGATAAAAGATTTTGGCTCAATCCCAGCAAAGTGTTGCTTAAGGTCATCCTCTAGCTATTTCTGATAATAATGATGATGTGAAAATGGTTGAGGAGGAGGAGAAGAAGAAGGAAGTTAGGGCGGAAGGACTGGTGATTTACTTAAACATCCGAGGAAAAGAGTAAGAAATATTAGTAGTTTTTTTTTCAACAATAGTGTATGTGATGATGATGAAGATGAGGATGATGATTGTTTATTGATTAATGATTAATTCTTTCTATGATGCTTAATTCACTTTGCTTCTGTGGTAATTATCTCGCATTGTTTATATGTTAATGATGATTCATTACTTTGTACATGTATATGTACAAATGTTTCATGGTGTTTGTTTACATATATTTATTTTAATAAATATACTTTTCTCTATTGTGATCTTATATTTCTGTATT
>NC_091551.1:26482526-26487526 GCF_042767895.1 Penaeus vannamei | reverse complement strand
ATTTGGGACCAATTTATTACATCTGAACTCCACGAGGAAGCTTCTCTGCTTCCTCTTAACATCGAGTGCCGTAGGTTGGTTTGTAAAGAGACCGATAACCTCCGTGCTTGGCACTCCGCTAGGCTAGATAGACTCGACATCCTCTTTCGTTCCTGCTGAAGATCAGGTTTAGGCCGTGATCTCTTTTCCTTGGCATGGGACGAGGAAGTCTTTTTTAGGTTTGGCCGCATCCTTTGAAGCCACCTTCTACTCCTTCCTTTCACCTTTTCCTCTTCCCCTATCCACTTGTTTTTGTTCAGTTTTGTTTTGCTTGTTTTATGTTCTTTGCTTTTGTTCTTTTTAAAGTAGTGTTGTAGTTTAATCTCATTAATAAAGTTAATCTCCCCCCAGATACTGCCCTCTTATCTTATCTTCGTGACCACCACCTCGCCTTCATTCATCACATATCCTGTGGGATGTCCTGACATTCCACTGGTTTCGGTTTCCAACACATAGCACTTGCTGCTAGTACTCATGCGAGGACTACAAATTCTTTATCGTATGGATTTGTGTGAGCGAGAAAAGAAGTCACTGCCAGTGGAATTAATCATGGTGCAGGCCGCCAGGGCCGCGCCTTTCCGGAAGTCCTGCAGCCGATGGAGGGAAACCTTCACTCGACTCGGGTGGGAAGGGCCAACCCCTGACTAGCAGCCTCACTCGAGCGTCACCCTGCTTCAGCAGTGATGGTTAGACGATGGACAGCCCTGGAGCCACGGTCGAAGAGGCCGAGCGCAGAGCATACTGCAAATGGCACCAAAATCTTGCTAACTTCTCTCCCATCCTCCCCATTTAGCCGAGAATCTCTGTCCTCCGGAATAGTGGGGTTCAGTGGTGCGCGCCACTGCCTCACTCCATGTGGGAAAGTAGCGGTGAGGCGAGCAGCATTCAAGGTCGTGGGGTACATGTATCCCGCGTGCCTGAGTCATCTGGCAACCTCCCCCACGCAGAGTCACAAGGGGTGGGGTGGACGCGCGGCGGGGCTACCCGCGCCAAACACGAGAGATTTCAGATGGTGCGGGGCCTCCTAAGCCTTTTCCTCCTTTCAAAACAAACCTACTCCAACTAATACCAAAAGCTTTACCCTGCTTGGTGGGTCAAGCTATGGCTCTTCTCCTTTAATTACACACAGCATTCTTCTTTTATAGATGTTATCACCTGTGCCGAACAAAAGGCTGTAAAACAAGTGAGGATTACAGACCACATCCATTGTCCACAACATTCACCATGTGCTGTGCAAGGAGTGTGCAACGCAAATGAGTGTCTAATTTGCTCCCATTGGTTACAAATTGTACGAACTTCTGAAGACTTCAGTAAACTACAGACTGGGAGCTTCTAGAGACCCAACACTCAAGAGCTGCAGCTTTCTAACTTTGGATGGTCATCCCAAGAACTGGCAGAATGGTTTGGAGGACCAGCAGGTACTGCTTACAGGACCCTCACCTTCTTCAAGTAAGAATCTACAAATATCTCAAATAGTGATGCTTCTAAAACTGCTGATTGGAACACGGTAAAATACCAGAAAACTCATCGAAGTCAGCTCAGCAATCCAGATCTAGATCACCTTCCCCCCCCCACACACACCCGTGAAACGGTGCCATTTGTCTTCTCACAATGCAATGTCTCCTTCACAATTACAGTCCCCTTCATTTAACCAGGTGGCAGTCTCGACCAAGAGAAATCTCTCCTATGGGGACAAGTACATCTACGTCAGTCATCCCAGGAGGCTGGTTCCAAGAACCTAGTAATTGGCACCATGTCAACAATGCTGATGGGTCCTCCATATTTCTCCAACCTTTTATTGATGGTCGTGAAATCTGGGAGGAACTATTAGATACAGAAGCTCAAGATCGCACTTCTCCTCTTGGTGACATTCAATCATGTTGTCCTCAAAGAATACCTCAACATCAATCCACCTCTATGTCAGCTAGACATGCAAGAGTTGCTCATACAATTTCTTCACTAATTTCCCTGATTCAAGGAGGTTCATTAGCCATGCCATCCACTGTGATGACAGATTCTGGATCTAGGACGCCAAAATTAATTATTCTAGAACCTACCAATTCTACCTTCCCAAAATTGGCAGTTCTGTCATTATAGTGGACCAACAAAGCAGTATTTGTATCCACTTCACCCCCTAGTGCAAAACTCCACTAAAGAGTCTCCCTACATTTTCCAGGTAACTCTGATAGTGTAGCAATGATAAAGTTTCTTTCAGCACAAAAGGCTGGACGAGATTTCCAGACTTCTTTGAGACACACTCAAAGAATGCACTCTTGGAATATAATGAGACACGTCAGCTAGCACTACGAGCCCTGGAACTGGTATCATTACAATAAATTTTAGGGGAGATTCTTATGTGTGCAACAGCTAGAGTAGAATCGGGAGACCCTACAGACTGTCGCCTCATCATCAGTGTAGCAGCCCAAGCATCAGTAGGCATAGGACACTTAGCAGTGACTCTCATTGAAGAAGCAATTATGAAGGGACTAGTGTTAAGAGCAGAGGCGATTCCCAGAGGCCAAAGAGAGAGCAAAAGCCAAATTAATAGAAGGTGACTTTTTCCATCACAGACCATGTGGGGGAGAGTCTTCCATCCGAGCTGCAATAGAAGATACCCAAACCATTTCAAATTATCTCTTCTGCCTCAACTTCTGAAAGTATTGCAGTCTCGACCGCGTTAAGACAAGCAAGAGCAGACATATAGGACTCAAGGAACATGCAATCATGAAACAGGCTTCCAGAGAACATCTTATAGCCATCAGAAAGATGTGACATCCACTCCCAGACAAGAGGCCCCAGCAGATCGTCGCCAACGCTTTTATCCAACGTTCCTTTTGGTGAGACAAAAATACAGGCCATTAAAGACAGAGGTAGAGGGACCAGATGCGTTCATTCTGAACTGGAACAGATGCAACCACATTTATTGTTTCCTACCCCCACTACCCTAATGTTACAAGTAGTAAATCAACTCCGTCAGTTCAGGGGTCGAGTTCTTCTGATAGTACCCTTGTGGAGGTCCCAACCATAGATACACACACTTCTACAGTAGTGTTCAAATCCCGTCCCACTTCAAGGGGAACTACTACAGGGCCTTCAAGATACTCAGTTCATGACATCCTTGCAGCTTCACGCATGGAGTTTCTATGTCAAATACTAAAAATCTAATTTTCTTCCCACACAGTCACAGACAAATTATCTGGCCACAGGGATTCTACAGTTCGCCAATATCATTCCAATATTTTCTAATGGCAGAGAGAGTCACTATTATTACTCCCTTAACACCCTTCCAGTTTTCATCAAGGCTGTTTCATACTCACAAGAAAGCCACAACCACAATAGCCACGTAATTGGCAGTCATTGCAGATCCTTTACGATTTGGCTTTGGAGTAGTTCCAGAACCACAAGCTTTCGAGCTCCTCCGTTTGTCCTTCTTTAGCCAGAGACTACCACCAAGACATAACAATCCATTATGGTCCATACACCAAGTACTTTCGCATCTGTCATCAAGAAGATATACAAATGACCTTTCTCCAAGCAACTATCTTCATCGGACAGTATTCTTAATTCAGGGCTCAGGGTGTCACAGTTAGCACCACTAGTTCGTGCACCCATGCTCCAGTTCAACGCAAGTGATTTATCAGTGCCAATTGCACCACATCCCAATTTTTTGCCAAAAAATGAGAGGACATCGCCTGTCTTTGGTACAAGTCCCAAGCTGGCACGAAGGCGATTCCCTACCTCCACTTTAATCATTAGCACCTCTGAGAGCATACATATCCACCACTCCAATCAGTATAGACCCCACTATGGGTGTGGGCAGACTCAGGTAAGCCCTCCTCTACGTCTCGTCTAGCTACAATAATATGTAGAGTAATACGAGAGGCTGATCCCTCTTCATCCCTTTCAGCACATCAAGTATGATGATATGCCTCCTCTCTGGCCTTCCTTAGGTCACTAGATCTATCTAGAGTACAAGAAGCAGGTCAATGGGCATCGTGCCACACATTTGTCTCACGCTACTTATCTCTTAGATTTTAGGATGTACCTTGTGTGGCCAATTCTCCCAACTCACTGATACAAATATAAAGAGAAACCTTCAACAGAAAATAAAGTCAAAGGTACAATGAAAAAATTACATAATATACAAGAATTATGTATAGGGAAAAAAATTATTACAAGCCTCAATAACCTAATAGTGGTGAAGTTCCAGTCGAAAGCTGTAATTAATTAAGTTCAAGTAAACTCTTAACTCCTTGTACTACAGTTTGTATCCAACTATGGAGGCCACCTTAGTTGAAGGAGAATAAGCCATTTGAAGGATTGAAAATGATATTTCTCCGAGACTAGGGTGGCCTCCTATGCACTCCTTCCCTATTAGACATTCTGAACAGTTTGTAAGGAATCAAGTTGAATGACGTTCAATTCAGTTTTGAACTTATTGAAGTTCTGAATCGGTTCTGGCATTACCAGCTACGGAGGCCACCCTAGCCTCGGAGAAATGCCATTTTCAATCCTTCAAATGCCTTATATATATATATATATATATATATATATATATATATATATATATATATATATATATATATATATATATATATTCATGCATACATATATATGTGTGTGTATTTGTGTGTTTGTGTGTGTATGATTGTGTGTGTGTACATAGACAAACACACAAAGACAAACAATAATATATATGTATATGATATATATATATATATATATATATATATATATATATATATATGTATGTATGTATGTATGTATGTATGTATATACAGTATATGTATATATGTATCTATAGATATATGCACATATTCACACATACACATACATTTATATATATATATAGTTGTGTGTGTGTGTGTGTGTGTGTGTGTGTGTGTGTGTGTGTGTGTGTGTGTGTGTGTGTGTGTGTGTGTGTGTGTGTGTGTGTGTGTGTGTGTACATACATACATACA
>NC_091551.1:26470026-26475026 GCF_042767895.1 Penaeus vannamei | reverse complement strand
CATCATTTAATTTTAATTGACAATATAATCATTCATCTACTCTGGTGGCTGCCTCCGTCGTTTTGAGCGAGCACCCCCCACAATGGGCACGCAGTTCTGTCTCGTTAGTAGGTGTCCATATCCACCAATGACCCGCCAGCTGTCTCTTCCACTCCAACACAGCCACCGCTCCACTGCTCCTCTTCCTCATTCCTTTCCACTTCCTCTCCGTCCTTGCTTCCTCTTCTTCCCCACGAGAATAACCCTGGGCCATAGTATCTCCACAGACAGTCAGCATGAACCACGCATGATCGTTTCCGAGACCCACGACGGATTTTGAAGGTCACGTCAGACATGACGCAGTATTTCGTAGGGCCCTTCCCAGGGACTCTGGAGTTTAGGAGAAAGTCCCCTCTTGCGGAGAGGGTTGTGTAGCCACACATGGTCACCGTTATACTTGACTTCCCTTGAATGCCAGTCGTAGCGTGTCTTCATGTTGTTGCCAGCCGTCCTCATGTTTTACGTGCTAATCTGTGGGCAGTGATCAGCCTTTCTTGCAACATCTGGGCATAATTGGATGTTATTGGGTCGGTAACTTCCTGGGGAGGGCGTCCTGTTGCTAGATCTACTGGAAGTCGCAGCTCCCTACCAAACATCAGCTTGGCGGGAGTGTGGGTGGTCGCCTCATGCTGGGCTGAGGGATAGGCCATCAACAGTGATGGTAACTTCACGTCCCAGTTCCACTGGTCGCTGCTGCTGTAGTTGGCCACGTCGTGGATCAACGTCCTGTTGAATCGCTCCACCAAGCCGTCAGACTGAGGCCTCAAGGTGGTGGTGCGGGTCGTCTTGATCCCCAGCAGTCGACAGCACTCTTGGAATATCACGGACTCAAACTCCCGCCCACAGTCAGAGTGTAGTTCGCAAGGCACTCCGAAGCGTGTAATGAAGTTATTCACCTTCTGCCACTGTCTCTGCCTCGTGATCAGGGAGTGCATATGCTTCAGGCCACTAAGTAAAGTAGTCCATTACCACACAAATGAATCTGTTTCCCTGTGTAGTGACAGGGAACGGCCCGACGATGTCCACATCCACCCTCTCCAGGGGCACGCCGACCTGTTGCAGCTGGAGAGGTGCACGGTTCTTCTTCACAGGCCCATTTCTGGCACAACACACTTCACAGGTGCGACACCACTCCTGAACGTCTTGCCTCATTCCTACCCAATAGAAGTGTTGCCTTAATCTAGTCAGAGTTCTTTTCACACCCAGGTGGCCGCTGGTGATCCCACTATGCAACTCATGCAACAGGTCTCTCCTCAGGGTACAAGGTACCACCACCACGCTCTGGGGATGCCTCCATCCACTTGATCAGGGGAGTTAGGTCATCATCCTCCCTCTGTACCTGACGCCATATTTCCTCGGCGTCTACAGAGTCACATTCTTTCCCATCCTTCACCTGCGACAAAACAGCACCCAGACCTTCAGCACTAGCATCAGTATCCAACAGGTAGGGACTGGCTGGGTCGGGATAAGACAGTAGAGGGGCCTCAACTAAGGCTCCCTTCAGGCTATCAAAAGCCACCTGACAGGTTGCACTCCACTCAAAACGTGCCCCTTTTCTGGTGAGTTGATGGAGAGGGGAGGCAATTTGTGCAAACTGCTTAACGAAACGTCGATAATAGGTACAGAGGCCCACGAAACTCTTCACATCAGCTACACAAGTGGGGACAGGCCAGTCCTGTACTGCAGTTACCTTCTGGGGGTCGGTCTTTACCCCGTCTCTACCAACGATGTTCCCCAGGAATGGCACCTCGGACTGGAAGAACAGGCACTTTTTAGGACTGAGCTTTAAGTTGGCAGCCCTCAGCCGGCAAAGCACCTCCTCCAGTCGCTCTAGCTCTTCATCAAATGATCCTCCAAAGACAATAATGTTGTCGAGGTAGAATAGGGCCGTCCTCCACTGCAGACCCTCCAAGACTCTCTCCATCAGCCGTTCGAAGCAACTAGGGGCGTTGCACAGGCCTAAGGGCATAACAGTGAACTGCCACAGCCCCTGGCCAAAAGAGAAGGCTGTCTTAGCTTTATCCTCCTTTGCCATCTCCACCTGGTGGTAGCTAGATTTTAAGTCTAGCATGGAGAACCAACGAACACCGGCCAGAGCGTCCAGCGTGTCATCCATACGCGGCAAGGGGTAAGAGTCCTTTGCTGTCACGTTGTTGTGACCTATAGTCCACACAGAACCGCTTGGTACCGTCTTTCTTGGTCACTAATACGACAGGAGACGACCATGGACTGTCAGACCGCTCAACTACCCCTTGTGCCTCCAGCTCCATCACAGAACGCTGCATCTCCTCATGCCGGGCTGGTGCAATTCTCCGAGGGGCATGTTTAATAGGCAGAGCATCTCCTGTTCTAATGTGATGCTGAACAAGTCTTGTACGGCCCAGGTCGAGGTCACCCTTGCTGAACACATCAGCAAACCTTGTCAGGGTGCTTCTTAACCTCTCTTGCTGATGATGGTCAAGATGTATGGCACTCCTCCATGCCAGATCAGTCAGGTGGTCAGGAAGGGAGACATTATTAACCACCCCCTCATTTCCAGGTAGCCTTTTCTGAAAGGTTACCTCCTCACTGTCGTCTGCCTACTCCAACGGTTCTATGGACTCGGTCATGCCATCATGATTTTCTAACTTCCCAGACAACTCAAAGGTCACTTTAGGCTCTGTGTCTGAGGCAATACGCACACGCTCAGCCATCACTACCTCTGCTGGAGCGACGCCGAGAGACAAGGGCACCTTTTTCTCATATCCTTAGTTTCCGTACGCTCCAACCTGCATAAGGTAGTCAATACCCAAGAGACAAGGGTCCTCCATCTCGGCGACATACACAGACAGTACCTCCTCACTGCCACCCACACCGAGTCGTGCCTTAACTGGTCCCCTGAGTGGCGTACAGTGCCCCGTGACCCCACAGAGTTGTCTTGGTTCCTCATGATAGTCTCTCGCAGTTAACACATTGGGGCGCATGATAGTTTGCTCAGCACCCGTATCCACTATCATTTGACATGGCTTCCCATCCACGGTTCCTCTTATATGGACCATTGGAGCGGCTGCACGGCGACAGATTACACTGTGTGGGACCTGATGAGCGTGGGCTGGCTGTTGGCCCCAGCATCCAGCGCCTCCTCGTTTCCCACCTGCATGTCTTTAGAGGCAGTGCAGGCAACTGAGAAATGGCCGTAAGGCCCACAGCTCCCACAATAAGGCTGGAAGGCAGAAATGGGTTTCCTTTCTAGGGAACGCGTCCTCCGTCCCCTCGGGCAGTCACTCCGGCGGTGCCCCTTTTTGCCGCACCTCCAGCAGATACCCTGGAAGCCTGTCAGATTCACTCGCCGGGTAGCACCTGACTTTTCCTCGGACGACTCCCCCACTTGTATGCGCTGGGCCCGATAATTTGTGTGTCTCCACTGCGCCACCCAATACGGTAGTATGCAGGAATGCCTCCAGCTCCAGTGCCCTTGCCAGAGACACCTGCACGTCCTCCGGGTGTGCCTGCTTGACGTACAGCTGCAGTTCCCTATCCTGCAGCAAGTCTATAAAATAATCCAACGTCAGGACGGTCACCATGTCCTTCGCAGCGGCGGGGTAGGCGTGGCGGATGAGCGTCTCTAACTCCTGAGCCAATTGAGGGAGAGACTCACCCTTGGCTCGCACCCTGGCCTTAAGGCGGGCCCGGTACACTTCCACTTGATGGTGATGGCCGAACCTCCTTTGGAGCGCTCCCACCACATGGGAGTAAGCTGTTCGCTGTGAAGTTAAATGAGCCAGCACCTCCAGCGCTGACCCGCGAAGACTGGAAACAAGCTGCAAAACCTCGTCATCGTCCCAGCCTTCAGCGACTGCCAGAAGCTCAAACTGAGCCAGGTAGGCCTCCCAGGCTACCTTCCCGTCAAACTCAGATGGTTTCCGCCTCCATGGCTGGCAGTCACAAGGGGAGGCACGGGAGAGGCGGGAGAGTTCAGAGGGGTGAACTGATTACCTGTTGCAGGTGCAGGAGAGAGAAAGGACAGCTGATTGGCAAGTCACAGTGACGTCACGGTCCGGTTTCGCGCCTTTTCCGTCTCACGTTTACAGCTGGCACCCACAGGTAAGTCACGCTGCCATGCCATCCACTCACCAGGATCAGATCACACGTCCTTCGGCAGCTTTTCCTCCTCCAGGGGTTCCACTTTCCTCTCCTGGAGTCTGTCCATGGCAGTGCTCTGCTCCTTCAACGCCAGCTGTAGTGCACTGATTTCTTCCCGACAAGCTTGCATTTCTCTTTCTGTCACTCCCCTCAGTGCACTTCATGCATCAACAGTATGGCGTCATGCTTTTTCCCGCACTTCCTCCAGCCCACACCACACAAAGTCTTTCAGTTGGCAGAACGCACTATCCACTTCTCCCTGATTTTTCCTCATTGCCTCGCTAAGTTTGCTTTTCATGTCCTCACCAGTCTTATCCAGCTTACTCATCACCCTCCTGAACAAATCCATCACGTCAGGTGGGGCTTGCTTCCCTGCCTCGGCCGCGCGCTTCTCGCCTCCGTTTCCCGCCAAAATTACCTGAGCTTCCCCGACGGCGCCGCTCTCACTTCCTGGCTCTGGAACCTTCGACGTGGTATCTCAGGCCGCCTAACACGTCACACACTAAACTATCCCACTCCTGACACCAAATGTTAAGCTCGAACGACCACAGGATAACACGGTAACCTCAGCAGCCGTTAAAGGTCCTCAGGAATTACGGCACGCCAAACACAGGGTGATAATTACAGCCTCAAGCGGGGAAACGAGAGGAGGGGTCGCGAACACGTCTTTCTCAGACGAGAGTCCCGGTCTCTCTCTGCGGGACGAGACTCCACCTTCCACACCAAAACACCCGCGAAATTCAAAATCATTAACAGAGGGTGGTGTAGCATTTATATATATATACATATATATATATATATATATATATATATATATATATATATATAATGTACATATA
>NC_091551.1:26460026-26465026 GCF_042767895.1 Penaeus vannamei | reverse complement strand
ACTTCCTGGGTCTCCTTCTCGGGCTCTTGGGCGACTTCCTGGGTCTCTTTCTCGGGCTCTTAGGCGACTTCCTGGGATTCTTTCTCGGGCTCTTGGGCGACTTCCTGGGTCTCCTCCTCGGCCTCTTGGGCTATTTCCTGGGTCTCCTCCTCGGGCTCTTGGGGGACTTCCTGGGTCTCTTTCTCGGGCTCTTGGGCGACTTCCTGGGTCTCCTTCTCGGGCTCTTGGGCGACTTCCTGCGTCTCCTTCTCGGGCTCTTGGGCGACTTCCTGGGTCTCCTTTTCGGGCTCTTGGGCGACTTCCTAGGTCTCCTTCTCAGCCTTTTGGGCGACTTTCTGGGTCTCCTTCTCGGGCTCTTGGGCGACTTCCTAGGTCTCCTCCTCGGGCTCTTCGGCGACTTCCTGGGTCTCCACCTCGGCCTCTTGGACTACTTCCTAGGGCTCCTCCTCGGCCTCATGGGCGACTTCCTGGGTCTCCTCCTCAGCCTATTGGGCGACTTTCTGGGTCTCCTTCTCGGGCTCTTGGGCGACTTCCTCGGTCTCCTCCTCGGGCTCTTCGGCGACTTCCTGGGTCTCCACCTCGGCCTCTTGGACTACTTCCTAGGGCTCCTCGGCCTCTTGGGCGACTGTCTCCATCTCCGGCTCTTTGGCGACTGTCTCCTCCTCGAGCTCTTGGGCGACTTCCTGGGTCTCCTCCTCGGGCTCTTGGGTGACTTCCTGGGTCTCCTCCTCGGGCTCTTGGGCGACTTCCTGGGTCTCCTCCGCGGCCTCTTGGGAGACTTCCTGGATCTCGGGCTCTTGGGGGACTTCCTGGGTCTCGGGCTCATGGGCGACTTCCTGGGTCTCGGGCTCTTGGGGGACTTCCTGGGTCTCGGGCTCTTGGGGGATTTCCTGGGTCTCGGCCTCTTAGGGGGACTTCCTGGGTCTCGGTCTCTTGGGGGACTTCCTGGGTCTCGGGCTCTTGGGCGACTTCCTGGGTCTCCTCCTCGGCCTCTTGGGCGACTTCCTGGATCTTTTCCTCGGCCTCTTGGGCGACTTCCTGGGTCTCCTCCTCGGTCTCTTGGGCGACTTCCTGGGTCTCCTCCTCGGCCTCTTGGGCGACTTCCTGGGTCTCCTCCTCGGGCTCTTGGGCGACTTCCTGGGTTTCCTCGGCCTCTTGGGCGACTTCCTGGGTCTCCTCCTCGGCCTTTTGGGCGACTTCCTGGGTCTCCTTCTCGGACTCTTGGCCGACTTCCTGGGTCTCCTCCTCGGGAGACCCCCGGGCGACTTCCTGAGTCTCCTTCTCGGCCTCTTGGGCGACTTCTTGGGTCTCCTTCTCGGGCTCTTGGGGGACTTCCTGGGTCTCCTTCTCGGCCTCTTGGGCGACTTCCTGGGTCTCCTTCTCGGCCTCCTCCTTGGTCCAGGCCGCCTTCTCCTGAGGCTCGGCGGCAAAGACGGTGACGACGGTGGTCTCCTTCGCCTTCTCTTCATCAGGTGCGGCTGGAATAAGTGTTGACTTCCTGGGTCTCCTTCTCGGGCTCTTTGGTGACTTCCTGGGTCTCCTCCTCGGCCTCCTCGGCACCTTCCTGGGTCTCGTCCTCGTCCTCTTGGGGGACTTCCTGGGTCTCTTCCTCGGCCTCTTCGGAGACTTCCGGGATCTCCTCCTCGGCCTCTTGGGCGACTTCCTGGGTCTCCTTGGGCTCTTGGGCGACTTCCTGGGTCTCCTCCTCGGGCTCTTGGGCGACTTCCTGGGTCTCCTCCTCGGGCTCTTGGGGGACTTCCTGGGTCTCCTCCTCGGGCTCTTGAGCGACTTCCTGGGTCTCCTTGGGCTCCTGGGCGACTTCCTGGGTCTAATCCTCGGCCTCTTAGGGGACTTCCTGGGTCTCCTACTCGGGCTCTTGGGGGACTTCCTGGGTCTCGGGCTCTTGGGGGACTTCCTGGGTCTCGGGCTCTTGGGGGACTTCCTGGGTCTCGGCCTCTTTGGGGATTTCCTGGGTCTCGGGCTCTTGGGGGATTTCCTGGGTCTTGGGCTCTTGGGGGACTTCCTTTGTCTCGGGCTCTTGGCGGACTTCCTGGGTCTCGGGCTCTTGGGGGACTTCCTGGGTCTCGGGCTCTTGGGAGACTTCCTGGGTCTCGGGCTCTTGAGGGACTTCCTGGGTTTCGGGCTCTTGGGGGACTTCCTGTGTCTCAGGCTCTTGGGGGACTTCCTGGGTCTCGGCCTCTTTGGGGATTTCCTGGGTCTCGGGCTCCTGGGGGATTTCCTGGGTCTTGGGCTCTTGGGGGACTTCCTGGGTCATATATATATATACATATATATATGTATATATACATATATATATATATATATATATATATATATATATATATATATATATGTATATATATGTATATATACATATATATATATATATATATATATAATATATATATATGTATGTATATATATATGTATATATATATATATATATAGTTAATATATATTTTTGATGCATATTTATCTAAAAAAGAATAAATTATATATATATTTTTTTCATATTCACCCATATTCATTTAAAAAAGAATAATTTCATTACATTAATGTGTATGTATGTAAATATATTTAATATTGAATACATGTATATATACACCGTATAAGTTGGATACGGGAAAATTGACTGGCTGGCACATGGCATTCGATGGACAGTCATGCGGACACTGAACGAAGGAGTTATAAATTAGGTAAGACCCCAATTCTCCCGGTACTTCGTTATCGTCCGTCAGTGCGTAATATTGGTACCTTCATTGGCATTTGACTCATATATATATATATATATATATATATATATATATATATATATATATATATATATATATATATATATATATATATATATATATATATATATATATATATATATATATATATATATATATATATATATATATATATATATATATATATATATATATATATATGCACCGATCGATAATGCTCATTCATCTTTATTTATAAATCACGTATATTTATATATACACATATAGGTATTAGGTCATAGCTCGTATGAGAATACAAAACGAGGCGGCTAAGCGCTGTCTGCCTTGGACAGTACCGCTTGTGCAATATTGATGCGAAGAACATCATCTCATTTTTTCATGACAGTGGCAGTGGTTCTCCATCTTCTCTCGGAGTTTTGGGTAATTATTCTTTATTATTCGCTTTGGCCTTTCGAAGCGTTGGAGTCGGCGCATGGTGATCAAGCCCCTTGCCCGACTCTCCTCCTCTCCTCTCCTCCCTTCCTGCGCGTCTACGGGAATCGCTGTTTCCGTGCCGTGCCAACATGTGTGTTTGTAGTGTGTGTGTGTGGTGTGTGCATGCATGTATGTAATGCGAGCGTGTGTATATGTTCGTGTATGCATATGTATGTCCATGCACGTGTGTGTAAACACACAATATATATATATATATTTATACACACACATATATAAATATAAATATAAATGTGTATATATATATATATATGGATGCATAAACGTGCACAAAAAATATATAATATACACATATATATATACGTACATACATACATATATACAGTATAGTGTGTATATGTAATATATTTGTGTACGTGTGCGTCCATGCATACATATATGTATATGCGAGCATTTTGTTTATATATTAGCGTTCGTGTGAAATAGGTGTATACGTGTATGTGTGTGTTGCGTGTATGTATATACGCTTATGAATGCATATATTTCATGCATGTGTTTTGGATTGTATATGCATATTGTACGTATATATATAACACGCGCGCGTGTGTATCTATGTATTAATAGTTATTTGCACACATGTCCTACAAACCTACTTGGAAACTTCTCCCACAGGGTACGTGACGACTCAAGGGAACCCTCAAGGCAGCATATACTTAGAGAGACCTTGCTCCTCTTCTGGTGCCCATGCGGTGAGTAGTATTTTATAGTCAGCATGGATGTGTCAGCTGTGCATACCTTTTCAACTTTTACTCCTTTTAACTTGGTATTTAAATTATAGGATGCGCTAGTTAGCATTTAAAAAATGTATTGCAATTTCAACTAAACGCATTGGTCAGCATGAGGCATCTCTAGCCTGACAATGGGCAAGGAGAAGCCCGTTTTCTGGAAATAGTTACTAATGCTGCTCCCCGAGCAACGTCGTCGACCCCAGCCGATGTTGCCCCATTTATGTGTTCGGCAGATCTGCTCTCTAGAGCTTTGAGCTTCCGCAGGGCCTTTTATAGCTCAGGTGGCAATGACAGGTGCTTGCCCATGACATTCTTTGAGCAGCCAGATAGCTATCACCACCACCTAATAAAAAAAAAATAATAATAATAATACACACACACACACACACACTTTTCATCATTTTCTCAACAAAGACGAGGCAATCTTGGTAAGGAACACTATGTTTGATGGCTGAATCAGAGCTAGGGAGGGTAGTAAATTTTCTCTTGGTCCTTCATTTTCATTCATTTGTCTTCTTTCTCTTCCTTTCCTTATTTTTTTTTTCTTTATCTCATCCTCCCTCTTCCCATGATACTTCCTCCTCCTACTACTAGCGAAAGAAATATTTAAACATTCGAAATATGTTGCAGAGCAGTTAGAATTGCTTTATTAAAAGATCATTCGTTTTTCTTGCATTTGAATTACACTGCTATACCACAGTTTATTTTCTAGGAAAAATCGATGTAGTCTGACTGACGTGTTTCGCAGACCCTCCCTTGTGTTAGGCTAACGGGTTGTTACATCAAGGTTACAAATTGATGAGCATAAAAGATTCTTATGTCAAGCAAACAAACAAACAACGATTTTCGTATTTTTTTCAGTGTCAGGCGACTTAGTGAGATACAACGCTAGTCTGCCCGGTCACCAGCAATAAGGAATTAGACGTGTAAGTGAAATGAAAAAAGGTTAACAAAAGGATTATGGTAATAATGTCAGCTACACCGTTGATAATGAAATGAAGTAAAGGGGGTCCTCGATGGCGTCGTAGCCCGAATTTTGACGTAAGTC
>NC_091551.1:26435026-26437526 GCF_042767895.1 Penaeus vannamei | reverse complement strand
ATTTGAGAAAATATGATTATGGAATTACTCGGATGAGGTTACTATTCATAAACCTCTATCTAAATGCTCTTTTCAACAAAGGAGACTTCCGTAACCGATGTCGGAGGTACCATCTCAGAAAAAACTGCAAGTCGTCTCCTCCTATTATCGTGTATCTGTGTGCGGAAAGGAAGATGATTCGCGAGGAAAGAGAAGTAAAACTTGATGGAACTAGTTGGTAACCTATGCAGATTCGTTACTGAGAAATGGTTTCGACAATTTTTTGCCCATCTTTCCGACCAACCATATGGGTTATTAGTATTCATAAATACTTAGAAGAGATATTACTGTCTTATGGTTTTACAAAATCCTTACGTTTTCTTCACAAGGACCCTCCAAGCTCGATACTCGTATAATTACACACATCACCAAATGCACATCAAGTCTTGGAGATACATATTCAGTGTCGTGTGGTCATGTTATACCTACATTTATGATCAAAATCACTAATTTTACTTGACCATCGCGTATAGTCGAGAGGGAGGGGCCAGGATAGGATCCACCAACATGGTATGGCATGTTTGATAGGGGAAGCAAACTGCGTGAGCTAGCGGAACGAACAGGTGTGTAGAAGGATGTGCTACGAGGACCAGCAAAGAGGCGTGTCATTCTACATACCTAGAACATGGGGATTTACCTTGATCAAATAACTGAAAGGGTGCGATTTAAAGGTGAGATATTCATTAACCAGGCAATTCTTCGCGAATGGAGTCGAGAGTACTTCTGTTTTTTTCGCCTAGCATGTTGGTGAGACCAATAGCTCGTGACGAGTCGCGGTATTCTCTGCCTCTGTGTAAGGTCTTCCATCATCTGTATATTGGACAAAGCATCATCACTGTTCAGGAGGACATCTTTAGATAAATAAGACTTTAGTAGTATTGATGAGCAAATTGACTTTTTGTATTATTATTATAGAAAAAACAAATGTATTCAATTGCACAAAACTTATTTTACTGTAATATACATGCCTTCTGTTAAAGATGACGGCAATCCGAGAACGTTTTAACGGTTTTGTCATATATTTTCATGACCCGCAAAAATATGCTCCACTCATGTGTATACATACTTCAATCGTTCTTGTATCTGAGTAAAAAATAATTTTGTTTTTCTCTTACGTTAAGTAAAAGGGCGTTTTTATCTCCCTTATTAGGACATTATGTTATTTTTTTTCCACACGAGTGTTTTCTACTTGCCATTAATGACTAAAGTACTGAAAATATTGAATCAGTTTCCCACTTTTTCTCTTTAGGTGTGCGATTTTAACCTTACCTCTATAATTTACCTCCTTGGCTCTATGTTTTTTCGCCACATACACATTTACAACCGTGTAAAAATCAGGAATGTCTAATGCAGACGCATGGAAAGTAAGCACCTTTGTTTTTTTGATGTTTGCAATATGTTGATTATGGAAAATATATAGTTGCTGGTGACTTGGTTTAAGAAAAGAAATGGAAATTCGCATGCTAGCTGCTAAGGCCTATCGCAACGAGGCTGTCATGTACACTTTCTACTCCTTTGGAGTAAAGTTTTTCTCACTTTTTTTATTTTGAATGTGAAATGGTTTTTTAGGGCCTTTAACGGTTTTCGTTGCCACGACAATTGGTGAGTCACTTAATGCATACATTACTTTTTTAAAAATGGTGCCTAAATGTGCGTAATACAGGTAAAATTATAAAAACTCTATGACAAGAAAGGCAAACGAGTTATATCATTTTATCCTAAAACGTCTTCATATTTAATCAAAACCTTTTTTTAGATAAAGAGCCTATGGCTAAAACGTAAAAAATGTGTTACAATTGCTGAAAACCTCTTTTGTACATTTTTTTTCAAGATAGAAATTGTTTTAGGAGACCTTTAACGGGTTTCGTCGCTATGGCAATTAGTGAATTACTTAGTAAAACATTATATCTTAGCCAGGAGATGTTTAGACATATCAGTGTTTCTTAATCTGACATGAATGGGTATTAAGTTTATCAGAAAATATTGAAGAAGTCGAGTAGCGTTTTATTCAATGCCGGTGTAAAAATAGTTGTTTCTCTTTGCACAGGGAGATTTGATACAATGTAAGGGTGCATTACTTTTTAAAAATGGTGCCTAGATGAGCGTTCCCCAATAAAGTAAATCACAGTAGGCCGACGGAGAGGTGACCATCTCCGAAAGATAGCAAGTTATTTACTTCGATCTTTAACCGCATATTTGTTGGCAGGTGAGAAAGACAATTGCGGGAGTTTAGTTGAATTTATGCTCTCAAGCAAGGTTATTTTTTACCTTTTTACAATGCTGTTTCTGTTCTCATAACAGACAAAAATCATTCTGACAGTGAGCACGCTCCTGACAAGGGAGATTACTGTAACCAACGAGGGAGTTGCATGGTTCCTTCTCTTTGCCATATACTTGTAATATAGCCGATTTTGAGGGTATAAAGGTTGGGTAAATCACTATAAAGCTAGCCAGCATTTCG
>NC_091551.1:26399362-26401862 GCF_042767895.1 Penaeus vannamei | reverse complement strand
TGTGTGTGTGTGTGTGTGTGTGTGTGTATTTACATATTTATATATATATATATATATATATATATATATATAGATATATATATATATATTTATATATGTTTTTGTGTGTGTGTGTGTGTGTGTGTGTGTGTGTGTGTGTGTGTATGTGTGTGTGTTTGCATATATATATATATATATATATATATATATATATATATATATATATATATATACATATATATATGTGTGTGTGTGTGTGTTTGTGTGTATTTACATATATATATATATACATATATATATATACATACATATATATATACATATATATACATACATATATATAAATATATATATATATATATATATACATATATGTACATATATATATGTATATATATATATATATATATATATATATATATATATATATATATATATATAATGTATATGCGTGTGTGTGTGTGTGTACATAATATGTGTATATATATGTATATATATGTATATATATTTATGTATATATATATGTATATATGTATATTTTTTATATATAAACATATATGTATATATATACATATATATATACATATATATACATAAATATATACATATGTATATATATATTTGTATATATGTGTGCGTGTGTGTGTGTGTGTGTGTGTGTGTGTGTGTGTGTGTGTGTGTGTGTGTGTGTGTGTGTGTGTGTGTGTGTATGTGTCTGTGTGTCTGTGTATGTGTGTGTGTGTGTGTGTGTATATGTGTGTGTGTGTGTGTGTGTGTGTGTGTGTGTGTAATAATAATAATAATAATAATGATTTAGGGTCTCTTGTGACATCTGCCAAATAGTGGCTTGTCTATTTATTGTGCTTCTAAACTACCCCCTGTGGGCAAGGAATGGCCGGGGTTACTTTCCACTGGTAATGCGCGGGAATCGAACGCAGGTCAGCAAGATTGCTAGACAACAACGTTACCACGGCACTACGCACACTGTGGGTGTGTACATATGAATAAATGCATGTATTTATGTATATATACATATAAGTGTGTGCGTGTGTCTATCTATCTGTCTATCCATGTATCTATGTATCTATCTGTCTGTCTATATGTATGTATGCATGTATGTTTGTATCTATATACATACACGCATGTATACATATACGCACACACGTGCACACACACACACACATTCCTGCGTTTTGTCTGACTTTTCCTGCCTTGGAAAATCTATTATGTCCCGAATTCGATCAGTTTGGTGTAGCCGATGTTACCACTGAACTTGAGTGTATCAGTGCTATTGACTTCTCATGTTATACTCTTTGCTTTACTTTGGCCGCCGGAAGCCACTCCAGTTGCTCTCCCACGCCCTCCCTCGCCCGCGCTATCCGAGCCTCAGCGGAAAGGCAAGCCGATATTAATTAAGACTTCTTTGGGAAAATACGGGAAGCTCGATGCGTAGGACTTTCCTTTACACTGCTAATCAGACACCATTATTTTCTAAGATTTTTCGAAGAGAATAAGATTTAAGTATTTTACATAGTATAAGTAAGTTCATAAAATGGGTCATGTCTTATATGTTAACATGTTTGCTTTCACAATTATTATCATGATAACTGAGGCATCACGACTACCTTTAAGTCATCTGGTCAACAGGTACCCTCTGCCTGTCACTGTCTCTCTCACACACATACACATAGCGACATCATATTACAAATTATTCATTATTATTATTACTGTTATCATTATTAAAGGGTCCTACCTATTTAAATTACAATTTGAACTGTAAGTGCGTTATGCTTGAAATCTATAGGGAAAGCATTGAATTTATGTGTGATCTAGCAAGATTTTTTCCATTTTCTTTCTTTTTTCTATTTTTTCTTTTTCTTTTCTTGCGTGATTGGAGATACCCGCCGACGAGTTGTACGAGAGCCAGCCGATCTAGTTGGGGCTTCGGATGCGCTACTAAAAAGGCTTTAAACAATGTTAAAACAATTCCATTGATTACAGGGAACTTACTATAGGAACTAAGAGGTAACAACCCCCGTATTCTTTCTTTGAAATCGCTTCTAGTTTATCCCAGAGTGTTTACCATTCCTGAAAACTTGAGGGGCATTAATACGAGCGTATTAACTTCCCTCATCTTCCGAATTCGCGTAATCTACTACTTTGCCGCAAGCAGAAGCGTTCGACATATATCGTTTGGAAATCGGCGACACGGGTATGGCAAGAATGTTTGTAGTCTGCTAAGAGTAGAATACTCAACTATACAAATAATGGTAGTCATATAATCTTCAATTAATATGATTTTTAAATAGACATCCCATTTCATATACTTCAATTTTTCAAGTGCTTGTTATTTTCCCACAGAAATCCCTTTGAAAGTATCCATGACGTCATCAGCGTTTACATATACACGTCTCCCAGTTACTTCAGAGGAGCTTGACAATAATCATCCTCCAAACGAACTTTTTGCGGAAGATTTATGGTACACTCGTTTACTATTTCTTTTCTGTAACCACGGACGAAC
>NC_091551.1:26379362-26394362 GCF_042767895.1 Penaeus vannamei | reverse complement strand
GCTATAGAATTTAGCCTTAACATCCAAAACAGATATTCACTTCTCAGTGATGATGATCTTAGCAAATCAACAAACAGTTCAATGACGTGATAAAGGAAGTTGTACTTGAAGTAAGGGATAAAAACGACAACCAAAGCTCCAGCAAACTCTTGGTAGAAACTAAACAGCATTATAAGTACGTAGGGCCATGTAAACATCATCAGCTGGGGACAAAATAGAATTAAAAGATCTAACAAAGGCTAAATAAAAAGGAGAGGGCGAATAACGTACGGAAGCTCAAAGTTCAAAGAATTAATAAAACAGTGATTTCAGGTACAAGCATGAAAACAGCTGAAAGGAGACTTGGCACAGGGAGAAACCAATTGTATGTAATGGAGATGGAAGACAGGGAAGTGACATGTAACAAGAATTAAATCATTAAGGTAGTGGAATACTTTTACGGGTCCTTAAACAATTCAAATGAATAATCATAGTCACACACATCACACACACACACAATATATTATATATATATATATATATATATATATATATATATATATATATATATATATATAAATGTGTGTGTGTGTGTGTGTGTATATGTATATATATATATATATATATATATATATATATATATATATGTATATATATACATACATATATATATATATATATATATATATATATATATATATATATATATATATATATATATATATATATATATGTGTGTGTGTGTGTGTGTGTGTGTGTGTGTGTATACACACACACACACACAAACACACACACACACACACACACACACACACACACATATATATATATATATATATATATATATATATATATATATATATATGCACACACACACACACACACACACACACACACACACACACACACACACATACACCCAAATATATATATGCTGCAAACATAATTGCGAAATATAAGCGAAAATGCATCCATACATATGAGTATAATCGTAGTACAAATATAGACAGAGTCGGGCTATCGGTATTTTCAATTATCGGTATTAACAGTACCATTACTGAAATGCCTGAAATAACTGATATATTACACATGGTAATAGTCTATGTCCTACATAATTGTTTTTCATTGTTTTCATTGTACATTCTACCATAGGTACGTGCATGAAAATACAGTTCACAAAACCTTAATGCACAGAAAAAATACATTCATATAGATTAACGACATTCCTGGCTCATACTGTAAAGGTACACCTCTAGACTTGCCGTACAGCAACTTATTCCCTTTTCCTACATTGCTGATGGCCACAAAACAAAACTCATCAAGGTTTCCTGCAGTCTTTTCGGAATTTAAATCTAATTTAAAGATTGATCGTTCTTGCAGGGAGTTGTCTTTCAAATTTGAAGATGAAAATTATTAAGTAACGCCAAAAAAAAGAACACATAAGCAAAACGAAGAAACCTTGAATTCATGCAATGCAAGGTAAGTACAGTTCAGTATACGCCGTTTCAGCATTATTTGTTTGTTTTGCGAGTTGCACACAAGGATAATACAATTTGGAAGGATTAGGATAAGTCCGATACGCGAAGCTGAGCCTTACCCTGGCTATGAAGCCCAGCCTGTGCCGACTAATGTCGACTCGACAGGGTCGCCGTGAGGCGGCCAGGGCCCCGGGGCAAAGAACAGGGCCGGGACCTCAGGGCCACATCCTTCTTACGTGGGAAACACCTTTTTCAAAAAGGAAACGCCCATTTTTCCCTTAAAAATCTATATTATAAACTGTATGTTACTCGAACTTACAATCAAGTACTTGCATTTAAGAATATATTACTAATATCACATAATTTCAAAAGTATCGCTAGTTTAGCAGAAGATTGAGGACAATTTTTTGAACCTCTTCCTTATTTTTATTTAATTGATAAGAGCAAAATCTTATTGACGTTGACTGCTGTAACGTTGTTTTAGTATAAATACGCCCTATAAATTTGCTGCTAGTTGTTCTTGGGCTCAAATAAGCAACTACTGTAAATTTTTACGGAGGCGCCCGGACCCCGGGTTTGTTTGCCCGGCTACCCCCGCCCCCCTGTCGGCGGTCCTGCGACTGGATCAAAGTCTGTCAGCTGTTGCTGACGCGACAGAGCTTAGTTCTAACCCACCGTGGTGCCCAGCTACAGCGGTAACCTTCAGGCGACAATTGTAGCTTCTCGCACCTGCGTGGGGCGCAAAGCGCAGACCCCTCAGGTGAGAGGCCGACACTTTGCCACTGTACTATCCCGGAGGCTCACTTGGAAGGGTAAATCATATGCTTCCTCTCATTTGTTCAATCATAGGTCTCAGGGTACTTGTCAGTATGCATGAACGGGATAGATGGTTCCAGTAATTAGACCTGAAGACAATGTCATTTTTATCTATTCTAGGATATATGATAAGAAACATGATCATGATGTGTTTCATTATGGCACTGCAACATTCAAACATGTTAAAACTAAAAAGTGGCTAAAAATAGAGTTTTGATGCTAAGATAAATATGAAGTATAATCAATAGGGAATTCCATCTTGTTTCTTGATACTTAATGATTCTGTAATCATGTATAAACTTAATTATAAGCAAGAAAACGAATCACTGGTCCTTCACAGGCCTACCAAGGAGCCTCCAACTAAGGTAAATGTGATATATTTTCTTGTTTTTCAGAACTTAATTGTTGTTATCATATATGTAACATTTACAGTTCTATGTGTTTTGATATAACACGAATCTATCATGTTATGGCTGGTAATATTTTAATAATGATAGTGTAACTAAAAATGATTTTCAAGAAAGACATCATATAACAAGCCGATAGCATTATTTTTAACATAATATAAAAAATTAACCCCTTATTTTTGCTTTTTAGATTTACTCATGTGATTATATTGCATTTATTATCAAAACTAACCTTAAAATGGAACTGAACAATAATCTTAGTACAGTAGATATATACAGCTAGAACTCATGGCCTCAAACGGTCTCTGAAGTTATCAAGGTTCAATGTGCCTGTATCTAATCCGCCCATTTCCGCCCAAGGAAATGGGTGGATTAGGCGGTGTTCCTCGACGGTGGTCATGCTAGTGCTTCCTTGTCTCACTGATACAGATAACCTTCAGAATTCAAACTTGTCTCCTGCAACACCGGTTCACGTGAGGTTGCCACGTACCACCAGCATAGATATAGCTGGAAGTCAATAGTTACTTTATGTGACATTTCCTTATGAAATGACCTTTGCTACGCTGGGCATATGAATCTCATAAACAATTCAGAATAAACTAGCGATAGTGTCAAATACGAGAAAGTTACTTAAATAAAATGATTATGTCACGATCTTTTAGACATTTATGGTATAAAATACGCCTCTCGGACATAACGTATATTGCAAAAACATTTATTGATTGCTCACAAAAATGCCCAGTGAAACCACATCTACTTGAATTATATACAATAAAATTACATTGATTTAGCAACAATATACTTGTGACAAATAGGAAACGCCCATAATCGTTATATCCCTGAAAATAATAACTAACAATTATCTAAAAGAAAGATAGTAAGAACAATGAAATGATAATTTGGCCGTTAAGTGAACTTAATGAATCAGAAAAATATGACTATTCTATCCTGGGTCGTCGATAGTGTAAAATCAATAGCTTTATCAATAACAAAAAGTTCAGCAATAAAAATCGATGTTATGATTCGGCAGTCTGAAACTCAATTCGCATTCAGTCGGTGTATACCTTCACCCACACATTGCTCGGTCTTGGAGCCGTCGGTATGTAAGAAAAAAGGTAAATGTTTAATCATAATCTCTCTGAACCTCTGGCTAGATACGTCCCTGATTAGGTCTAAAGTAGATTATGGGTCAATCGTGTATGGTTCGGCATCAGACAAGTTTGACTTTCCAGAAAAGCACTTTAGTAAAGTAAGTGTTTTTTGACATTTATTCTTCGACTGACCAATGTGGTCTTTCGAATTAAGTCTACAATCAAAAGTAGACCGAGAAATCTATCAGAATTTTGAATAGGTATTGGGTGGTTGCCTGATGTTCGGCATCCTCCAACATTTGAAAAAAAAATTACCCCAATACTCTTTCTTGTGGAAAACTTTGAAACCCCTCTGGAGGCCCCAGTTATGAATCGTATCCAGTGCCAATTGGATGCGATTTGCTTAGAATTCTGCATTACTGCTGGAATGACATAATGCACAATCATCAGCGTACTGTGAGTAGTCCAAGACGTGTCGAATATTCGGATAACAATTTTAAATTCTTCCTTAGTTGGTAAGATGTCATTTATCATACACAGAAATAAAGTTGGTGACAAAACATTTCCTTGTGGGACCCCATTTTCCTGGACAAAAATGCCCAATAAAGTGACATTGTCAGAAAACAATTCGACAGCAAAAGTTCTGTCAGAAATGAAATTTTGAATAAAACAAGGCGTTTCCACATAATCCAAAAGTATAAAGTTTTCTAAGCCATATCGCCATGTCATGTAGTAGGCTTTTCCTATGTCTAAAAATACTAAAATCAATTTTTTTTTTTTTTTTTTTTTTTTGGCAAATGCCTCTTGAATATGGCCGGCCAATTCAATAGCTGATTAAATTTCATTGTACACTTCTAGCAACTTAATCATGGCATCGTGATTGAGATGCTTTATCATCTCAAATCGAATCTCATCGGGGCCTGGGGACAGGCTTCTAGGGATCGGACAAACTCATTCATTGCGAGATCTTTATTGTAATCAAATTCATCTCCTGTGGCAACGTGTATGGGTTACAGCTCAGCCGCTTCCTTGGTTGTCAGGAATGTGTGATGGTAACTGTCTGAGCTGCTTGTGAATGAGAACTGCCTGGCGAGTGCATTAGCAATGTCTCTAGGTGAATTGGTTCCCTCAAGGATTTTTTTTTTTTTTTTTTTTGAATTTTTTTTCTTATCGAACTTGTTGAAAGTGGACCAAACCTGTGATATTTTGGTGATGCTATTGATTGTAGAAACAAAGCTCCGCCAGGAGTCTCTTTTGGCTTGTCTGATTGTTCTACGAGCCCTAGATCTTGCTAATTTATAGGTGCAAAAGTTCTCAATATTGATGTTAATTTAGAAAAGCCTGTAGGCCCCATTACATTTACAGAGTACCCTTCGGCAATCTGGTGTCCACCATGGAATGTGGTTTACTTTATCATCATTGGTTTCTCCAACAAGTTCGAGCTTGACGCTCTTTGTGAAGGCGACCCGGTCTGCTCTCTTTACGTTAAATTAAGGTGCTGAAGGCTTTCTCTGTGTCACATGAATATTTAATACAAATAGGAAAGTGGTCGCTTCCCAACGAGTCGTCAATTCTGTGCCACAGGCACTTGGCTGCCACTGATGAAGAGACCTGAGATACATCGATAAAGCTCAAATTACCAATAATATCGCCCACTCGCGTCGGACTACCATCGTTCAGAAGGATTAAATCGGAATCATTGACAAGCTTAAATACTTGCGCACCTCTACCCGCAGGGAACCCCATAATGTATGATGATCATTTAAATCTCCAATTACTTTATTTCAAGGCAGGCTATCCTGAAGAGCTAAAAGCTCATTATAAATTACCACTTTATCAGCTGGATATAATCTGAAGATATAGCCAGATACGTGCTATTGACTTTTACTTTGCATGTGACAATCTCCGAAGTAGAATCTATAGTCCCTTCTGTAAAAGGGAAGTTCTGGTGGATGTACATGGCGACTCTGCCTCCAACCCTACCCTCTCGTTCCATCCGACACAGATGGTAGTTCCTCAGCAAAACTAAGTCCTCAGAGATTAGGTTGGTTAAATGAGTCTTGGAGAACAATATTGGGAGCATGAGGCTAATATTCAAAGGTAATATACTCTAGTTCTAAGACATCGACAGTTTCATTGTATAATGATTAACACGATTACATTTTCTGGGGTTTGGAAGTGCCTTGTCTGCCCGTTTTGATTTGGGTGGGGGGGGGGGAAGGGAAGTCCGTCCTCCTCTCCCTCGCTACCCAGGGGCCTCCCACGGGTATTTTTGAAGACAGTAGCCTCCAAGTCCTGCATCTCACTGTCAGGGAGACGCCCAGCTGAAGATGATCTGCTCCAAGGAGCAGACCAAAAACCAGGCGAAGACCTAACAGGAGCTGCCTGGATAGGAAGGTGTGATCCAGATTGTGATTTGGTATAATCCTCCTTACATTGCAGCTTTTGCTGGGTTGTTTCAGCAATTTGTTTAATTTGTTCAATTCAACAATCTGATTCATTAAATCTTTGACTGTTTCCTTAACCTTTTATTAGTTGGGAACATTTATTCCTTTTGAGGGTCATCTGGGCTGCGATGGTCGAATCAGGGAACATTTTCCGGTTCAGTTCCAGGTCATCGCAAAGACTGAAAAGATGGAAAAATAAACATCTAAACAGAATATACAGTATGTACCAAAATTTTATATTTTATGGTAAACGCTGTTGAAATATTATATTTCCCCATTTTGTATAAACATTTTACTATCAGTGAATTGCCCAACACTTTAATTTGGAGTATATATTACCTGAAGGGCAAGTTGTGCTCCGATAAAAAGAAAATGAAAAGCAGTATTGCATGCTGCACAGCACTAGGGAATCCCCTTTGCTCTTCAGCTGCGCCAGGGTGCTCCTCGGGAGTGGCATTCTCTTGCCTGCGCCTGGTTGCATGCTGCCTCTCTTCCAGGGACATATGCTGCCTCGGTGATATCGGCCATAAAGTGCTTATGGCATACCTAATGAAAGAAACAAAGACTGAAATTAGAATATTGTTTTAGGACATATGCATGTACCTACATATATATGTATACACGTGTGCGTGTGTATGTGCATGTCCATGTGTATGTACCTATAAATGTATGTATACACGTATATGCGTGTGTATATGCATGCATGTGTGTGCGTTTTTTTACGTGCCTGTGTGTTTATGTGTCTGTGTGTTTACGTGTCCATGTGTGTACGTGTTTGTATGCATGTTTGTGTGTGTACATGTGTGCGTTTGCATGTGGAAGAAAACTATTTGCTGTGGAAGTTACAGTGTAGAAGTATGTTTTACCTGGCAGTATACCCTGGTGGTGTCGTCTGGCACTCTTACCAGCCAAGTCTTGAAGAAGGCATTGGAAAGCCAGCTCTCCTGGAAACGGTGCCGCGGCATGATCTGGAAATATAAGGAGAATAAGCTTAAGGTTATCTAGTCATTTTTCGGCGTTTTTCGCCCATGCCGAAATCGAGTTGAATGCATTTTCAAGGAGTTTCAGGGCTTCCGATTCTCCCCTGAAAAGGCCCAACCGCTGTTTTTTTTGTTTTTTTTTTTTGGGGGGGGGGTGGTAGCAGCCCTTTTCGATGATCGGCATTTGTTACATAATGATTAGGGATAATAAAAAAATGAGATTATTTTCTGAGGGCTAATTAAATTCCACGCAAGATGAGATCAGCCTTCATTTTTCGGAATAATTTTAAAAATCTGGCAAGCATCCAAAAAACAATAAAAAAAAATAATGATACAAATAAATAAACATATTTTATTTTCTTCTTGTTTTCATCATACACAGTTAGTTTAAACTATGAGCAAAATGCAAACCTCCCCCCACCCCAAATGATCCGGATCACCACCAAAATGGAATATTAGTTAGGCCAAGACACACCTCGGGTAAAAATGTTATTCAAATCTGTCCATAACTTAGAAGAGTTAAAAAAAAAATCCTGGATCTGAACCGTGGTCCACATCACCGCCAAAGTACACACCTTTGGTAAAATTCTCATTAAAATGTGTTCATAACTTTTAGAAATATCAGAAAACACAAACAAACAACAAACATACAGACACACAAACAGAAGTAACAATATAAATAAACAAAAGGTCATGGGATACACGAAAATCATCTATATATCCTTACAGATATTCTATACATATTTTTACACCTCCCTGTACTTGTATATCGTATTTCACGGGAGTCTGAGTGTGAAAATTGGCCATCTCGTCCCGTAGAGTTAAACAGCTCGGATCCTCAGGAGAAATGACGAGTGAGTCATGGTCCGGCGACGCCCAGCCGCGCTGAGAACGGGACGCGTGTAGCGATCCAGTCGGCCGAGGAATCACACTGGGCTAAGCTACACTTGCTATAAAAACAAAATATAATAATAATAATAAAAATGTATAAACAGATAGTCAATATAATAATGTAGTGAATATCTGCTCGTAAAGGAACCACTGCTCGTTGATAGTAGCGGTAGCGGGAAGTAAGGACGGTCCCGACGAGAGAAAAAAAAAAAAAAAAAAAAAAAAAAAAATATATATATATATATATATATATATATATATATATATATATATATAACTCTGTACTGGAATATTGCCCGTATTTCAGTGCTGGCCGCAGTTGAAAGGGTTAAGATATACAAAACACATTATTGTGGATTAGGTACTTGTGTGCGTAAATATGTACGTATTTTTGTCTAGTAATTATTTACCACGATCTCATAAACCACAAATATGTTTCTATTATTTTACTATACTTATCTTATGGTACATCATGGCTGTAGTAAACATTAAAACCTGGATGGAGAATCTCGGGGTGGAAAACCAGACACAAAAGGCTGAGCAGAACCTTTATTGTCGGTCAGCGCCGGAGCCTCACTGACTCTCTGCGCTGACTCACCTTGCCGCCGTTTTCTCCGCGGCTCACTCGAGTGGTTTACAGGTAGTTCGCAAGCCTAAGGGGGTCGTTAGGAGGCCACTGGTACTTTACGGGTCTGAATGCTTTGGGGTTTAATTAAAATAGATTTGATTTCCGATTCACTACATCCCTCCCATCGCCGAGGAGTTGAAAGGTTTGGCTCGTCCAAAGTCTGGAGACGGTTACCAGGCCAAGGCACCTGCCCTAGCTCTACCTGGGCTCGCATGGACCCAGTCAAGGACAGTATCAAAGGAGAAGGTCACCCTGAACATGTAGCGGCCGTATAAGAAGGAAAAATTCTCGCAAAAAAATAGCGCACTGCCACCACCCATTTAGTTTACGTATGGGAACGTTAGTGTTATTGTTGTAAGGTGATACAGTGTAAAGGAAGAGTGTAGGGAACGGGAAGATAGTGAGTGTATGTGTGAGTGTGTGAGAGAAAGGTGTGTACATGTAGTGTGCAAGAGTACGGTAGTGTTCTTCTAAGCCGAGAGGAGATGTGTGCGGGGGAAGGATCATTTATTAAAACAAAACCATGAGAACATTAAGAACACACGAAACTAAAACGGACTTGAACATAAAACAGACGAACATGAACATAAAACACCAAGGTAAACCTAGAACAAACATGGACATAAAACACTAAAAATGAACTTGAACGAAAACACAAACGTAAAACACAAAAACAGGAGAATTAATTATGAGGTCGGCGGTACCGCGGCATGAACTACGAGCTCCTCTTATATACGATTCGTCTGATCGCGGCTGTGTCACATTCTCGATCTGTCTGAGCCATGATTCTACCTCTTGATTTCTTTTGAGAGGTTGGGATGCTGGTGTATCAGCCCTGAAATGAGGAACTGCCTCTTTGTGAATGACGTACTTAACCTATGGCCGTGCTTCTGTCATTAATAAGTCATTTGTAGTATTGTGTGTTAAGGCTGCGTACTGTGCCTGTAAACTGGCCATTTGCTCACTAAGCTGTTGGAACTTTTGATTAAGTTCTTCATACAGAGCCAAATCTAGTTGCTCGCGCGACAGCAATTCGCGCGTCGATCCCGGTAACGCGTTATCATCTCTCCGAGGTGAACTTGTTCGAGATGTCCCGGCCATTTCTCCGTCATTGCTGCATTTCGATCGATTATTCATGCTGACTCAAACAAGTAAAATCTAAACAAAGCAAACCAACGAGCGTGACAAACTCACGACTGTCACGGGCCTAGGGTTGTCAAGCTGACGACTACTCGTTCGAAGGAAGGTCGCACTTACTGTAGTATGCTAATTAAACAATGCGTTGTTTCACACCGCTGGCAACCAACATAATATACAGTGCAGATTGTAGCGGCCGTATAAGAAGGAAAAACACTCGCAAGAAAATAGTGCACTGCCACCACCCATTTAGTTTAGTATGGGAACGTTAGTGTTGTTGTTGTAAGGCGATACAGTGTAAAGGAAGAGTGTAGGGAACGGAATGATAGTGAATGTATGTGTGAGTGTGTGTGAGAGAAAGGAGTGTACATGTAGTGTGCGAGAGTACGGTAGACATGTTCTTCTAAGCTGAGAGGAGACGTGTGCGGGGGAAGGATCTCCCAGATGCAGATTGGTTCCATGATGCTTATACGTATGGAGACAAGTCTGGTCATTCCTTCCTTTTACAAACCTTGAGCCTTACTCATCGATTACAGTACTGAAAGGGATCTTTCTAAACAATCTTAAAATATTATTCATGAATTAAAACAAAACCATGAGAACATTAAGAACACACAAAACTAAAACGGACTTGAACATAACACAGACGAACATGAACATAAAAACCAAGATAAAACTAGAACAAACACGGACATAAAACACTGAAAATGAACTTGAACTAAAACACAAACGTAAAACACTAAAACACAAACGTAAAACACTAAAACACAAACGTAAAACACTAAAACACAAACGTAAAACACACTAAAACAATGATAAAACAAGAAAAAAATAATAACACGTAAACGCAAGGACACATTAAAATACTTGACATGAGAGGCACCGGTCTTATAAATTCACTTGAGCTTTACTAAATGATCACGAATGTTTCCTGATACCTAAATAGAGATAAAGCTCGCAACCACTTTGCTGTCGAGGAGGCCCATTCCGGGGTTCCTCACAAACGTCTGTTTCCTTCCGTGACCCAAAGAGCAATCCCCTTATTCTTGTCTCTCATGTATCTTTTTGGCTCGGTGGCGCGAAAAAGTAATAGAGGAACTGAATCTCTCAAGTTATTAATGTTTTTAAAAAACACCATTAGAAAATTAAAATTAATAAAATACGTAAAAGGATCCCCAAGAAAAACTAAAATAATATATAGTGAATTAAAAGATAAAACACATGATTCTTGCTTGTTCACTTTTTCTGCCAATTCTTTAATGACTATTACAGTTCCTTGCATTTAGGTGTGGAAGGGTAAAAACACATAAAAAGAACATTTAATACAAATAAAACAAACAAAATAAAACAATAAAAGGGAGGAGTGGCCGCGCTTTCTTTCCCTTGTGCCCCGTTTTCTATGTATCCTCGGGGCGAATTCGCGGCATCCTCACCCCGCGGAGATAAAAGACTGGTAGCACTGCCCTTCAATATATATATTTTTCGATTTTCTTTGAGCCTGCGGGAAAGTGATACTGAGAGGGGGTTTTGACGACTTATTTACGTCGTGGTCACGGCGAAAACCCGTGATTCACGCTAAACAGACATTAGGCCAGCGCACCCTGCCCTAGCTCTACCTGGGCTCGCATGGACCCAGCTATGGACAGCATCGAAGGGGAAGGTCACCCCGAACAGATGTCAGCCCAGGGCACCCTGCCCTAGCTCTACCTGGGCTCGCATGGACCCAGTCAAGGACAGCATCAAAGGGGAAGGTCACCCCGAACAGATGTCAGGCCAGGGCACCCTGCCCTAGCTCTACCTGGGCTCGCATGGACACAGCTACGGACAGCATCGATGGGAAAGGTCCCCCGAACAGATGTCAGCCCAGGGCACCCTGCCCTAGCTCTACCTGGGCTCGCATGGACCCAGTCAAGGACAGCATCAAAGGGGAAGGTCCCCCGAACAGATGTCAGCCCAGGGCACCCTGCCCTAGCTCTACCTGGGCTCGCATGGACCCAGTCAAGGACAGCATCAAAGGGGAAGGTCCCCCGAACAGATGTCAGCCCAGGGCACCCTGCCCTAGCTCTACCTGGGCTCGCATGGACCCAGTCAAGGACAGCATCAAAGGGGAAGGTCCCCCGAACAGATGTCAGCCCAGGGCACCCTGCCCTAGCTCTACCTGGGCTCGCATGGACCCAGTCAAGGACAACATCAAAGGGGAAGGTCCCCCGAACAGATGTCAGCCCAGGGCACCCTGCCCTAGCTCTACCTGGGCTCGCATGGACCCAGCTACGGATAGCATCGGCAGGCAAGCATCGTGGGGAAGGGTCACCTTAAACACATCTTGGCCTGATCCTAGTCTGTAAGCTCTCCCCACAGCATCAAAACGCTGGAAATCACTACCCACAGCATCACATCGCTGGAGATCACTCCCCACAGCATCACAACGCTGAAGATCACTCCCCACAGCATCACAACGCTGGAAATCACTCCCCACAGCATCACAACGCTGGAGATCACTCCCCACAGCATCACAACACTGGAAATCACTCCCCACAGCATCAAAACACTGGAAATCACTCCTCACAGCATCACATCGCTGGAAATCACTCCCCACAGCATCACAACACTGGAAATCACTCCCCACAGCATCAAAACACTGGAAATCACTCCCCACAGCATCACAACACTGGAAATCACTCCCCACAGCATCAAAACACTGGAAATCACTCCTCACAGCATCACAACACTGGAAGTCACTCCCCACAGCATTACAACACTAGAAATCACTCCCCACAGCATCACAACGCTGGAAATCACTCCCCACAGCATCACAACACTGGAAATCACTCCTCACAGCATCACATCGCTGGAAATCACTCCCCACAGCATCACAACACTGGAAATCACCCCCCACAGCATCACAACACTGGAAATCACTCCCAACAGCATCACAACACCGGAAATCACTCCTCAGAGCATCACGACGCTGGAAATCACTCCCCACACCATCACAACCCTAGAAATCACTCCCCACAGCATCACAACCCTAGAAATCACTCCCCACAGCATCAAAACGCTGGAAATCACTCCCCACAGCATTCCACCGCTGCCACCATTATACACATGTAGCGATCCAGTCGGCCGAGGAATCACACTGAATCAAACAAAATGTAATATCATAATAACAATATTAAAAGAATGAATAAAAAGACGGTTACTAAAATTATGTAGTGAATATTTGCTTGTGAAAGAACCACAGCTCGCTTATGGTAGTGGGAAGCGAGGAGGGTCACGATGAGAGAAATAAACAAAAAAAGACTATAATTTTGTACAAGAACCATGCCTGTATTTCCGTGCAGGCCACAGTTGAAAGGGTTAAGATATATAAAAAAAGACATTATTGTGGATTAGGTACTTGTGTGTATATAAATACGTATTTTTGTCTATCTGGTAATTATTTACAACAATCTCATAAACCACAAATGTTTCTATTATTTTGCTATACTTATCGTATGGTACATCATGGCTGTAGTAAACGTTAAAACCTGGATGGAGAATCTCGGGGTGGAAAACCAGACACAAAAGGCTGAGCAGAACCTTTATTGTCGGTCAGCGCCGGAGCCTCACTGACTCTGGGCTGACTCACCTCGCCGCCGTTTTCTCCGCGGCTCACTCGAGTGGTTTACAGGTAGTTCCCAAGCCTAAGGGGGTCGTTAGGAGGCCACTGGTACTTCACGGGTCTGAATGCTTTGGGGTTTAATTAAAATAGATTTGATTTCCGATTCACTTCACGCGTATGATACCCGTCCAACTGGAGAATGATCGTTTTTTTTTTAACCAGTATTATAGGTTGTGAAACACCATTAGAGCATCAATAATAGATACTTATATCATATACAAGTATTCTGTACATGACTTCATATGTAAAATGTAAAGAAAAATAAAAGAGGAAAAAGATCGCGATGTTTGGGTCCTTCACATCTTTACGCATGGCACACACATTTTCCGTCCGATTTTAACGTATCATGGCTCATTTTGTAGCTGAATAGTAGATCTATTACATGATGCAATTAGGATTTCCAGTATTTTCATGTGCGTCTTATAAAAGTGACATATCTTTTTTTCAAGGTGTTAAAACACTTGCCTTCATAAGATATTCACCCCCACCCCCCCCCCCAAAAAAAAAAAAGATAATAATAATAATAAGGTTGACTTCTAAAAATTGTCTACCGCATATTATAGTAGAAAGATTGTTCTATTCAGATATGGAATCAGAATGGCTGTATGATTTTGGAAGTATATTTATTTTCTTCAAGATGCACACAGGATGCAAATTTAGTCCAATATAAACATATTGTGGCTCTTTTTGTGGAAAAATAGTGTGTCTAGGGAATATAGGAAGTGAATTTTTCGATTTCTTTCCTGTGCTTCCTCTAAAAGTGATACAATTTTTGGACATGCCACTCAGCTCAGCAAAATATCCCCCCCCCAAAAAAAAAAAAATAATAATAATAATAAAAATAATAATAAAAATATAAAGAATTTAAAAAAAAATGGGTGCGAGTTTCTTCAAAATCGGCAAGAAAAATCGAAAAATCGAAAACAAAAAGTAAACGATCCCCTAAAGGCGTTGTCATAGTATGTCTCACTAAGTATAGTCAGTTTTATTACATCTTTTATCTCAATAACTTCCTCTATCATACAACACCTATATAAACAGAACGTGATATAGGAAAATGTATAAACTAGAGGATAATCAAATGCAATTTTCAAAGAAATACTAAATGATTCGATGAAAGAGAATACTCACTTACTCGAATGCCATAGTGTATCGGAGATAACCGACTATGTGAAGGCAAGTCACTGTATGCAGTGTCATCTGTTTATGTAGAACAGTAATTCTTTCGGCGAATCCTTACCTGGTCGTGGGTGGCGAGACCAGCGTTGCTGCTGCTGTTGTTGCTGTTGCTGCTACCCTTTTTATAACCCCGGGACAATGAGTAGTTAGCCTAGGCGGGGAGTCTCAGCAAGGAGGCTGCTTTTGATTAAAGACGGCAATAGATGACGTTGTTATTTAAAACTTAAAAAATCAGCAAAAATACGTAAAATTAGATTTAATAAACTGTAACCCTTGTGAGATTTAATTTAAAAAATAAGAAACTTT
>NC_091551.1:26346862-26349362 GCF_042767895.1 Penaeus vannamei | reverse complement strand
AACTTTCAATGCGATTTCATATTATTGCGTCTAACCCCCTAAACGCACATTCAGCGAGGCCTGATTGCATGATGCTCTGTGCCTTTGACAAAATGCCAGTAATCACTCCACAAACATATAAAATCCGTCAGGTTTTCATTTTTTAAAATTATTATTATTATTATTATATATTTTTTTTATCTGTCCAATGCACAAAGCAATGTGATAAAAAAGGAGTCGAGATGAAATTTGTGTTTTATTTTGTTGATCATGCACTCCTACTAATATGGATTATTATACTGTATCAAAGAGCCTGATTCAGTTGCATTTATTGCAAAAGAACTTAGGGAAGTATCCAGTGTTTTGATTATCAAAGACCAACAAAAACGCTTTCATGTGTCGTTGAAAGAGTGCATACGGAAAAATGGGTGCTTCAAAACAAATGCACGAGGCCTCAAAGACCACCCATCAGTGTTCATTCACTTCAACCTTTTAATCAGAATTTTTCTTTGTTCTTCCAGAGATTATAGCCGACTGCACACCTGCAGCCATTATGCGGCTCCTTTGAAGGCATCCTGTTTAGACACGATACAGAGAGAGAGAAAAAAAAATAGTGTGCAGTGACCCGACCCAGGAAATTCGTTTGCCTATAAAACAGCCTTCTTTTCTTTTCCAAGGATAGGATTCCAAGTCTGGTATATTAAAAAGAAAAATAAAGAAAAAGGAAACAAGAAAAAAAATCCTCTTGGCTCAATGCTTTTTTAAAATTGTTCAGCAAAAAGTATTTCATCATAGTGCTGTTAAGAGTACCGAATGATGATGGTATTCCAACATTCAGAGAGTTCCCTATGTTTTAAACATAGCCAAGAGACTTCTTGAAAGCTGGCATAGATAAAAGAAACAAAAAAAAAACATGGACATTGAGATACTGATGATAACTGTTTTGCAAGAGTTTTTTCGAACAGTTTAATACTACATACTGATACTAGTATTTTTATTATTATTATTATTATTATCATTATTATTATTGAGATCTGGGGTTCAAATCCAGGGAGGCGCATCGTTCCCTTTTACAAGGAACTTCATTTCGATTGCTTAAAGCTACAGTGTTTAATTCTAAAGTAGTAGGTACAAATACAAAAGTATCAAATATTATACCAATAGATACTTTACTGAGTATAACACTATATATGGTGACATTCAAATAAATGAATCAAAATGTAAAAAAAAAAAAAAAGGTAAATTGTCAGTATACTCAGTACCGCCCTCATGAGTTCTTTCGAAATCTAGCAACAGTATGAATTAATACCACCTGAGTAGCAATTCGCAGTTGACGAAGGAAGTGTTTTGACCGCTCTATATACTTGGTATTATGGCTAAAGGCTCATTCACTTGTATCAGTGGTTAATGAGTGCCGCATCGGCTCAGTCCGTCAGTGTCAATGAAATAAAATAGGGCTACTTTGAATTCGGCTGACGCATTCACACGTCCGGTACTGCACTGTGTTTTGACTCTCAATGTCAACTACGTTTCCTTGCTCCGTGAAGCAGTTATCAGAGAGCCTTCATCATACAACTTATACTGAGGAGAGTATATAACAGAAACCGGAAAGTCCACTGCCTGAGTCGACAAAGCCATCATTAGCCATTAGGGTATTTGGATCACAGTTGTTATTGATAGGTGCAGCAATTCTATCTAAAGTGTGTTGTTCACAGAGGGGCTTTTAGAATGGTAGAGGTGTTACAACAGTCTGAAAGGGAGGATTGACCCATTGTGCAGGTTGGAGATAGGGAAGACTAACCAGATCCTCTCCTTTATACCCCTGGCCTTTATGGCTTAAATGACTGCAGTAAGCTATACTTCAATTGGAAAATCTGATAGGTTTTGAAGGGGAAGTAATCTGATTTGAAGACATAAATCCTACTAGAAGGCACTTAGCCTATGTGCGATGCAGTAATTCGGTTTACTACAAGTTGTAGGGAACACAGTTTAGATTCAGCTCTTAGACTGTCAATCCTTGCACAATAATTCTCATAGCCTCATTCTGTATCACGTCAAGTCGGGACATCTCAGGTTTTGAAAGCTTCAAAAGAGAAAAAAACAGAAAGGTCAATAATGTGGATTGCATGTATAAAGGAGGTGCGAAGGATTTGAGAGCCGGCTTCAATTGTTATAGTCACTTATCTGAGGGCTTGTAATTAGGAAAGTCTTGTTTTATGTATCTTAGTTGGTGACTTGAATATGGGTCAGTTATAGATGTGGCCCCAACCCCCAAGCATTAGGCGGTGTCAGCCTAAGGGAGTTTCTGGAAATGAATGGATACCCGGTCATATGATTCATTTTGTGAGAGGCATCAGTCTTAAAAGGGTTGATTTTCAAATCAAGGTTATTGCTCCTTTTTGTTATAAGGTCAAGGGCATGTTGGGCATGTAAAGTGGAGAGGGCCCATTGCCACTAATGAAGGTCGCCCGCATGTTAAAAGTTTTGTGTTCCTTTTGAAGGGTAAAATTGCCAATTGCTC
>NC_091551.1:26321862-26326862 GCF_042767895.1 Penaeus vannamei | reverse complement strand
CCCGTCTACATACCTGACCCTCCCCCCATCCTCACCCATACCTCTTTTACCTTAGCCTCCCGCCCACCCACTCCTCCTCCCCTTCGCTTATTTCTTCCAACTTCCACGCCATCCTATTCCTTTTTTACTCTCGCTCTTACCTTAACAAACTACTAATGACTACCAAAATCTATCAGTGTCCTATTTTCTACTTGTGTGCTATACTCTCACTTAATCATTTCATAACTCACGATTCACTAACACTCGTCTATGCTGTCACGCACCCACATGCGCACATCGTCCCGCAGAAACCCGTTAATTGCACAAGAATTACATGCATACTGTTTCCGGAAGATAACCGACTTGCGCCAACTGTGTATTCTTGTCTTGCATTACGTTTTATCGTGCAAATGTCTTGAGAAAGCATATTTGATGTAATGAGTCGCTCCCGAAGTATGAGGACTGCATTACCTGTTTTCATTATCGCTTTGCCTCGAATTGCTGTTGGTGACGTGTGATAGACAACTTCAATGAAATGAGATACATTTACTATTAGTCAGACGTATACCGTATGCACTATTGCACTGCACACTTCTGAACTCTGCATTGTTGCATTTTCATTCTTTTCCCAAGGAAGTTAGTCGTTCAAGACGTTCTTGCGAACTGCGACACCTTTTGCTTCCTTGTAGTTCTGCACAATGCTTATCTCTTGTAGATTTTCATCTCCTGCTATCTGAGGCAATTGCAACTCAAGCAAGTCCTCGCAGACTATTGCAATTGTCTCCCTAAGCATGTTCCTCTGTCTATCCTTGGACAGTGAATTATTTTTAAAAAATGATAATAAAAATTGAAAATTCATGAAAATATTTGTAATAACAATCATTGCAATCTGATATATTTTGATTATCACACAACCCCCCCCCCCCCCATTGTTTGCCCTTCTGTCTCACCCTGTCTCTGCCTCTGGTGTACTTCTTTCAGAGAATGTCAGCACCATCCCGTCGAGGGCGACGGTTAGTAGCGTATTCTGAGCAATCTGAGGAATGAGGAGTACCTAACCAAGTTCCCCAGCGATAGGACCGACCCTGTTCTTGAATGCTTCGCCAGTTGACCCAGGGCGGCACACTTGACCGGAGTTCACGGCCCTGAACGCACCTCTCCTTGGGGGCGTTCCCCCACGCGCGCCCTTTGGGCTCCCCTTGCCCACAGCTACACTGCACGAGACACCCTGCGCCACGCTACCTACCACCCTTATCAATAAACAGCCGAACCAGAATTGTGTCTCTATAATCCACCAAATCAGGGCAACACAAAACCCCGACACACACACACATTATATATATATATATATATATATATATATATATATATATATATATATATATATATATATATATATACACGCACATGCGCACACACACACACACACACACACACATATATATATGTATATGAAACGTATCCATGTTGACAAATGTAGAAAAGGTATGAATGAGACTGGATATCTTCACGATACAAGAGATGTATTTGACCGGTTTCGATTACGCCTTCATCAGAAATACATACATAAGAGTTCAGTTCAGTTCAGTTAGATTTGCGAAGTCATGCTTCACCCGGGCCTTTTCTCTGAAGTGGCCCGGCCTGTGATAACTATTTCTAGTTAACTCAGATGTTTTCTTTGAACTGCATGCTTATCGCGGTGGCTGGATTGCAAGCAAGCGATCCAGCTGCCACGGAGAATACATGTTGCAGACCCTTTTTACCAGCCCGGCGGCTGTGGTGGGTGGTCCCTGCCTCAGAAATTGTGTGTGTACACAATTCTGCAAGTAATGTAACAGGGTGACGTTAGGCTCGCCGCAGTGTTTGCATAACCTGGCAGTCTCATTGTCAATAATTTGCCAAGCGCATTGGTAACCTAGTCTTAGTCTGAATAGTATGATTTCGGTACCTCTTTTTGTGTTTGGAGGAAGGGCCAGTGGCTGATAGCCTAAAGCATCTGAGTGCCACTTGGCAGCAAGCGATTTTGTGATGTTTTCTCTATGTGCTCCCCGGAGGACCGCACACGCTGCAGTTTTGGTACCTTGGCTTAGTCCCCTTTGGCTGGGTTTAACGATCATGGAGGATGGGGGCATACCCCTGCCCTTTTCGGTTAGTTTATCAGCAAGCTCGTTCCCTTGTATGCCTATGTGGCTTGGGACCCAGTTTATTATGATTCTTCTACCTTGACTAAGGATTCTTTGGGCTATGTTTAGCACTGTTGTCAAGAGGTAGATGTTATCTGGGGGCATGCTATGCTGTAGGCTGTCAATAGTTGCTCTTGAATCTGTATGAATGACAACGTGTCTTCCCCTCAGGGACGTGTGTGTCAATGCTTCCATGATCGCAACTGTTTCAGCCTGAAGCGTTGAGGCATTGTCAGTGACCCTATGGATGCTGTGGTATCCTTTGTTGCAAAGCCGGCGCCTGCAGTATGGTTTATTAGATCCACGGATCCGTCTGTGTAGTATGTTATACTACCCGGCGGAGTTATTTGATTAATGACCCTATATGCTTGTGCCTTTAGGCTAGGCATGGAATATTGATCTTTTCTCATTGTGAGATTTGGAATTGAGAATTCGATCATTTCGTTTGCCCACGGCGGGGGTTCTTTGTAATCAGGGTGAGGGGAGTCCATACCCTTGGCAAGCAATGAATCTTTTAGCTGAAAGCGTATCAAAACTCTGGCTGTATGTGTGAGCCAGGAATTGTCCGCAAACAACTGGTAATCTTGTTGTAGGCGTCTGAGAACTCTTTGTCTTAGATAGGAGTTTCTGGGTGCCTGCAGGACCTTGGAAAGGAACTGTGCTGCCATTAGATCAATTCTAGTGTCCATGGACGGTAAATCAGCTTCCATGAGGAGGTTGATGACCTTTGTCCACTTAGGTGCACCTAGAATTATCCTGGCTGCTTCGTTTTGTATTGTTTCCAGTTTTTCTTTTAATGTTGTACTGGAAGCAATGAGGGCGACAGATGCATAGTCAATAATAGGATGGACAGCATGTACATAGAATGATCTTAGTACTTTGTGTCCTGCTCCTATGTGTCTCCCTGTCATGACTTTCATGACTGACAGTCTTTCCTTGGTTCTGTCAAGCAGGTATTGGATCTCCTTTTTGAAAGTGAGTGTGTGTCCTATCCATACACCAAGGTATAGATAGTCCTTCACCCATTCCAGATCCATACCCTGTATAGTGAGTTTTTTGTTTCTGACATTGGTTCTTAGAGCCATTGCTCTGGATTTTGCTGCTGATATTTTTAGACCCATCCTACAACACCAGGTTCAGACAACGCTGAGCTCTAGTTAGGCAGTGATTGCCAGAGGCTATGATTGCCAAGTCATCTGCATAAGAGATGATCTTGCATCCCTCTGGCAGGTGAATGTCGAGTATATTGGACATGAGGGTATTAAACAGGGCTGGACTAAGAACCCCTCCCTGAGGAGTTCCATTTTCAAGTGGTATGTGCTGTGAGAGGTGGCCTTGAAATCTGACATTTGCTGATCTATTTTTTAAATAGTCAGCTATCTAGGCCAAGAGTCTGCCTTTGACTCCTTTGTGGATTAGGGTCTCTTGAATGGCAAGCGGACTTGCCAGTTCAAAAGCCTTCTCCAGGTCAAGGAAGACAACCACGGCGGGCGAGGTGCAGATTGTGCTTAAGAGTGTGGAAATGCTATGAGCAGTGCTCTTACCCCTTGTGAACCTGTGCAGGTGTTCATGAGGGGGGCCCGTTTTCCATCGGAGCCTGTTGAGTACCATCTCAGCTGTTTTACCCAGGCAGCTGAGAAAAGAGATGGGACGGTACTTGCCAGGCTCCTTTGGTTTTGGGATGGGAACTATTGTGGCTTGTTTCCAGCTCTGGGGCACCGTGGCTGTTTGCCAGGATTTGTTGATAACCTGCAAGAATGCAAGTTCTCCTGCAAGGCTCAGATGCGAAATGATGGGGTGGGAGATCCCATCAGATCCCGGTGCTGACCCAGAACTGGATTTGTATGATTTTCTTAGTTCCCAAAGAGAGAACAAGGCATCCGTTTCATCAGCTTCGAGTGCCTTGTCTCTTATGAGAGCAAGTCTTTCTGGATTTAAGTTTTGTTGTTTTTCTCTCATCATTGGAGGCAGATTGTTGGTGCTGGTTCTGGCTGAGAACTCAAGCACCAATCTGTTAGCCTCTGATGATGAGTGCATTTTGGGGCTTGGCGGCTTGTCGCTTGCCTGACCCGTTTCCACAACTCTGTCGGGCTGGTCTGGTGCCCAAAAGTTTGGCACTATTCCAGCCATTTTTCCTGCCTTAGTCGACTTGGGGTGTGTTCTGCCTCTTCTTCAGAGTCAGTTTCCACCCTTCGTCGCTTCACGCCTCCCCTTTTCCAGGGGTTTAAGGCCTTTAAAAGTGGGGGCAGCTGGTTTGGCTGGTTCAGCTAGAGCCCCTTCTTGACTGAGGGAGTTCTGAGGAGAGTTCAGGTTTCCCTCAGTCTGGTGTGCATGGACAGACTTTGTGGTTGGTGTTTCTGTCTTGTCCTTGCTCGGTTCAGCAGGCCGGACACGTTCGGCCGGCTTTTGTTTTTTCTTTCGCCCCCCTGCAGCCTTGAAAGGCTCCAGGGTGACTGCCATGGTCATTCATTTTGTGGTCATGGAGAGAGTTTAAAACAGATTGGTCCTCTTTCGGGGACTATCCTTATACCTGCTCTCAGGGTGAGGTCTTATGAAGGGCCTCAAAAAATGCTCTGTTCCCTACACTCGACCCTTCAGCACCACAGGACAGGAGATCCCCCTGGGTGGGCTGAACTCGGAGTTTTGGTGTGGTAAACGCTCTGCACCCCAATCCTGCTACAAGGGGGATATGATCACGTCACCACAGCCCAGGCGAATGTTGGAAATCGGCGTTTCCCGCAGGCCTAGGCTGCACCAGGAAGTCAGAAGGAGAGGGCAAGGGTTAGACACCGAAAAGTCGCCCTTGGTGCGTGGCCACTAACTATGTCCAGGACCAGA
>NC_091551.1:26317214-26321362 GCF_042767895.1 Penaeus vannamei | reverse complement strand
AAGATACAAGGGTTCCCTCAGAGCTTCGACCCCAAACATAGTGCAAATGTGTCATTCTATCCTTGCTGTGCTCGGGGCGCCGAGGATAAGCCTCATGGCCTCATTTTGCACAATCTCCAAGCTTTCTATTTCTCATTCCTTAAACTGCAATAAGTGTAGTGCGTGGTAGTCCACAACTGACCTTATAAAAGCCAAGTAAAACAATCTAGCGAACTTGACATTTTGATAATGATAATGATAATTATGATAAATGTTATTATCTTTATTACTATAATTATTAATTGTTATAGTTACAAACATTATAATCATTATTGTTCTCATTATTAATATTAACATGATCATTACTGCCCTCATCAATATTACAGGTATAATCATAATCATTATTTCTATCATTATTATTATTATTATCATTATTAGTATTAGTATTAGTATTATCATTATTATTATTATTATTATCATTATTATTATTATTACTATTATTATAACCACTATCATTATCATTATTATCATATTATTATCATTATTATCACATTATTATTATTATTATCATATTATTATCATTATTATCATCAATGTCATCAATACTGTTATCATTATCATTATTATCGTCATCATTAATATTAATGTTGATGTTGCTGCTGCTGTTATCATTATCATTGTTATTATAATTATCATTATCATCACAATTATCATTATCATCATAATTATCATTATCATCATAATTATCATTATCATTATTATTAATTGTAATTGTCATTGTTATCATTATCATTATTATTAATTGTAATTGTCATTGTTATCATTATCATTATTATTAATTGTAATTGTCATTGTTATCATTATCATTATTATTATTATTATTTATAATTATTAATATTATTATTATCATGATTAGTATTGTTACTATGATCATCATCATTCATGTATTATGTTTTATTATAATTTTTATTATTATTATTATTATTATTATCATCCTTACTGTTATTACATTCATTTCTGCAATTGCTATTATTACTACTACTATTGCTTACATTATCGTTACTATGATCGTTAGTGTTATCATTATCATTACCGTTATCATTATCATCGCTGTCATTATTATTATTGTGATTTTTTTCATTCTCAATATTATCAAATATTACTACTATCGTTATTGTCATCGTTGTTATTATCATTATTACTGGTAATATTACTATCATTATCATTGCTGTTAGTATTTCCATTATTATCGGTGTTATTATTTTCTTTGAGTAGTTATTATACTTATTGTCATAGTAATCAGTATCATTATAATAAAAAAACTATATTTACGAATATGTGAATCCCTACTGGAAAAAGGCAGCTTCAGTTTTCAGTAAAACGCATTTTATTTTGCTTTGGTGGGAGCAATTCAGTTTTTCGGCCGGACCTTCGTTCCACATATATGCACATAAATATATATTATATATATATTCATATGAGTATACATATATACTTATATACATGTCTATATATATTTATACATTCATATATGTACATATATATAACTATACATATACGTGTATGTAGCCGACCCCCGCAACCTGCAGTGAGGCATACTTCCCCCAGGTTGGGGCTAGGTCTATAGCCGCATCCTCGTACCTCATCAGCAGCAGCCTCTCGATGACTAATGCCGAGACCTAATTGGATGAGACGGACAGCTCGCGGCTCGCTCAATGGACCGCAGACTCCCCTAGCCCCTGGGTAGCTAGCACAGTGTAGGTGTGCTTAAGCTCCAGCGCCCGGGCCAAGGTCATCACACTACGATCCTCCAGCAGAGCCCAACCACAGCAAGCAGCTCCAGGCCTCAGACGGCGGGGAGCTGCACCGTTTTCCCCGTCGATCTCCGACTTCTCTCCAGCATGCGGCCATAAGTGTGGGAACTCACACCCACAACAAGCACTCCCCAAAGAGATAATTGAACAGTCGATTAGAGGATGGTCAACCATCCTCTATACTGGTGACCCCCGGAATGACACGAACACGGCTTTTCAAATGACAATTCAACTTTGGTATTGCCACCATCACTTGGGTCTCAATTCTAAGGGTGTCCCAAGAAACCCCACAATAATTAATTACATGGTAACCTATTAAGGTAGGACAATGGGTGGCTTTTGGATTTTCTTATCAGTATATTAAAAAAAAATTGTTGGCTCAAAAAAATCCTGATTACAGTGAACAATTATTAACAAACTGATAAATGAAATAATGAAAAAATGTATATGATGAAAACTAAGAAAAGACAACACAAACTTTCTTTCAAAAAGGCAGTAATATGAATTTCCATCTGTTGGTATTTGCCAGAAGGGCACAGTAAAAATAAGAATATGAAAATTTCCTTATTGATTCCTGGGCTAAGGGATATAGCATAAAAAAGACCTTTAAAATTAATACACTTTGAAATTCCAGTCAACAAGCTCCACACACCATTCCACCAACCTCATATAGTGGCTGTCACCTGCGACGAACCCCCAACTTCCATCCATTTCTCCAAGGTTCTCACCTCTGGGATGGTCATTATGGCAGCCGCCCACAGCGTCCCTCTCAGTTCCCTCCACCTTTCCTGGGCCACAACGGTCTCCAGTGAAAGGCTCTGCCGCTCTGAGTACTCTACAACAATCTATGGGGATTCTCCTACTAGATCTAATATTACACTTGTCCCCAACTATATCATTACCCCCAAAAATCGTCACCAGCAAATGCTCGAACTTCCACCCACCTGTCTGCAATGAAAGGCCCCATCGCTCTGAGCAAAACTACACAGAGAGACAGCGTTGGAGATGTAATTCTCGAACGCTATCCGCCTCCATATACAAGAACAACCTTCCAGCAATAACTGCAAAATACATAATATCAACAATTCATTTAGAGTCGTTAAACACTGAATCTTACTATATTCAAAATAAAATCCGTAACATTTTAGCGACTCTGAATGCGCATGAAAAACATAATTTCGTTTAAAGTCAAATCAAAGATTTCGACATATATATATATATATATATATATATATATATATATATATATATATATATATATTTATATTTATATTTATATATATATATATATATATATATATATATATGTATGTATATATTTACATATGTATATATGCACATATACGCATGTATGTATGTGCGTATATCTATAAATGTAAAAAAATAAATATACATATATATATATATATACATATATATATATATATGTATATATATATATATATATATATATATATACATATATATGTCGAAATCTTTGATTGATATATGTGTGTGTGTGTGTGTGTGTGTGTGTGTGTGTGTGTGTGTGTGTGTGTGTGTGTGTGTGTGTGTGTGTGTGTGTGCATATATATACATATATATATATATATATATATATATATATATATATATATATATATATATATATATATATATACATGTGTGTATATGAATATACAGTGCACGTGAGAAATCTTGGCGCGACCGCGCCAAGATTTTTGACGTTTTTCGATAATACCCCTTTAATATCATGCAAATCGACCTTTAATCTTGGCGCCCCGTCAGCTGATAGATTCCTCACTGGCGGTTTCAGATACCACTCAATTACCTTTATATATATATATATATATATATATATATATATATATATATATATATAGAGAGAGAGAGAGAGAGAGAGAGAGAGAGAGAGAGAGAGAGAGAGAGAGAGAGAGAGAGAGAGACATATACATGTATATGTGTGTGTGTGTGTCATGGCAGTATATCTATATTTATCTATCCATCTCTCTCTCTCTCTCTCTCTCTCTCTCTCTCTCTCTCTCTCTCTCTCTCTCTCTCTATATATATATATATATATATATATATATATATATATATATATATATATACATATATGTGTGTGTGTGTGTGTGTGTGTGTGTGTGTGTGTGTGTGTGTGTGTGTGTGTGTGTGTGTGTGTGTGTGTGTGTGTGTGTGCGTGTGTGTGTGTCTGTGTGTGTGTGTACGTGTATAAATATATACTTACATATATGTAGGTATATATACATAGACACACACACAGTCAATTTGTTACATAATCAGAGACACAAAATTGCAAATAACGGATGGTAAATTCATTCATAATCCCTTGCAGCGGACAGGCAGGATGGCTTT
>NC_091551.1:26274714-26304714 GCF_042767895.1 Penaeus vannamei | reverse complement strand
TCTGTCTTTAGGGAGGGTCGAGTGTAGGCTCCTTTTTCCAACCCTTCTGTCTCTCCTCATCACCTCACAATTACCCCTGCCATCCCACCCTCACCCTCACCCTCATTCCACCTCATATCACCCCACTCATGCAATCTTGGTATCATGGCCAAAATTCCTTCACCCCGGAAACGTGAGATCCTTGTCAACGCACTCTTCTGTGCTGAGATCCGAGTACTTCGGTACTTTGCTATTCACGAGGGCTACCTAGCACTCATCGAGAGCAATGACCACGCCGAAAGGCTTTTCTGCACCGAGGTTCTCCAGTCCCTGGAGAGATGAAAGCTAAGCTGACACTCGTTCTTAAAAGACTCGACCGCCAAGTTGTAAATGAATCAGAGCGTGACATCGCTGACGAAATCATGGCCTCCGCTCCAGAAGCCAAGGTCGAGCATGTATTCGTCCGTAAGGCGAATTACATGGTCAATGTCAGATTCTCTGACCACACAGCAGCCAAATCAAACAAAGAGAGGGGGATCTATCTCTTCAAGTTATATGTTGCCCCTTGGCAGATTGAGTGTATGAACTGCTTTGGCTACGGCCACCTCAAGCCCCAGTGCAAGGAGGAGAGCAAGACTTTGTGCTCTGAATGTGGCTCTGGTACGCACTCCTATAGGGACTGCAAGAGCTCTGTTTAGAAATGCGTCAATTGTGGTGGAGCCCATAGGACTTTGGTCAATAGCTGTCCTACCCGCAAAGAGGCCATCAAAACCTCTAGTGAGAAAATTAAAGAAAAAGAAATAGAGATCAAACCCATGAGGGTAGTAGCTCAGAAAGCCGCCCAAGAGACTCTTCAAGCCACCACAAACGCATGGAAGCCTCTCATCCAGCAGGTCCGCCAGGACGTAAAAGAAAAGAGCAACAAATTCGAGCTCACCATGCATCTGGACCTCCCAAACGACCTTTCTAAGGTGATTATGATTGTCCTCCTGCATGCCCATATGCAAAATCTAATCTCCCCTGAACTAGGCTTCAGGTACCATGCCAAGGTGGCCCTAGCAACTAACAATCTTCCTGACCTTGACGAGTCTGACTCCTGGGGAATACTAAAGGTTATACAACCTCCTGCCCAGGCAGTAATAGTCCCCTCAGCACCCCCTAAGCCTGTTGAGGCCCCTGCCCAGACAACCATGCCACCACCCACCAGGGCCCCCACAACAGAACCACAGGAACAGGCACAGGTACCAACTCCAGCACCCATTCCGACCCGAGGGATGCCTCCAGGGACGTCACCACACCTTGTGCCCCACCACCCACCCCAGACATGACCGAGACCGAAAAAAACTTTTTCGACGACGAAGGAATCGAACGTCTCACTGACGGGACTGCCACAAGCCTTAAGTACTTGGGAGTCAGACTCTTCAGTACAAACCCGGCAAAGTACGAATACTCGGATCGCTTTGAGATTGGCCGAGAAATTAATAATTAAAGAATAAAGTGGTTACTAACCAAGGAAAGGAATACTCACATAGTCATCAAGAAAATACACCACCACCTCAGGGAGGAAAACCTCCGTGTGACTCATGACATGATTGAGCCCTGTGATAACATAGACCAAATACACAGCGGGTATCTCATTGCATAACAACACAATACATATGGCACACCTTACACTACACTCACGACTCACAATCATACAACACAACGTACTACACTGGACAACAACACGTAAAAATGAACTCTGCAACACATACAGAAAGCATGACCCCACACATACTCATAAACAGCCATGGGCTAAGAGACACAACCACTCAAAATCTTCACCTACACAGTCTACTCTTCCAACATGTCACAGCAACCTAATGATGGCGTAGCTATAGTGATCAAAAACAATATCCAACACAAAATCGTCAACAACTTTCATTCTGATCTTTTGGCAGTCGAAATAAACACACCACAAGGACCCATCATACTGGCAACACTCTACTTACCTCCACGAAGACCATACATACCTGAACCCGACATTCTGCAGCTCCTGAGGTACTCAAAACCAATATACTTCATGGGAGACTTCATTGCTAATCACCCACTCTTTAGGGTTGTGGTACACAGACATACAGACGGCCCGCGAGGCTAACATACCCAGAACAACACATAAAACTGTCCCCCACTACAAAGAAACACATCGTCTTAAATTGCTAAAAATATAATACAGGCACTTACACGAGCTCTCACTCACACGGAGCTGGAACGCACAATTACACACACGCTACAGAGAACTCAAGACGCAAATAACACACGAAATTAAAGTAATCAACAAACACCACTGGAACACACTAGCGCAAAGATTATGTCAAAACACTAAAGACCCCAAGGCTTTCTGGAGATCCTTCACAAATCTCGTGGGGTCGAACAAACAAACGACAACATTCCTATAAAACGCACATCGAGAGAAGGTGGACTCGGTGGAGGGGATGGAGGCACTCCACCGGGAGTTCTGGCAACAGAATTTCCGGATCCCCCCCGCCGAGAACGCCCGGTTCGATAACACCACAGAGACCAAGGTCACACACTACCTACAACATATAAACATAATCCTCCCAGAGAACACCATAACACTAAACAACCTCACAGAGGATAGTCCCCTCTCTACACAAAATCACACCAGAAGAAATAACAAACACAATCAAACACACCAAAAACACAACACCAGGAGCAAGCAACATAAACAAAACAATCTTCGAACATCTACCACCCACTATGATCCACAGGCTACGCCACATTTTTAACGCGAGTTTAGCTACAGGATATTTCCTCGACATATTCAAACACGCAATTATCACACTTATTGCAAAGTCGGGGAAGTCAGCACATGAGGTGGGGAATTATAGCCCCATCTCGTTGCTGGAAGTTCCCGGGAAACTGCTGGAGAGGCTGATTACCCGCAGACTCATCACCCACCTTCAAAACAACAAACACAACGGTAGGCAATACGGCTTTCGCCCACATAGGGGGACCGAGAGCGCGATTGCACTTGTTTACGAGGAAATCGCTCTCCATCTCGCTAACAAGCACCAGATCAACATCACATTACGAGACGTCAGCAAGGCCTTTGACAAGGTCTGGCATGACGGCCTCAAGTACAAAATAACAAAATTACAACTCCCTACACACCTCACACGCCTTCTCTGCAGCTTCCTGGACCATAGGACCATCACAATATGCCTGAGAACCCACCTGGGCTCCCCCTCCACCTGAGAAGTGGAGTGCCACAAGGAAGCGTCCTCTCGCCAACCTTGCATGTCCTGTATACAGCCGATTTGCCAGCACCTACGCCATACAGCAACTATTTTTCCTATGCAGACGATATTACGCAGATAATCTCACACCACTCTAAGCCACAACACATCATGAAACGAACAACAGAGCAAGCTATACAGAACATCAACTTTGAGCACGAATGGAAAATACAAACGAACATAAACAAATTCAAACTCATGCACATCACACGCAGAGTCGCATAACCCATCACCATAAATAACACGCATATCCCATACACAAACACAGGAAATGTTCTTGGCCTACACTTCTCCAACACAGGTATCACATCGCACATCAAACAGAGAATCTCACAGGCACGCTTAACACTCACTAAACTCCGACGCTTCTCATGCTGCACACCACGAACAAGACTCAGACTTTACAAAACTAATGTCAGACCAATTCTCGTATATACAGCTGTCCCACTGGTTGCAATATCTCAATCACAAAAACTCAAAATGGAATCTGTACAGAACAAAGCACTACTCTGGGTACAGGACGCAATAGTACTAGACTTCATTTCCTCAGAAACTCTACACCGAATAAACAGCATCGAGCCACTCAACACACGCATACACAGACGCGCACAAAACACATGGACACGCCTACGTGAACAGGAAGACGAACACTATCACAACATCATTGACAAACACACGAACAGTAACTCCAACCACACCTGGAGGCCGAGAACACTCACTCTCACCGAAGCACAAACACCTCCACCAATATACGCACGTACCGATTCTTGATCATGGCCATGGACTTCTGTTTGTTTATTTGTTAAGGCTATAAAACAACAACAAAAATAAAAACAAGTCACCCTCAGAATCCCCAAAGGATTGGCTAATCCATGCTGCACAGCATAACAACATAAGAAAGTGAGTGAGCTTCGGCTCTGCCAGCCGCACCTGGCAAAAAAAGAAAAGAAAAAAAAAGCATCAGTCTGCTATTGACCGCCGCACAGTGAACACGTCTCTTACACCTGCTCTGCGGCATAAGAGCGACCCACTTAGCGTGACTAGCTATTATTGTCTCCCGCTTTGCATGGCTTGGCATTAGAGTCACCCACTCTACATGATATTACTGTCGTCTCCTTCGCATCATTGTCACCCATCTGGCGTGGATTTTACCACTCTGCTGACACTAGAGCACACGTGCTCAAACCCACAGTATCCTGGCCAGCTAGTACAAACTAGTGGCCTCCATACCTGGCCGTGCCCCCTTTGGAGCTCAAAAAACATACACATACACCACAACACACTCCAAAGAGTGTTGTTTATCCTTGGATAGATTAACTCTTTGGATGCCTTTTCAGTGCTCTTTCTCTCCCTCACTTCTTTCTCTTCACACTATTCCATCATCGTTCCTGGACCTCACCTTCGGGAAGGTGATTCGTCTGGCGGCGGTGCAGTGGTGCTTCCAACCTCACTTTGGTGTGTTTGTTGGGGGGCCACTGTACACAGGATTGCCTACAAGCCCTCGTTGGGTGGAGAACTCTGCCGACTAATCCCTTCGAGGGGGGGGGGAGGTTCAGGAACTAGGGAAACATGGGCTCTCTCCTGCCACTCCAGGATAGGGATAGGGATAGGTTCCCTCAAGAGGGCATCCTTGAAATAGCTCTAGTGATCCACCCTTTGACCTCCCAGACGCACATCAAGAGTGCAAGGGGGGGCCTGTAATCCAAGAGCACTATTCTCAAGAGTATTTGAAGACAGCACAAGAAATGCTCTGACTGCCTCAGGATTTTCCCCAGTGCTCTCGCCCGAGAAACGAGCGAAAATGACACTTGTACTGAAAGGTATAGATCAGGAAGTACTAAAAGAATCACATCAAGCTATAGGAGCACAATTCATCAAATCAGCACTATTTGCCCAGGTAGATGATATTTACATAATGGAAAAACCAAAGTTCATCAAGGTTTGGTTAATATGGTTAACAGGGTAATGCCATGGCCAACAAGATCAAAGAATCAGAGCTTCGACTCTTCTGGTTCTCCATTCCTGCCAGAAATATCGAACATGAACGGTACACAAATGTCCCTCAGTGCATGACCTGCTATTCCTATGAACATACAAAAAACACATGCCCAACTAAGGATAGGGAAATCTGTAGCAAATGTGCTCAGGAAGGCCACATATTCAGAGACTCTACCAAGACGAATCCGAAATGCATCAACTGTGGAGAGAACCATAGAACACTCTCAGGAAAATGTAAAACCAGAAAAGAAATAATTAAAAAACTAGAAGCCGAAAAAAACAACCAAAGAACAAGAAAAACTGAACTTGCCCTATAGCTCTGTACCAGCAAACAAGTCCTGACCCTTCCAAATGACCTCTCGGTCAAAGTCCTCATTGTGCTAATTAATGCACACTTAGCCAGCTTAGGCAGACCTGGAACATATGCACAGGAGGTCAAAAAAGGATTCAGCATGGCCAAACTACCCGAAATAGACTACCAAATGATGTCGACTCAGGCGCGATCTTCCACCATAGAACCAAAAGGCAACACCAACCACAGAAAATTCAACTGCTGCACCCCTTGCTCCACAACCAAGTGAAGATCTTCCATCAGTAAGGCCTAAATTGAGACACCCATCGACCTCTACTGCCAGCACATCAAGCGAGCAATCTCACCTCCAAGCCCTTGACACAGCCATCTCAACCATGGATACAGACACCATCACACGGGAGGAAGAGCTAGAAATTCAATGTCACACACAAGACAGTGATCGAAAAAGAGCAAAGGAAAAACAAACCTATCACAAAGCTCTTATATGGAGGAATACCAGCTGACCCTGAAGATCTAGGATTGCAGCTCTTTGTACATGACCCAAAGAAATTCTTAAATCATGACAAAATCATGATAGGAAGGGAAATCAAAGCAGGCAACATTAAATTCACATACACAAACAAAAATTTCATCAATAGTGTGGAAAAAAAATTAAAAGACACCTAGAAGCCGGGTCCATCGAAGTACATGGTGGAATGATAGTGGGGAGACATAAGTTTAAAGGAATTAGGAACGAGTATGCCGAAACATCCCAATCAATTCCAAAATCGGCAAAATGAATCTGAAAGTAATTCAACATAATGTCCTACACTGGCATACAAGACATGAACCCTGCAATTCCTACTTTACACAATATCCAGATATCCTGTTACATAGCCATGGCCTCCAAAACAGTGAAAGGTTGAAGATATTCCCTTTCACTACATACCAACGTAACAAAACGGGAGAGAGATCTGATGGGGTGGCCATTGCTGTAAGACGTGGGCTACAACATCGCATTATAGACGATTTTGACCAGGAATTTCTGGCCATCAAAGTCGAAACAACCAGAGGACCCACGGTAATAGCGACCGCATACTTGCCTCCACGTCGCCCTTTTCTTCCATACCCTGACATACTAAAGCTCCTGAGACTGCAAAAACATGTTTACATTATAGGAGACTTAAATGGCAGACATGCAGTACTTGGACACAGAGACATTAATAATGTCGGAAACAGCCTGTCTAGACTAATGGCTGATGGCCGTCTGAACCACCTAGGCCCCGACTTTCCAATCCTGAGTCGACAAAACACAGCCTCTAGCCCTGATATTGTTCAAAGCAACAGATATGGGTACCTCAATACTCGTATCATGCCTGGGAACATTACCACCAGTGACCACCTTCCAATCTTTTTGGAACTGTCAACCAACCCTATCCACATTCCAACCACCCCCTTATGATTACAAAAAGACTGACTGGGGCAGATTCAAGGAGCTCCTGGAAAGCAAACAATATAACGATCTAAATGGAAGACCCACTGTAGACATCGATCGGGAAAATGACAGATGGTATGAAGACCTTCTCAAAGCCAAAGGAACTTGCATTCCTAAAAGTTCATTCAGAACTGCACCTCACCCCACAAACTCCCCCAAACTACAGTTACTCTAGACCCAGTATGAAGGAATTCGAACCCTCGCCAACGTCAGAGGCTGGGACCAGGAGTTACGACGACAGTACACCTTAATCAGGGAACAGCTCACAGAGACCTGCAGAGCTCACTTCAACAACAAATGGGCAGAACTCACCGCCAGCCTTGCTTCCAAATCAAAGGACCCGGAAGAGTTCTGGCAACATGTAAGAACATTGATGGGGAATGATACCCTAAGTACCCGGAAGTAACACTAATTCCGAAAGCAGGAAAACCACCCAATAGACCAGAATATTTCCGACCAATCTTTCTATTAGATGTACCGGGAAAGATGTTCGAAAGGAACCTCAACAATCGCCTTCAGACATATCTCGAAGAGAATCAGCTATTAAATGTCAGACAGTATGGATTCAGGGAACCACCACAGCAATAGCCATTGCATACGAAGAAATAGCCCTAGCCTTGGCCAACAACAAAAAGGTTAATGTAGTACTACGCGACATCACGAAAGCCTTTGACAAGGTATGGCATCTGGGTATTTAACACTGTCTCCTTCAGCTCAACCTACCTAGACCCCTGACAAAAACACTGCAGCTTCCTACAGGACAGGGAAGCTAGAATAAGGGTAGGCCAACTAGTCGGGAATGAATTCCCACTCCTGAGCGGAGTTCCACAGGGGAGTGTACTTTCACCCACACTCTTTATAATATACACTTCACCCACACCACCTCCTACAACAGACAGCACCTACATAATGTACGCTGATGATATCACGCAAATTATCTCCCATCCTTCTCCACGACAACAATTCATATGACTCGCCAGACAGAGCCATAGCAGCAATTAACAAATTTGAAGAAGCATGGAAAATCAAAACAAACAAAAACAATTTTTTAATCATTCCCGTTGCCAGAACAAAACCTGGGAATCCTGACCTCGCAAGCATAGATGTGGGTTTTGCAAAAGAAGGTAAACAAATACAGGCATTGCAACACACTTCAAAGAGAGACATGGGATCGCCTGGAATATCTTGAAGATCCTAACTACAACCGGATAAAAGAAACCCATACACTTGCAGAAGGAGAACACCGTTGGGGGACAAGAAGCCTATCGAGAATTAACCCTCTTCTAAACCCCATATATTCTAGAACAGACAGGTAACACTGGCGTCTGTTAAGGTAAACAAGGACGAAGCAATAAAAAACAAACAAGAAACACATGCAAACCTATGCGAACACTGACGACTGTCAGATGTAAATAATGTAAATTAAAAAAAAAAAAAATAGAAACTGCTATCAACAATCCGCGAAGGTTACAATACTGCCCGGGACAGTATTGCAACACGGAGGAGCTGGAGGCAGTCACTTCACCAGCCTCTCGCAGCCGACGCCACGATCTCCTCTACCTCGAGTGAGGAGACCGAGACGAAGGACAAAGAGGCGAGTGAAGATGGGTTATCTTACAAACTCACTGACGAATCGGTTTTTATATGTCGTGAGTATGCGAAAGTTGATTCAACCTCCGCACACAACGACAGATAAACTCCGGGAATAGGCGGGATGGAGATAACCTACGGAAAAGAGAGAGAGTATATGATTGTACAAACGTGTATGTATACTGATTGACAATATATGTGCTTCATGCACATATATGTGCACCTGTGTGCATGCATATGTCTATATGTGCATATATGTATATTTAATATATATATATATATATATATATATATATATATATATATATATATATGAGCACGCAAAAAGCACAGTATTGATAGGAGATAAATACAGTCCATGGTTCAAATCAAATGTCGGCGTAGGACAAGGGTGCGTCTTATCACCCACACTCTTCAACATTTTCCTTGAACAAATCATGATGGACACCTTGGACTCGTTTGACACATTTAACAGTGGTGTGAAAATTGGGGGACAAACAATAACAAATCTACGCTTTGCAGATGATATAGATCTTATTTGCAGCAATGAAGAAGATCTTCGACAATTAACTTTATTACTGGATGTAACAGCAAGGAAATATGGCATGGAAGTAAGCGCAGAAAAGAGCAAGATACTGATAGTTGGGAGAGAACGGAAGACGCTAGCGCAACCAATCCAAATAAACGGCGATGACCTTGAGATGGTGGATTCGTTTGAATATTTAGGCAGCAAGATAACAGCAGATGGAAAATGCTCTGAAGAAATACGTAATCGGCTAGCAATGGCAACGTCTTCTCTAATAAATATAAATAATATCTGGAAAAACCCTAACATTATAATCAAAACTAAATACAGGCTTCTAAGGACGATAACACTAGCAATAGCGTTATATGGATGCGAGACATGGACACTGGATGCAGTTTCACAAAACAAAATCAACGCATTTGAAATGAAATGTTATAGAAAATTATTACGAATCCCATTTACAGCCCATTGAACGAACGATTCAGTGAAAGAGGAACTCAAACAAAAAGTTGGAAACATAGAAATGTTGATATCAGTAATACGAAAACGACAGCTCAAATGGTTCGGACATGTAACAAGACACAGCGACAAACTTCCCCTGGCAAACAACATAAATGCACGGCAGGTGTAGTGGACGACGTCGCTAAATACGTCGTCTCACTCCAGGAAATACCAAAAACCCCAAATCTCCTCTCATTGTTAACCTCTCCCACAGGCCTGGTATTGAAAAATAGGTGAACCTGGGGTGGCAACACTCCACTAGCCGGGAAGTGGCGACATTTTGCCCTGTACTTCCACATGAAACTATTGGGAATGGGCATCATCTCCCTTGCATCCCCCTCTTTGAGAAGCCACGGACTTCGGCCGTTCATACTTCGCCGAAGCCTAAAAACGAACTATTTATCCCTGCCAGTGAGGAGGATGCTCGCGCGCGGTGTGTTGCCACAACAGAACTTTTATTATTATTTTAATAAACCTATTTTGTATGATTTTCCATGGCACCTTTCTCACCTCCTACATCACAACCTTAGATGGATTTTAACCCTCAGTAAGCTTTAACGTTTAAACATATTTATTATTTTATTTCAATTTTAATAATGAAACAGAGCCCAATTTATTTTATTTTTTTAGTCGTATTTTATTTCTCATCTTTATAATGGGTTGCTTTTAATTACTTTTATTTACTACTTTTAATTCATCAGATTTTACATATGGCCATAACTGATGCGATGGTTCTTTTAAGGTAAAGTTTTTATTTCGATTTCATTAGTTGATTATATTTTTATCAAGTTCTATTATAGAAATATTTCTTTTTTATAGTTTTATTGGATTTTAACATGAATTTTATCAGTGTAGTATCAGAGGGAAACCCTGATTTTCGCTTACTTCCGCGTAAGAACTGACGTGGGAGGTCAAGCAGACTAACTCAGGGGATTCGAGGGTTGGTCGTGACTCTGACTGCTAGTGAGGGAACCCCGGAACGGGCATTCCCCTTTTTCCTAAGATAAGTGGTTGTGGAGGTACCTGACTATAGGAGGTGAGAGAAGTTTGCTAAGTTATTTGTTCGGAGAAGTGACCTAGTGATCTCGGTGCCAATCTATTTATGGTTTTATTTCTCTTATGTGATTTTACTAGTGCTTTCTTTTAAATTATTTTACCGTTCAATGTGTTGATTTTATTATTCAGTGTTTTATCGTTTTGTTCAGTGTTTTATTGTCGTTTTATTGTTCAGTTTTATTGCTGTTTTATTGTTCAGTTTTATTGTTCATTGTCGTTTTATTCAGTTTTAATGTCGTTTTATTGTTTTATCTTTTATTATTTTAATAAATAATTTTACGTATGATCTTGAGTTTCCCCCTAAACCTGTGATGGGAAAAGAGTATCAGTGGAAATCATAACTAATGACAGTGATTACTTTATTAATTGCGTTGGAGATTTCTCCCCGCACACGCCTCTCCTCAGCTTAATTTACGCATACCGACCTTTATATTCTCGCCACAACCATATACACCACACACACGCACCACACACATCCACACAATCTATCGCTCCTTTCCTGCATCGCCTTCTACACTATCCCTCTTCCCACAAACAACATCCGTTCCCATACGGCAATTGATGGGTGGTGGCAGTCACGCTCCTTTTACACTCTAAGGCGAAATATAATTGTAATCTCAGTTCACTACAACTGCGCTACCAACATGTATTTGGTGCCGAGCGGCGGGACGAACCGAAATCAACTTGATGAGATACTCCAGATCATGCGTAAGGAAATGAGCGTAACGACTGTCCAAACTAGCGCTGGTAAACAGAGATGCTCTGGTGTTACTTAGAGCAGAGCAACTACAGGTAAAAGCCAACGAGTAGTTCTAAACGTTAATTGTTTGTGGCATCTCATTCGGTATTCGTTTTCTTACATTTGGTATTTGTTTTTTTGTTTCATTTCTTACTCGTTTAATTGTTTGTATCAATTTTAATTAATTAATTACGCAAAGAGCGAACTAGGCGAACGTTTGATGAGCAACCTACCCCCGGGACATCAACAGCGAGTTCACCGCGGTCAGCTGAAGTATCGCGTGATACATCTGTGCAGCTCAGAGAAAGTTTAGATCTTCCCATGTACGAAGAACTGAGTCAGAGGTGTCAGCAGCTGAGTGATCAGCTCGCTGCCATGCAGGAATGGTATGCTGCATTAGCTGAGAGCTATGGCGTTCATAGTAATAGTAACAGTAATGGTAATGGTAATAATAACAGCAATGGTAATGGTAATAGTAATGCTACTTCTGTTTCACCTTCAGTGGAATATGTAATTTACAAAGATTCTGTTCCGCCTTTCAAAGCCGAAACCCTTGCTTTGCAGCCTCTAAAATGAAATCAAGAGGTCGAGTCCTGGATTCGACATGTCGAGAATGGGACACAACCGCGGACAGACGAGGCATATATTCGAGCTGCCAGGAGTTCATGTCGGGGCACAGCTGATCTGATAGTGAATTCGCCTATTTTCGATGGCATAGCTTCATGGGTTGCATTTAAAGAAAAATTAAGACTTAAATTCAGGGGTACATGCTCGTCAACTGATTTCCATAACCATCTGAGTGGATTTAAATTGGCTCCAGGGCAAGCACCTATTGACTTCTTTGTGAACAATGACTCTGTTGTTTACCAGGGTGCATGAGATTATTCGAGATCAATAGGTATGCCGGACGAACTTATCAAACCTAATGAGATGTCTCATGCGCATAAACAATCCCCTATGTACTGCTCGTTGCATAATACAAATACCCACAGTACTAAAGATTGTAGAGGGAGGCAGAATATTACGCCAGGTCCCTCAAACCCATTAAGATGTTATACCTGTAATGAAGCGAGTCATATCTCCAGGAATTGTCTCTTTTCCTCAGCCCAGCTTCCCGTGCAGCAAACACAGAGGGAATTTAGAAGTGAATTTAGGAAAGATTCAGCCATGATATCACCCATAAATGATCACATCAAAGTAGGAAGACCTCTTATATCTCTGAAGGTCAACGGGATTATGTGTACATGCTTCATTGATACTGGGTCGGAAATAACACTAATGAAGAACGAGCTGAAAGAGAGAATGAATCTTCAGTCAGTCAGACCTTCGGCTCGCACGTTACAAGGTGCTTCAGGCCACTCGTTTCGCGCGGTCGAGGTCGTAGCCTTATCCTTTTCCCTTAGCGAGGAAATTAGATGCAAACATGATGTAACTATCGTATCGGAGGAAGTCAGGTTCCCAAGCGATATTTTAATTGGCGTAGATTGGTTGAGAAGATTTAATTTTAGAATGATCTCTTTTCCCTCTCCACAGAGGAATTACATTACGTTAAACGGGGTAAGAATCCGTATGACATTTAGAGACACCCCATCCTTGAGTATCAAAATGTTACATGAACGTCGTATGCCAAGTTTGTTGTCAAATAGTGATGGTACTACGCCTGTATTCTGTGCTGAGACCGTAGTTTGCCCGCCACAGATGGGAAGATTCGTGGCAGGGGTAGTTTCACCCAGCACGAGGATGGATGCTATTGTCACGGGCAAAACAGCCAAGGTATTAATTCCCCGCAGCTTAACACAGGTGTCGCAAGGTCGGGTAGCCATTTGGGTCGTAAACGACCATAAGTTTCCAGTCATTTTGCAACAAGGAGCGCACATCGCTTCTGTTGAAGGGGTTGATAAAGTCTTTGAATCTGCCGATTGTCCTGGTTCGATGTTGGGTAATGACTTGGGTAATGAGTGTCATGATCCCGACACTACCCGTCGTGTTGATGATTTTACAGATTGTTCTCATAATAATGGTTCGGTTTCTGAATGTTCTGGTGATGTTTTAGATTTTAATGATTTAGATTTTAATGGTTTGTGTTTTACAGGTGCTGATAATTCAGCGAGTTTTCTAGATTTTACGGACTCTTTTGATGCACAGCACGGTATCGCTGATTTTGGTTACACCACTGAGGACTTTGATGTTTTTCCTCCCGTGAGTACGGACGTATTGCCCATCTCCACTCCTTCGGGTGAGTCCTTCATTCAGTCGGCTAGGCTTGATCATCTTGGCTCGCACAGACGAAATCAATTAATGGCATTATTACAACGCCATGCCAATTTATTCGATGAATCAGCACCATTGGGTAAAGTACCGCACATTAAGCATCGTATCCTCACAGCAGATGCCGACCCGATTCGCACTCGCCAGTGGAGATTGCCGGAGAGTGCGCGTGTCACGATTCGCAACGAATGCGATAAGATGCTGAGGGAAGGTGTCATTTCACCATCGACATCTCCTTGGTTGTCTCCCATGGTGCTGGTAAAGAAAAAGGATGGAGGTATACGTTTCTGTGTCGATTATAGACGATTAAATAGGGTCACCACTTCAGATGCATACCCCATGCCAAGGTTAAACCAGATGATAGACGAGTTGTCAGGGACACAGTGGTTTTCAGCTCTTGATGCCAAGTCCGCCTACTGGACAATCGAGGTAGTATGGCAATGGATTGGTATCCGCCATAGACTGGTGTCAATCATCTCTTTAAGGAGCTTTTGTGTGTGGGTGTGAGTGCCCGCAGGTATGGCTGGTGTGCTGGAGATCGCCGGGGAGAGCCGGGGCGGCTCACCCGTCGGCTAAGGCCTGGGTAGGCCTAGTTGCTGCTTGCTGTGTCTTGCTCGGCTGGAGGATCGTGAGTGATGAACTCGGCCCGGGTGCGGGAGCTTAAGTGGGTCTGAGCTGTGTAAGCTACCCGGGAACGAGGGGAGCCTGCGGTCCAATGGGCGAGCCGTGAGGAGTCCGTAGTCAACCAATCAGGTCTCGGTATGAGTCGTCGAGAAGCTGCTGATGGTGAGGGCGAGAGGACAGGCTGTGGACCTGGACCCAACCTGGGGGAAGTATGCAGAGCTGCAGGTTGCGGGGGTCGGCTACAGTAGATCAGAGGGATAGGAACAAAACCGCGTTTAGTGATGGCTTCAGATTATTTCATTTCAATCGTATGCCTTTTGTCTTGGCCACAGCTCCTAGCACATTTCAACGAGCTATTAATGCAGTGTTAAGTTCAGTTTTGGGGAAGCATGCATTTGCCTACTTAGACGATGTCGTCATCTATTCAAGATCTTTCAATGAGCATCTATCTCATCTTGACGAGGTTCTTGGCCTCTTAGCTCAGGCAGGATTCCGTTTGAACGTTTCTAAATGTCAACTAGATGTTAATTCTTTTAAATTTTTAGGTTTCCTCATTACCCCACAGGGAATATCGCCTGATCCTGAGAAGGTGGAAGCCATCTCGAGGATGCAACCTCCGCGGACTGTGAGGCAAGTCCGTCAGTTCTTGGGTGCCACCGGCTTCTTCAGAAAGCACGTGGATAATTATGCCACATTGGCGGCCCCATTAACTCGACTCTTGCGGAAGGAGAAATTTGCGTGGGGAAATGAGCAACAGAAAGCCTTTGAAGACTTGAAACACAGGTTGGTCACGGCGCCTGTCTTTCGTAAGCCTAATTTTGAAAGGTCATTCGAGGTGCACTCGGATGCTTCAGGGGTAGCTATAGGGTCCTGCTTGATGCAAAGGGACGAGAAGGGTGTTCCCCAGGCTGTTGCTTACTATTCGCGAAAGTTGAGAGACTCAGAACGAAACTACCCAGTAATTGATTTAGAGGCACTCGCAGTAGTAGAGTCGGTACGCCATTACAACGCATATCTCTATGGCCGCCTTTTACCATCTATACTGACCATAGACCTTTGGTTTACGTGTTTAATCAGCCGAAAAAATCAGTTAGGATGACGAGGTGGAGCCATGAACTCTCCTCATACAACTATGACAAAAAGTATAAGCCAGGGGCATCACACCACTTGCCAGACCTTTTAAGTCGTAAAGTAGACGCTATCGATGCGGCGTTTGATTCACAGCAGGTGGCCGAGGCACAGCAGAATGATTCGCTGTGGAATGAGGTCATTTTCTATCTCCGGGAAGAAAGGGCACCGAGGAGGAGGATTCCGCTCCCGCTCGATGAATTTGAATTAAAAGATACATTTCCCACAAATGTTGTCGGAGGTTCGTAGGTTCGTACGATCCTGTGTCCAATGTCAGAGGAGGAAAGGTCTTGCTTCCAGGCAGGCCCCTCTTGCTTCTATGCCTGAGGTATCTCAGCCATTTGAAAGAGTCTCATGCAGATCTTGTAGAGATGGTAATTTCAGCCAGAGGACATAGGTATGTTTTGGTCATCATCGACCACTTCACACGGTATTTACAGCTTGTACCATTAGAAAACAAAGAGGCTGGTACAGTAGCTGATGCTTTTATTAATAATTTTTTTACTTTGTTTGGTCCACCTCGGACACTTTTAACTGATAATGGTAGTGAATTTTCAAATAGCCTTTTTAAACAAGTTTGCCAAATTTTAGAAGTAAAAACTCTGTACACCACGTGCTACCATCCACAGGCAAATGGGATGGCCGAAAGGGTCAACAGGGTCCTGAAGGCCTCCTTGGCCACTCTTGTGGGTCAGCATCCGCAAGACTGGGACCGGATGCTTCCGTATGTCAGGTTCGCACTCAACACGTCGGTACACAGGAGCGTGAATCAGACGCCTCTGTATCTCCTCACAGGACGAGACGGATATTTCCCCGCTAACCTCAAACCTCACGAACTATCAAGAAGCTGACGAGGACGCTGCAAGAATGTTGAGGAATGGCCTTCGTGAGGCTCGTGATGCTGCTGTTCAGAGCGTCAGGGACGCCAGAGAGGTGGGCTCGTGACTTTGACAAGAAAGTGAGGATCAGGTTTCGCCCACAGGTGGGAGAGCTCGTCTTGGTTCGACTCATCCGCCCGATATGACAGCGACGCGTAGCAGCCTTGTCGCCGAAGTGGAGTGGGCCTGTGAGGATACTCAAGCAGATCGGACCCGTCAACTACATCGTGCAGGACCCCTTCACGCCGCACCAGGAATTAAAGGTCCACATCAACCAGCTGCGGAAGTACGTGCCTCGAGATGAATCCCACTTTGCTGAACCGCTGAGACCCGAGGAGGGAGCTGATGATCCCGATCAGACGGCCGATGATCAAGATGACCACCTTCCCTCCGAGGATGAAGACGATTTGGCAGACCCAGGAATCCCGGGCCCGAGCAGAAGTGTATGACCAGACGAGGAGGTGTAAGCATTCCTGGCATGGGTCGTGAGTCTTACCAGGTTCTATGGGGAGTCAGTCATGGGTCGTGGGCACCATTATGATCATGTCACTTTCCCGTATAAATTTCCGCAAATCATTTCACGTAAAACCTATATTCATTTATCTTCTCTTGTTGCAGTAAGTCCTGAAAGTGCTTCGCTGCAGTACCTGCCTCTTGCTTCGGATCCTCACCTTATTGCAACCATATTGATTCTAAGCACGTCAACCAGAGTTGTAGTGGACGACGTCGCTAAATACGTCGTCTCACTCCAGGAAATACCAAAAACCCCAAATCTTCTCTCATTGTTAACCTCTCCCACAGGCCTGGTATTGAAAAATAGGTGAACCTGGGGTGGCAACACTCCACTAGCCGGGAAGTGGCGACATTTTGCCCTGTACTTCCACATGAAACTATTGGGAATGGGCATCATCTCCCTTGCATCCCCCTCTTTGAGAAGCCACGGACTTCGGCCGTTCATACTTCGCCGAAGCCTAAAAACGAACTATTTATCCCTGCCAGTGAGGAGGATGCTCGCGCGCGGTGTGTTGCCACAACAGAACTTTTATTATTATTTTAATAAACCTATTTTGTATGATTTTCCATGGCACCTTTCTCACCTCCTACATCACAACCTCAGATGGATTTTAACCCTCAGTAAGCTTTAACGTTTAAACATATTTATTATTTCATTTCAATTTTAATAATGAAACAGAACCCAATTTATTTTATTTTTTTAGTCGTATTTTATTTCTCATCTTTATAATGGGTTTCTTTTAATTACTTTTATTTACTACTTTTAATTCATCAGATTTTACATATGGCCATAACTGATGCGATGGTTCTTTTAAGGTAAAGTTTTTATTTCGATTTCATTAGATTATATTTTTATCAAGTTCTATTATAGAAATATTTCTTTTTTATAGTTTTATTGGATTTTAACATGAATTTTATCAGTGTAGTATCAGAGGGAAACCCTGATTTTCGCTTACTTCCGCGTAAGAACTGACGTGGGAGGTCAAGCAGACTAACTCAGGGGATTCGAGGGTTGGTCGTGACTCTGGCTGCTAGTGAGGGAACCCCGGAACGGGCATTCCCCTTTCTCCTAAAATAAGTGGTTGTGGAGGCACCTGACTATAGGAGGTGAGAGAAGTTTGCTAAGTTATTTGTTCGGAGAAGTGACCTAGTGATTTCGGTGCCAGTCCATTTATGGTTTTATTTCTTTTATGTGATTTTACCAGTGCTTTCTTTTAAATTATTTTACCGTTCAATATGTTGATTTTATTATTCAGTGTTTTATCGTTTTGTTCAGTGTTTTATTGTCGTTTTATTGTTCAGTTTTATTGCCGTTTTATTGTTCAGTTTTATTGCCGTTTTATTGTTCAGCTTTATTGTCGTTTTATTGTTTATTGTCGTTTTATTCAGTTTTAATGTCGTTTTATTGTTTTATCTTTTATTATTTTAATAAATAATTTTACGTATGATCTTGAGTTTCCCCCTAAACTTGTGATGGGAAAGAAAAGTATCACTGGAAATCATAACTAATGACAGTGATTACTTTACTAATTGCGTTGGAGATTTCTCCCCGCACACGCCTCTCCTCGACTTAATTCACGCATACCGACCTTTATATTCTCGCCACAACCATATACACCACACACACGCACCACGCACATCCACACAAACTATCGCTCCTTTCCTGCATCGCCTTCTACACTATCCCTCTTCCCACAAACAACATCCGTTCCCATACGGCAATTAATGGGTGGTGGCAGTCACGCTACTTTTACACTCTAAGGCGAAATGTAATTGTAATCGCAGTTCACTACACAGGCCACCAGGAAAGAGGGGGAGGGGGAGGCCTCGGATATCGTGGATGCAAAACATCAGAGACGACACCGGATTATCAGCATTAGAGGCAGTTAGAGCAGCTCATGACCGAGAGGAATGGAAACGAAGAGTTGAGGATTCAACAGTGCTCCTACGGTCTTAATAGACTATGGATTAGAAGAAGATATATATATGTGTGTGTGTGTGTGTGTGTGTGTTTGCATATGTATGTGTGTATACGTGTGTGTATGTATATGTATGTGTGTATACGTGTATGTATGTATGTGTATGTATGTAGAACGTATGTGCATGTGTACATAGTCGTGTGGAATGCATGTACAAAGATAAAAGGAGTGTGTACATTTACATATGCACAGCTTGTGTATGTATTTATGTGCACATTTGAACTATGTATGCAGGTATGCTTGCATAAGGAATGATCCCTAATGATATACATATGAAGAAACGGTTCAAGGTGAAGGGAACAATGAATTACAACCGACTCTTATTCTACTTATATTCATAGTAATCTATGTAAAACAAACCTATTTAAACCGAGAAAAGAGCACGGTGAACTCATGGCAGCAGAGAAACTGAAGAAGAAAATCTGTTATAGCCTTCGGCATCTACCGATACCAACCTACCATCTAACAGGCTGACTAAGTTTATGACCAGCATGGGGTTACGCCCCCCACCTTTTATTATCTCCTTCTGATACTTCCTTTTAGGTAGCTAGCTACCTTCTTAGCTCTTCTTCATCTTTCTTCTTTCGAGAATCTGATTCTCCTCTTTCTATTCATTCATTCATTCACGATTCAGGCTGTATACAAACGAACCAAAAGGACACCAAAACAACAACAGAAAGACAATCGGGGACGAAATAAACAAAGGCAACATTAAATACACATTCAGCAACCTTGATTACCGTTCCCCGGAAAAAGAATCTAAAGTACACAAACACCTTCGACAGGGAAACATCAACATCATGTCCAGCATGAAAGAAAAAAGAAACCCCAACAAAATACGTAATGGATTTGAAGAATCACGCCAAGCCAGGACAGGCTCCAAAAAAGAAAAACTTTGACGATGACGACGCATAATACAACATAATGTACTCCTCTGGACCAAAGAGCGAGCACACGAACTCACAAACACATACCTGACATAATTCTAATTAACAGTCACGGCAAACCCGAAACAGAACGAATAAAAATATACACATACAACACCTACAGCAGTAACATATCTGGTGAGGCAAATGACGGGGTTGCAATTGCAGTTAAAAATAACATAAAACACAAGGTCATCGACGACTTCCAGGCAGAGGTTCTTGCCATCGAACTCGACACATCACTTGGCTCAACAATAATCGCCACTGCATATTTCCCACCGAGACGCCCTTATCTGCCTGACGCTGTCTTCATGCGTCTGCTCAGACAACAAAAACCCGATTATCTGATGGAGGACCTTAATGCGCGACACCGCATTTTAGGACACGGGAATAATAACCTTACGGGCCGTCGACTCGCCACCTATGTCAACCATGGCCAAGCTATTATCGTGGGACCAGATTTCCCAACATTAATACGACATAAATCGATGACAAGCCCAGACCTCGTTATCACGAACAGATACGGTAACCTCAACAAACACCTCTCACTAGGCCAAATAACCACCAGTGACCACCTGCCAGTACAAGCCATCATATCCACATCACCAATAATGATACCCAGACAGCCAACCAAAGATTACAAGAAAGCAGACTGGCAAAGATACAAAGAACAACTGAGTAGCACAAGGACGATTCATCTGCATAATAAACCATACATTCTATCAAGAAATCATAAGACGAAGTGAAACATCAGGATGGAGTGAAGAGTTAAGGCAGAGATACAGGGCTCTGCAAATCTAGCTCAAAGAAACCTCTAAAAACCTATATCATGAAAACTGGGGAAACTTACTTAAAGAATTAAGTGTGCATTCAGCAGGGAAAGACCCAAAGACATTCTGGAATAAAATAAAGAGGTTGAAAGGAAATGACACCCCAACCAGCCCATACCTTCTTAATCCCCAGAATGAGAAGATTTACGAAGACGCCGAGAAAAAGAAATTACACAACACGTTCTGGTCCAAAGCCTTCAAAATATCCGACGAAGAGAACCTTGCCTTCGACGACCAGTTCGAAAATGTAATTCGCAGAGATCTCGAAAGATTTCCGAGAAAACTCGTCCCTTACCAAACCATAAACCTCGGGATGCTAAATGACCACAACGCTCTAACAGCAAAAATAACACCAGCAGAAGTGAAAGAGGTGATTCTAAAAATTAAAGACAAGGCACCAGGAAAATCCAAGATCAGGAAAATCGACTTGGCTAACTTACCAGACAACATGGTGAAAAAACTCACCAACATTTTTAATGCATGCCTGGTCAGTGGATATTTTCCAAAATCTTTCAAAGAAGCCAGGATTACACTAATCCCTAAACCAGACAAACCGTCTAACAGAGTCGAGAACTTCAGACCGATAACATTGTTGGAAATACCCGGAAAAGTTCTTGAAAGAATCGTCAACAGCAGGCTAATGACTTTTCTCGAAACCAAAAACATTCTAAACACAAACCAATATGGCTTCCGCAGAGGGAAGGGATTCGCAACAGCGATTGCAATCGCTTATGAACAAATCGCAAAGGCCCTTGCACAAAACCACCAGTGCAATATCATGAGAGACGTATCAAAGGCGTTTGACAAACATAAGATCAATGATTTACAGATGCCAGAACCTATCACCAAATTCTTATGCAACTTCCTCGATGGAAGGAGAGCATACATTGAGATAGGCGCCCACGTAGGCAACCCCATCAACCTCAAAAGCGGGGTACCACAAGGAAGTGTAATCTCGCCAACCCTTTACATTTTATACACCTCCTGCTTGCCACCTCCCACACAACATCATAACTATATCGCTTATGCTGATGACGTCACTCAACTAGTGACACACCCCACCAAATCCAAAATAATCATGACCTTGCAAACTCACAGAGTCATCCAGAATATTAACCAAACAGAAAAACAATGGAAAATAAGGACCACCAACTCCAAGTTCCTAATGATTTCAGCTGGCAAATTAAAACCCCTCCCCATAACCATCAACAACAATGACATAGAATTCAGTCAGAGAGGGAAGATGCTTGGTCTACTAATAACAAACAGAGGAATAGTTCCTCACTTAAGAGAAAGAGTCAACATGGCAAACCTACAACTTAAAAAGTGCAAACGCTTCTCTGGATGCAATGAAAAAATAAAACTGCAACTATATAAGTCACTTATCAGACCAATAACAGAATATCCCCTATGCCTCTGATCACAGCTTCAAATACACAAATTATCAAAATACAAAGCATTCAAAATAAAGCACTAATCTGGGCATCTGGAGCGAGAGACCCAGACATTGCATCTGCAGAGGAATTACATGAGAGAAATAGTATGCTCCCAATGAACATCAGAATACAACAACTAGCCAGAAAAAATGGGAGAAACTAGAATATCTCGAAGATGACAACTACATAAAGATAAAAAACACTCACCTTGCAAACGAGAACCACTCGTGGTTCCCACGCAGCCTCCCGGCAACACTGACAGAGCCACGTCCTCTGTATAGCCGACGATCGTTGCCACGGCGAGATCGCCACGTAATACAGGACGATCCAGATGATCCCTAAAATGTAAATAAAATGTAAATAGAAATGTAAATACTAAGATATATACGTACATATATACTGACTAGAGTTTTTTTTCTCTCTCTCTCGCTCTTTTTTATTAAATTTACCACCCATATTGCAAACATGGGGTTCGGGACGATATACATGGGGAGAGAAGTCTCGTATCCTGCACCAGTGGAGTGGTACCGCTGGTGAAGGCTCCAGGGCACAGGCGTACCAGTATGTATATAAGTATATATAAGAAAAAAATAAATAAATAAATAAAAATAAATAAAAAATATAAAAATAAGAAAAAATCAATAAATAAATAAACAAACAAATAAAACTAGAAACTACCCCCAGTAATCGTCCCAAAGTCTGATTACAACTCGTGCACTGAGCTACAGCGCGAGATGTAAACAGAATGGGGGCGGAGGGTGTAGTCACCTTTCTGACCAATCAGGGCACCGATCCCGCGTTCCCGTCTCGCCAGAGTCGGCAACAGGGAAAGGCTGCACAGGGGGTCACCAAAGACAGACTATTTCATAAACTGGCCTCGGGGGGGCGGTCCTGCTCGTGTGGGTGTTTGAAGGTCCCAGTCAAGCACACGCACGAGCGGAATTCATCCAATGGGTTTGGATGGAAATAGTCGACGGAAGAAAAGTACATATATTACCAATAATAATAAAAAGGTCAAGGGATTATACTTACAATGGACACGGTCTGATTATTAACAAACAGACTGTGATACTAACACTCTACTAACAACGAATTATGTTGACCTTTTATGCTAAATTATTCATGTAGAAATACATACAACAAATAAATATTTATAACACGGGAAGTCCACTTCACCAGCAGGGCATTCTTGGCATGAGCCATAAACAAACGCAATTAAATAGGCAAAAGGGATAGCCCCTTATCTATTACAATCGTCCTAATTTCCATTTCCTTGGCTAGCTTCTTCCTTAGCTTCCTCTTCTCTTCGTTGGTTTCTCCTACTTCTTTCCTGCTTACTTACACGATACAGATCTCTCCCGGCAGCCAAAGCAGCAAGAACTCCTCTAGAAGAAGACCAGCAAGGGTAGCACGGCATCCCCTTTCCGTCTGGAATTCTACTTTTAGGAAAAGGCAACCACTTCAAGATAAGACATCAACTCATTTTAAGACAAGTTGCCTTGGCTGCCTGGAGACGTCTCACTTCCTTGTTGTCGTAAAGCCAATGGCATCGACTTGTGGAATCTTCCTAGGAAGCCCCAACTTTCGAAGAGCGACAGAGGAGAGGGGCTGCTGTCTGCCAACCGGACCTGTAGTCGGCCCCCAATATTCTGCCGCTCCCGCTGCTCCCGGGCCTTTTCTGGATTTGGGAAGTTCAGATGTCGGTCCGGCTGCCAGTGGGGGATACGGCCCGGGAAGTGGTGGACGCCTCTGTCGGGTAGACAGTCTGTTCAGACTCTCCAAAACTCCAAGATCGTCGTGGTTTCTGACAGTCGTCTTTTGGGGGCGATTCCTCAGGCCTGCGGCTTCAAAAGACCATCTCCCGACACCTTTCCCGAGATCAGCACCCAGTGGTGCACACTTATCTTCACTCCACCAACGGGTAGCATACCCGTGCCAGTATTGATCCTGGCAAAACAAGAAAATGACATCGACCAGCAAGGGTGGCTTGACATACCGAGTGACTCTGCACCTATTTTCACGCCAAGAAGTGCACAATTATGCCAAGACCGTTAGTAAATCAAGACATCCCCTTTCTGCCAAGATTCTACTTTTAGGACAAGGCAATCACTTCAAGATAAGATATCAACTACACCACATCATCATGGCTCTGAGGCCAGCTGAGCTGTCTTCGGAGCTTCCTAGGATGCCCTGCCTTCGAGGAGCAATGGAGAAGAGGGACATCTGTCTGCCAACCGGACCTGTAGCCGGACCCCAGTATTCTGCCGCCCCCGCTATTTCTGGGCCTTCTTCGGAGTTTGTGGGTCTGGCTACCAGTGGGGGATACGGACCGGGACGTGGTAGACACCTTTGTCGGGTGGACAGTCCTTCCAGAGTCTTCAGAACTTCAAGATCGTCGAGGTTTTCAACAGTCGTTTTCCGAGGGTGATTCTCAGGCCTTTGGCCGTAAAGCCGAGCTTTCGGCAATTTGACTTAATTTTACTTTTCCGAGACCAGCACCAATGGTGCACTCTTATCAAACCAAGACTTTTCCTCTTAATAAAAAGTAGCACCATATGGTGCCCACCTAAACCCCAATTCACTTACGGGTATCCTTGGGCTTAACCCATGTCAGGTAAACCCCTGACAAATCTATAAAAAAAAAAGTTCCCACGATTGATTCAATTTGCCCGCCTCAGCCCGCCTAGTGGTCGTGGGATCATCAAACACTGAATTATACACGGAGTTATTTCAAGGACTGAACATCTTACAAACTTGCTACGGGCTCTGACTCGATTGCTTGTGATTATGGGATTGCACTCGTGCAATTGCATAAGACAGGCACGCGAGTCAGAGAATGAGCAGGATTGAGATGTTCAACGGAAAAAGGAAGAAAAATAATAAATAAAAAACTTCCCCCCCCCCCAAAAAAAAATAGCCTATTATTTTATGTTTTCCTATTCTTCACTTGGGTCGCCAATCCCCCCCTTCATCTCACTATCTCCCCCCGGGATAACATAATGGCATCTTGTGCGTGCGTGTGCACGTATCTATATATGTATGTGTGTATGTATATTTATAAATATATACATGTATGTATATGGGTATGTGCGACACCACACCTACTCGATGGTCTCCTTATGTTATCTCCCCTCTTCCTTCTTTTACTAATCATCACCCTGTTTCTCTATATACACTCGCTTCCTTCCTCTCTTTATATTTCCGATTGATTCCGACCCAAGTATCTTTCATCCCATCCCTGTTCTATTCTTAGTTTATTTTACCATTTTGTGTTTTGTTCACCATGTTTTTTGTCACAGAATTCATCCCCCCCCCCCCCCCGCGATGTTTTTTACGCCACTTTATTCTTTTATCCATTTATCCATGTCATCTCACCCACTCATCTCACCCCCATCCCTCTTTCTCTATCTAGCCGATCTCCCCTTCGTCACCCCCTTTGTCACCATCTATTTCGATCTGCCCTGGAACTCCCCACCTCTTTAACCTGTTTGCCTTTGTTTGCAGCAATCAAAAACCAATATAAAAATATAAAATAATAAAATCAAATAAAAATAAATTCTTATTGTTCATAGTTTCACGTAGAATTAGTTATATTAATATTGTTACTCAATAAAACCAATAAAATCAATAAAAAAACAATAAAATATAAAATCAACTAAAAATAATTTCACTTGAATTAACCATTATTATCTAAGTCACTATGTTTTCCCTTACAAAACCATAAAATAAAATAAAAACAATAAAACATAAAATCAACTAAAAACTAAATCACTCTTACAACCCTAAGAATATATAAAACAAAAACAAACAAAAAAAGACGTTCTTTTCGTTTAAGTTTACTTTAAGTTCATATAAGTTTACCATTCTAAGTTATTCGTGCAGTTCTGCTTTCACATTGTTATATTATATTTACCACTCCTAACTTGTCAGCATAACGTCATAAACCCAGTCAACCACTCACTCCCCTCCCCATCGTACTCCAGATATGATGAATATAGATGCATTTTACATTATATAACCATGCACGGGGTTTGGCCCCCCGCCTGTTATTCTACTACTTATTTGCATTTCTAACTTTTCCCTCCTCCCTCCCCTCTCTTATTACTCCTCATTTTACTTCGTATAAAGTAAGTAAGTACACAAATGATTAAATATTCTGATAAAGGAAATAACTTATGGTAATGAATATAAAAACCAATATAATCCCACGAGGAATCTTTGAAGTTCAGAGGCTGCGGGCAAGGAACTCAAATTTCCAGGTTAAGTGAAACAAAAATTATATGGTCAGGGTCACACGAGTTGACGTTTTAAGTCAAATATGAATCAGTGTCTTAAAGAAGACACTGAGTTTTCCTCAACTACTTTACTACAAAATTAACAAGTATACTTTTCTATGGACCTGAACAGCATCCTGAAGAAAACATGTTTCCCTCCTCCAACACGATTCAACGTAGCAAAGAGTTATCCGAGGAAATTGCGCAATGGATATTAATTGGTGAAAGTCATTTTTGTACTTGTGTCATTGAAATAAAGATTGGTTTTATAGTTGTTAGAGCAGTTTTGTTACCCGTTATACTACTATAAATATAAGATCGTCATCATGAAAAAAATGGAACATTTCATAAATAATTATGTTTCCCTGATAAGTAGACCTACTTGTGCCTCGTAATTATCATATGAAGATCAAACTGCATCTTGAGTGACTGACTACAACTTTCTATAACAATCACCTTTTCTCCAATCTATAAAAAATGAATATCAGTTTTCAGAAAAAAATAATAATAACAGTGCAGTGTCTGAATGCAAATTGCAAGGTTTATTTATCCAAGTGAATTCTATATAGGACTGCAAATCTTTAGGTAATATCTTTAATGCTGTCTTCTGTATTATATGCGTAGGGACATGAAGGGTTAATGTTGAATAGATATCTTTTGGACGATTTTGTTGCTTATATACAGGTATGAGTGCGTGGTGGTTTGCTCCAAACGCTACCCTACACAACATGCAACAGTTACGCGTGAAGAGAACATTGCACAGAAATGTTTCAAAATACTACAGATTTTTCAGCAATAAAAAGACAACATACCTTAGCTCCCACCCTTTAGATTTGCAAAACCTATTCCCACACGCCCAGAAATACGAGACCAGGATCTTCACATCAACAGCAGAGGGCAGAACCATCACTATATCACAGTCCAGGAACATCACAAGAATTGATATAAATTTAGAGAGACAGTCCATCAACATAAGAGTCCAAACATATCATATTTGAAATAGAAAATCTTGAAGAAATGTGTACAGAAAATAGAAGTACGAACTTTCTTACTTTAATATGATGCTAGTCTTAGTTTTCAATTCTGGGAACAGTGGGAGGTATAAAGAATTGATTAATAATATGAAAAGTTTTTAATGCCTTGTCTTCAATCATGTAGGTACGTCTGGGATGAAGGGAAGGAAAAGGTGGTCTTCAGAAGCATCTGAGAAGTTTATATCATAAGATAATTAGCATTATGAAAACATTGGTAAGTCTCAGTTTCATGAAATACACATTAAATATAATAGATATTTTGAAACCTAAGAGATGTCTAAAATAGTTTCTTAAATATGATTATCAAAAACATGACATTATAAAAAGAAAGAAAAAAAACATGAAATCTTCCAAAAGAGCGAATTTCATGGGCGACATTTCTCTTCTCTCCGACATGTTCACATGATAACGGTGGTGATAGAATAGTGAGTACGACAGTTTTTACTGAACATTATTGTAGCGCCATCTGGCAGCGGAGATTGTCGTCTTCGGTACGGACACGGTGGATTAAGATGAAACTAAATACGGTATTAAGAGTTTAGGACGCTACAGAAGACGCCCTTGGTGTTCTTATCCATCAATATTCACATGTATTTCAAAATTAGAACCATGTATTCAGTTGTCCAAATGTTTTTGTTTTTTGCTTCATTGTTGCATTTGCAGATAAACATGAAGTACATAAACGGCCGTCTTTCTACCTCTTCGTTTGTCCGACGCCTGATTAGCAAGCCTATAACGATGTAAGTAAATGTATATGTGTTTATTCATGCATGCACACACACATACACGCACACACACAGACACATATATGCATATATACATATACATATGTGAGGGGGGTGAGTGTGTAACAGGTTGGAAACCATATTTCATCATGCAAGCTCTATGCTGTTCCACCCCTCATGGGTGATTCTAAGAATACACCCCACATCGCACTCCCATCCTCAACCCACGCTTCCGAGGGCCGCAGGTGACTTCACCTCACATTTCCTGTGTCGAGGCGCTCTCTATCAAGGGCAAGATAGGCTCGAGATCATACTTTATAGAATCAATTCTGTAGTGAGATAGGCTCAGAGATAGCCTGCCCCTCTTACCGAGCGGACATCTGCTCACCACCGTGCAGTTGCGCCCTCGCCAGGGCGCGCTGGCTGCAGGGGGACCACTGAATGGTCCAGGTTCTACCCAAATGTTCTTGAATAACTACACATTAAAGCATAAAGAATCAATATCAGGTCAATTTTTCTGAAAGGCAATTATAATTCAACCAAAAATATGGCGTTTTGTATTCCCCGTGCCTGTTGTCTGCTAAATAATTGACATCGCGCCACCAAGCGTGCGTGACGTCACACGATGTATGTGACTGAGAGTGATCTATTAAATGCCAAGTGGGAATAGGCTACACATCAAGAAACATGGTTGTATCGAACAAAAAATTATATACATGATATTTATAAATAAATACAAAAGCACGAACACGGGTGAGTGTGTGTATATACACATGTGTATATATATACATATATATGTTTATATATGTATATGTACATATATGTATAAATATGTATATGTACATATATGTATAAATATGTGTATATATATATATATATATATATATATATATATATATATATATATATATATATATATATAAATATATATATATATATATATATATATATATATATATGTCTGTATGTATATATGTATATATATATATATATATATATATATATATATATATACATACACATATATGTGTGTGTGTGTGTGTGTGTGTAAGAGCCCAAATGTTGAGTCCTACAAGAGTTGGTAGATGGTGAGCAAGGGGTTTAAGGTAGACAACCAAAGTGTCTTAACTCCATTTATTGAGTAGGATGTTGGAGTGCGGCTGCTCCTCGGAGCGAGGTGATGCTCCTTGGCACCCCTCAGGGAGTCTGCCTGATCTCCTGTACAATGGTCTAAAGATCGCATCAAGTCACATGGTTAGCATGTGACGAACGGTGATGAACAAACAAGCGTTACATCAGTACATACCTTATTACATTCTCTGACGGATGTATGTGGCGGAGGACCGCCACGGTAGCATGATTGAGCGATGTAATAGCTCACGTCACCACAGGCATTCCTGTTACCATATATGTCCCTCACGCTGACCACACATTACTCACGTGCCCCTCTGCTCCACTTCACGTGTCACCCTTATCTACTCTACATGGTTTTCCACTCTCAGGCCTGGGCCCTGTAGGCTTATGCACTCACCCTTTCCCCCCCCCTACTATTGCCAATACTCATACTATACCACATATCCTTATACATACCCTATACAAGTACATCGATCACACGTACCCCATGCCTAAACATTCACCAGAATGTGGCAGCTTGCACCTTCTGCCTATGACGTCTCACTCTGTTTACACCGTCACATCTTCTCCCCTTCCGCCTCTTCCACCTCTGACACTATATGGCACCCTACCCGCATTCTATAAGACCATGTATAAAGCTGGGTCGCCTGCGAGCGACAGACAGACAGCCACTACCCCACTGTACAGATTGAACCTCTGTCCAATCTCTGTACCAGCCACCCGCAATAAACAATAAAGACCAGAAGTCTCCCTACCCTCACCTGGACGTGACATAC
>NC_091551.1:26257214-26262214 GCF_042767895.1 Penaeus vannamei | reverse complement strand
TGAGTGAGTCTGAATGAATAAATGAATGTTAGTGAGCAAGGGAGAGAGAGAGTGTGTGTGCGTGTGTGTATAAGCGGGCGAGCGAGCGAGATATGGGGCAGTTAGGGGAGATAAGGAGAAGGGAAAGCTAAACATAAAAGGTTGGAGGAACAAAGCAAATATGACCTTATATTCATTTTACAAAGACCTAACCTTAGGGCTCGCTGGGTGAACTTGAAACGCTGTTCTGACATCACTGCTTGGTACACGCCGTGGCCTACCAAGACTAACCAGTTTATCATGGTTGTATATGCATACAGAAAGTGTCCTGGAGTAGTATCGATGAATTCTGCCAATTCACATACTACATCATTAGCATTAATGAAGATATTTGCAACTCATGACATTCCAGAGCATATTGTCTCTTGACATTGTAACACAGTTTACCCCAAGTGAATTTCAATCTTTTTGTAAAGCTGACATCAAATATACTTTTGTGCAACATACTTTTCTGCTACAAATCGTGAGGCTGAACAAAGCAATATTAAGTGCATACAAGCCACCAGTTGTATCATTTTAAATGCATTGATAGATTTCTACTTGCATATAGAACTGCACCGCCTACATTAACAGGGTGTTCACCTTTTTTTACTGAGACCCGATTTCGGTAAAGATAAAAGGCAGGAAGCATGAAGGCACAAAATTGTAATCATTTTCGAGAGTTCAAGAAGTGAGATGATGAAATGGTGAGAACATATACCTCCACAGATACCAAGTGGTCTAATGAACGCATTGTGGTTAGGTTAGGGAAATTACACCATACTGCCAGGGAAAATAGTTAAGATCTGAAGAGAGACATAAATCATCTAAGGTCATCGTATCAGGACACTTCCGGAGACTCCAAAAATTTGACAGAGAATGATGAAATGAAAATTATTCTGTCAAACATTCCAAATGTTACTGAAATTATGTCCAGACAAGAAGATTCTCAGAATAATGAGGCATATATGTACAAGGTCAACGTGATGAGGCAGCTGTTCAAGATCATTAACCAGGTTCTCAGCCAAAATAACTTCCTCAAAAAATAACCAGAACAAAGTTACCCAAGTACTTCGCTGATAACTATATAATTGGCAAATCTACGTAAATATTTTATATCCATATACCCCACTATGTTCTCTTTTACTGTATTTCCTTTAAGGGGAAATAAGTGTTGTGTACATATGAATCAATTACACAATTCCAATTTAGTTATGTACTTTGTATTAGGGTATTACTACATCACGTTTTCTATGTACGCGCGTCACTTCATGATAAGTATGTAGACAACTAATCCTCTCATACAAGATCTTAATTAAAGAAGCAGCAGCATACAAGACAGCGTATAATTAATCGTATTATAGAAGGTTATGAGAAGATCCAGCGTTAATAAGGTGGAGACGAACACGGTATTACCATAGAGGAGTAATTAGAGCAACATATTTACGCTTCCCTGGTTAGTATATGCAATACTAAAGAAATAGACGTGTACAAACGTAACATATATATATATATATATATATATATATATATATATATATATATATATATGTGTGTGTGTGTGTGTGTGTGTGTGTGTGTGTGTGTGTGTGTGTGTGTGTGTGTGTGTGTGTGTGCATATCTATACATGTTTATATATTCATATATATTTATATACACATACATACATACACACACACACACACACACACACACACACACACACACACACACACACACACACACACACACACACATATATATATATATATATATAAATATATATATATATATATATCTTTTAAATATACATATATATATATATATATATTTATATATATATATATACATGTATACACACACACACACACACACACACACATATATACCATGTTTTATTTTTTCGGAAACATTTCCTTTCACCCTCTATAATGCATATATATATATATATATATATATATATATATATATATATATATATATATATATATATATATACATATATATATATAAACACATATATATATAAACATATATACATATATTTATACACTTATATATATACATATATTCATATACATAATATATACACACACACATATATATATATATATATATATATATATATATATATATATATATATATATATATATATATATATATATATATATTTAAAAGAAAAATGAAAACCCGGGTCTGGTGAAACCGAAACAAGAAAACTAAAACTAAAAGATTCCTCAGACTTCCTACTATGACATTAAAAGCTACAAATAAAAAAGGAAAAAACAAACACCAGCCAAGTTCATTCAAAATAAATAAATAAATAAAAAGATGTTCAAATCATGTTCTTAAGATCACGTCCAGTTCCTAAGCAAAGGATGTCAGGTGCATCAGTACTTAGCTTGTTACCTTCCGTGATCGTCTCGAGTAAATTTCCAATTTCATCCAGCCTGCGACTTCCGAAACGATTGTTTTTTAGAATGGATAATCCCTTCGCTGTTTTGCGCTGTAATGCTGTTGTTCTCCGTCATATCTGACTGTTTGACCAGTGACGTAACTTGTACTTCCCGACGTCAAAGTTGCTTAAGCTTGTATGCCTAGGTTTCGTACTGTATATTTGGAAAGAATTTGCATGATTTACACATAACAAAACAAAACAAAATCATTTAAAGAGCTTTAAATCGTGTTTGTTGCACTCTACGGGAACTTGAGCCACGTTTCACCTATACAAGACCATGTATCAAATGTACCACAGCTTGCCCACGCCTGTGCAGTTAGTCAGGGTGGTAAATAAAGGACTAAACTAAACTAAAACAAGCCACCGAATTTCTATTAAGTCAAGGCTCAGGAGTCATTTTCTGCGACTCACAGAGTGCTCTCCAGACATTGAACACACTAGACAAAGGTGCAGGAAATATTGCAAATGACATAAGGATAAATGTGTATCGTGCAAAAGAACGAGGCCATGATATACGTTTTGTGTGGATACCATCGCATGTTGGAATCCCCAGGCATGATCATGCTGACCGCCTAGCAAAATCAGCATGTGACAAGCAAAGTGTGGATATAGATCTTGGAGTACTTGCTAGGATTTCACACATAATTAAAACTTCCTTCAAAGAGGACTTGTCTGACTTGATTAATTCTCAACGGCCTGAAAGCTGTAGCATAAAGCACTATGACCGGTTTATGCAAGATGTTTTCATCTATGGTTCAATACAAAACAAGAACAAGACAGTGTGATATTGTGACCGCAAGAATCAGGCTGGGATATAGATTGTACTGGCAGGTCAGTACAGCCTGTAATGTTGAAGAAACTAAGTGTAAATTATGCAATGAAGAATATAAGCGAACACTTGTACATTATATCTCAGAGTGCCATGTAATACAGCCTTTCAGACCACCTAGCATGAGGTATGGAGAACTATGTAACTACTTCATATCATCTGATGTCTTGGAAGATATAATTATGTTATATCCTAAATTTGGAATGTAGTATCACATGACAACATATCAAATGTTACATTGCCTTTCCACGCCCAAGCCGTATGCCGGCTTGATAGATGAGTAGATAAATTACTGATTGTTCTTTTCTTTTAAATGATATATTTTAGACCGGAATAATTTTATGATCTAGATTTACACTGTAATACTATTATATAATGCTTTGACCATGTATCAAATGTACCACAGCTTGCCCACGCCTGTGCAGTTAGCCAGGGTGGTAAATAAAGGACTAAACTAAACAATTACGGTCTGCAAGTGTACGATTAACTCTAGGTTTACTTTTTGTCTGTTGCATTAAAGCATGATTAAACAAAAATAACTTTAAAATATGAAAATGCGTGCCAAGTTTCCTAAAGATCATACAATATATAACAAATATATTGATCGTTTCTCAAAAAAAGCTATCGTTGCTGTCAACATGATCGACGCAGATGTCGTCACTCACAACCATACTTTCATCGCATTTGAGAAACAGTTTACAAAGCTTAGCGATGATTAAAATAAGAAATAGGGATTGGCTATTTATTTTCGCTTCCCATAATATGTATGACTGAATTTATATGCATTGGAGTGGCTATTTACATGATGCCGTGGCGGTCGTTTTTAGTTCGCGTTGCTCAATTAAATAATCCTACATAACAACTAATTATTTTAGCCCTTTGTATCCGGTTGCATGACGGAAATCACAGAGCTGAAATCCCGGGCAATGGGTTATGTAAGTGGTCAATATCCCGGGCGTGCGGCGCGTAGCCCTGCCGTGCATGAACGCCCATGAGCGCTAAGAGCGAGGCATATTTTCGTCGTTCAAAGGTGAATATCCCGCCAATATATATATATATATATATATATATATATATATATATATATATATATATATATATATATTTATATATATATACATATATATATATATATATATATATATATATATATATATATATATATATATATATATATATATATATATATATAATACACCTGTTCTCGTTATTACCTGTTTAAATCTTACTAACCTTATATTGTCGCGCCTCCGTGAATTAACTTCACTGTCACACTAGGGCAGGTAGGGGAACTTGTCATATTACCAGCTTGGGATGGGTATAGTCGTGCTGCCTTGAGAAAAAAATCATGTAGGGGTGTATTAATTGACGCAATTAATAACAATCTTGATATATATTGTTCAATGAATTCTGATCTGATATCCGGCCTTCTAACCCACTCTTCCATCGCCCTCCATAACCTTTCTATGTTTTGTGTGTGGATATGTGGGAATGAGGGTCTTTCCGAATGATTAATTACCAGGTACTCGTAGACATAATCTTTCAGGTTACGGTAGCCAGCCCACCCGTCACTACAAATGATGGATCCCATCTTAATATACTGCTTTATGAAGAGTATGAGCGTGTCTGCACTGCGGCCTGTGCCTACCAACGGCACCACGAATTTCTTTTTAGACACGCTCAATACTCCCAAAGACCCACACTTGACTAAGCCT
>NC_091551.1:26244714-26252214 GCF_042767895.1 Penaeus vannamei | reverse complement strand
TATTATCATTATCAAAGCCTGAAATACTTTTATCAGGTAATTTTTCCCTCTTACAATAAACCATTTTGACAGCTCATTATAGGGGAAAATCAACGATACAGCATCGCCAATCTACTTTTACATGTCGGGCCACTCGTGAGTTAATTTGCTTAGCAAATCCACCGACACACACGCAAACACATACATGTGTTTGTGTTTTAATAAATGTGTATGTATATCTGTATATATAACCGTGTGTGTGTGTGTGTGTGTGTGTGTGTGTGTAAAAGGTGGTACTTGTACCCGCCTTTGAGGGGGCAACGAGGAGAGAGCCTCTCTCTGTCTGTCAGCTTCTGACATCTCTCTGACTGACCAAATAATTGAGTGAATGAGGTTCGCAATGCATAGCTCAGTTCAGAAATGCATGACGCTACCACGACTGCCTTTAATCTTCAGACTACGTCAGACTACGTTAGACTTCATCGATGGGGGATCTTATACAAAATTGCCCAACGATTTGAAGTGAAATGAACGAGACGGAAAATATATTGTTAACTATCTAATCTGCAATCTGAGATGAGCGCTTGTGACTATCTAACTCACGAAATCACACATCTGCCAGAGATATATCTCGAACCGTGCAAGTGACTTTAGTAAGGTGAAAAGAGCATTATTAATAAGAGAATCATCGTCCATCATTAATAAGCGGACGTCAGTAAGGGCTCACACTGACTCGAACTGCCGGCGAATGAGTAACTACCGTTTCACTGTTCACCAACAGACGCTGGAGCAGATCTATTACGTGACTCACGCAACGCCACACATCCCTGTGCATTATGAATGGGGAGATGCTAATGCTATATTCAAATAAAAAATCGAACAATTTCGTGGTATAGGCTTTTTCTAGCGCCAATAAAACACGTCACCAACAGCACAAACAACCAATTACAAATACAGGCTTCGCTGTAGCGCCAATAGAACAAGCAATATACGGCAAGCTATTTACAAGGAAAAAATAAAATGTTAAGTATTCGTGAATACGGATAAACGAAATCAGTGAAGATAAAACGAACAGAAATAGTCCAAAAACGAGTGAGATTTAAAAAATCAATCAACGACAATCGTACAAGTAGAGAATGGAGTAATGGCGAACAAGTAATTCGTAAAATCAAAAGGAGAAAATTCAGAATTTCCGTTACCGTAAGGAATTTAAATTGACACATTTAGCACTTTCAACCAGCAAAACTAACGTAGGAGTGACTGCACCTTTTCTAAGGTTTAACACATTTATGGGAGAAGAACGAAGGGAAGAGAAAAAATAAGCCTTATGTGGCTTTGAAGGCATCCTGTTCGTCGTATCGAAGGAGCGTTGGCAAGCAGTTTTCGTAGTAGTTCGTTTTATGAGTCAAAAGAACAGAGGCCACCCTGTCACCACTATAATAGTATTTAACTTATTTTAAAAGACAGTCATTACACTATCTGTTAGAGAAAGTCGATATTTGTTTAGCTTCTCTATTGATTGCAGGTTAAACACGTATAAGTTGGTTGCATGTCTTGGTAGCTTGTTGAGGACAGCTTCTCCTGGCGGAAACTGGGAATTGTGCGCGGTATGAGAGGTGGACGCTAATTGGTTATCCTTGGTCATCCTTGTTAAAGGTGCGCCCCCAAAGGAAATGTGAGGTCAAGGACGGCTGCTTCTCCTAGATGCGCAGCATGGGGGGGGGGGGGGGTGAAGTGAGCTCACTGCTATTCCTTTGTATAGTGACTTCCACACCGCAGTCTGGAAGCCACTTTATAGAGGAATAGCTACCAAGACGCTACCAACTTCTATGTTCTTACATATATACATAGAGATATATACATATATGTGTGTATATATGATATATATATATATATATATACACAGACTTATGTATATGTACATAAGTTGACATTCAAAAACCCGGCGATCAATAATCCGGTTCCTTCAGATTTCTGGCACTGATTTCGAAGCTCATTTTCAAAATTACTGCATCGGCGCGCCACTGTTTTCTGGAGTCGCCGTTTGTTTTGACGGCGCTGTACTCAAGTTGTTGGGCGCTGTTTGAATTTGCTAAATAGGTATTCCTGCTCATTTCTTCCCATTGTTATATCTTTGCTGCTGTATCGCCCCATGGATTCAGCAAAGAAAAGAGGTGGTGTAAAACATAAACCTCGTGTTTTGTCGATTATAGAGAAAATTTAAATACTAAAAGAAAATGAGAATTGAAAACAAAGAAAAAAATATTGTATAGTTGAACATTAAAAGGTTTTAGTTTCTTTTTTTAAAGGACTTAGATCTAGAGGTTGCCAGATTTTTTAATGAAAACCCACATATATAAATATATGCATGAATATGCATATATATACATATATACATACATATATATGTATATATATATACATATATATGCATATAAATTTATATATATGTTCGCACGCGTGTGTGTGTGAGTGTTAGTGTGTGAGTCTATCAGTCTGTATTTGTTTATATCTATCTCTCTGTGGATAGATGCATGAACTGTACAGTCAGAAAAAAAATTGTATCGTTACCTGTCACACGAGCTAACATGAAAAATCGGGTGTTGTGACATAGCGAGGCAAGCCATTTAGCACTGTGGTCCTTCGAATGTAAGTAACATCTATCCTGGAGTCATTAGAATTAGTAAAACATGAATTTTATTGTTTGTTTGGGAAATGAATAATAAACACAAAAAATACCAAGTGGCAACACTAGGGCAGTCAAAAAATAAAATAAAAAAGTATAGAGAAGCGCAATTAACACAGTTTACTTTTTCGTTGCAGTTTATATTTCCTGCGGTTGTTTAGAGCTGAAGATGATATTTATATATATTGAAGTTCAAGAGTTCAACAGCGTTATATAAAGACTATTTATTAGTTTATTTTTGTAAATGTCCACAAAGTTTCCGTGTGTCAAAGGGCTGTGTGAAAGGATTAACGTTTTCCTGCCGTCTCCATTTTCTGTAATTTCCTGATTTTCCCTCTTGGGAAATGCGAAGCAAGACGAGTTCAGTTCTGAGTCTGATTGCTAATGTCCAGGAAACATTTAAATATATTATTTTATCATGTTTATCTCAAAGTAATGTTGTTTTCACATATGGGAAAGTCTAAATCTGTCAATCACAGTTTCGTCTTTTTCTGATTTATCAAATGTCGCTCTATAGCAAATAAGTGGTTATATCTTCCGACGTGAATTTCCATGTTTATTTTTGTGAAACTTTCGCACGTATAATGAAGTTAAACCGTTAGCATGAATTTCATAATAATGATATATATATGTCAGTTCTTTAATATCTGAAGTGTGTTGATCAAAAGGAAATGAATAGCTTTTTTCATTTCAACCATCTTTACTCTCTCCTCCTGCCGTCCAACAGCCTCCAAACCCGGTGACGCAATTTCGCCATCACTTTGTCGTTTTGAAGAGCGACGATAGCTCCTCGCACACTGTGAGGCGCCTCCATTAAACGGGTTTGGATGTGACGATAAATCTGTTCTTCTTCGCTTCCTTAGCCATGACGAGAGTGAAATAATGCAAAATACTTAATATACTTTTTAGGTAATAACAGATAATTAAATACATAGACAAACTGCATGTCATCGAAATGCAAGTTCCGAATATTTGGTTCATTAATCTCGGTACTCGATAAATGTAAAAAGATCACCTTATGGCAACACTACGCGTAGGAGGGGCTAACAAAAGTAAAGTAAAGGTAACGATAGATATTTTTTCGACTGTACATATGCATTTATCTATATCTATCTATCTGTATCTATATGTATATATGGATGGATGCATTCATGTATGTATGCATGTATGTATGTATATATGTTGATAGACAGACAGATAGATATAGACATAACATAACAGCTTTGTGTTTACATATCTGTTTGTGTGCGCGCACTCAACAAAAATGATTTGAAAACGTTTATATTTGAATGTATGTATATACTTGTACCTAGAAGATTGTCAGATCGATGCATAGGTAGTCAGATAAAAAGCCAAAGAAACAGACAGACAGATATATAGAATAACAGACTGATTGGTTTATAAATAGATAGACAGGTAGATAGACAGACACAATAACAAACAGTTATATAAACAGACAGATCGATGACAGCATGCCACGGGAGACGGAAGATAACGTGGGGGGGGGGGCTAGATTTGTTGCACAGCTATCTTCCTCTCTGATGTACTGTGTCCAATCCCCGCACACAGCCGATGTTACAGCTAGAATTTGAATAATCGTATGAAAGATATCCGCTCCGAGTCAGTCCGGGGAGTCCCCCACCGGAATTCCCCATTCCCCAGGGGCCAATCCAGATGAGCGGGATTAGGTAGGCATAGAGATGAGGGGAGAAAACGACGACGCAGAGAAGGGGAGGTTTCCGCAAGTTAGGGCGTCCCAGAGGAGTCGCTGAAGCTGTTGGGGTTCGACATCCAGAGGTGGTTGAGGCTTTGTCGTATGATTATATGCATGTCTTTTCCTTGGCTTTTGTAGTTTGATTATATGCATGTCTTTTCCTTGGCTTTTGTAATACGATTATATGCATGTCTTTTCCTTGGCTTTTGTAGTTTGATTATATGCATGTCTTTTCCTTGGCTTTTGTAATACGATTATATGCATGTCTTTTCCTTGGCTTTTGTAGTTTGATTATATGCATGTCTTTTCCTTGGCTTTTGTAATACGATTATATGCATGTCTTTTCCTTGGCTTTTGTAATACGATTATATGCATGTCTTTTCCTTAGCTTTTAGTTATTAAGGCAGTTTTTAGTTAGGTTGGCATTCATCAGTGTCATTTGATAATTATAGTGATAATTATGATGACGATAATGATAATATTAATGAAAATTATCATGTTTACTAGAATGATGATAAATATAATGAAAATTGGATCGGAAATTTGGACAAGGCTGAGGAGGATAATCGAAACAACAAATGTTGCAATGAAAACGAGATTAGTAAATAAATCGTATTGTCTTTCTTGTGCAATCGAGGAAATGAACAATTCCGTCTCTCTCCCTCCCCCTTTCTCAAGACAGGATATTGGAGAATGTTTTATAAATGCTGTTTACTTCTTAAGGATCTCCCAATCAAAAGAATCTTGACCTAGATGTATTGGAGCGGAAACTCGTTTGTTATTCCCTGCTTGTGTCAGATTCTTTGTCTTATCTGCCAATATTTTCTTTGTTCTTTGTCATATTACGTGTCAGTACTTGCGATGTTCTTGCAGTTATTCGAAGACGCTTTCTTTGCTGTGCTTTGACTAATGCGTTTTCCGTTCAACAGCTCAGAAGAAATGATCACACTTAAGATCAAGCAAAATTCTGCGATTGCATTTTAATCATTTTCTCTCACAATAGAAATAGGTAACTTGTATTATTCTTAGACTCCGGGACTATACCCGTTTACATTCCAAAGGCTCACCTGGGTCCACTCTATTAAAGCGAAATAAAGTAACATCTTTAGCCTGGATTCCGAGGACTACCTCCCATCTGGGTCGAGTGGGAAAGTTAAAACCTCAGTAATAATACATTAAGGATTCGTTGATTAGATTATAACTTTCGTGGATATCGGCCCTGGATCTTTCATTGAATTGAGAACTGACTGAAGGATATTTTTAGACAGCCATATCGTGTGTTTGTGTTTCGAGATATCTCGATTACTCCGAATCTATTATTCAGGCTTCTGGAAGTGTACAGTTACACATCGTTAATGCTATATTTTTTCTGTCGCAATATCTGTTCTTATTCACCTTCATATATTCCAACACTGACTTTTAAAAGTGGCATTAAGCAGTATTCCTTATGCTGAATTGGTATTTCATTAGTAATTCAACCTGTCGAGAGCAGACTTCTTTCTAAGAAAAAACTTTCACTCCAAATAAGCCATCAGTGCGTAGAATCGTAAAAGCGGCACGAACATCCAACCAGTCTGAGGTGGAGCCGACCTCCTTATGTAGATACAGAAAAGCCACAGAGCGGCCGTATGTTTCCGTTCTCACACCTTGCGTTGTAAGTTTGCTTTTTCGGTAAAGTGTGGAAGTGGAACGGATTCCCAGACCCTATTTCCCTTCAAATAAAGCTTCTCTCGGGCCGTAATTGGAATATTTGACGACCTGACTAGATCCGCTGAACAAACAGACTCGGATAAAAAAAACTTTGTCGACTGTGGAAACTGTAATGACGAATAATGAATCAGTCGAAGATATCATTTTTTAAGTCAAAACTTTGCGAGCGATTCACGGTCAAAGTTGGTCAATTTCACGTCGTAGTTAGATGTAGGATGTAGGATGTTCACATGAATAACGAAATAAAACGGAGGCCAGTTTTGGCAAAAGATAAGCTTAAACGCCTTAGTTTACAGTGTAATATCAGCTTTAAGATTTGTTTTTGACATACGCTGTGGTCTACCCGTAGGAGAAGGAAGCTGTATGTCATTTTCAAAGATCAAAGGTACAACACACCCATGCGAGGGGAATCGCGCAGGTGAAAGTGAAAGCCGCTTCAAGCCCCTCGAGTAAACCAGGTGTGGTGGATTAGAAATGTTTTTTTCCGTGAAAAGTCTTAATGGAGAGTTCACGAGGAAAAAAATAAGAAAGAAACTCTCCACCCAGGAGATGTAACGAGCAGAACTATCTGAATTTTTGACATTCCACTGACGACGATTCTAACGATGGTAGATAAGATGATATTCCGGTCACGATAAGGATCATGATTCCTTTTCAAGGACAATTTATAATCAACAGTGACATTATCGCTAACAGGAGATGAAGTGAGGTCGACACATCAGGCAAAGACAAAAAAGAAATCATTTCCAACGCCCGCCCACACTGGCGCGGGAAAGACTGCTTTTTAAGGACACGCTCTGCCTCTGATAGGATTCTCAAGAAATCATTGACCACTGATATAAATCGATAATAAATTGCACAGTCACGTTTAGATCAGGGATTATATATGATATATATATATATATATATATATATATATATATATATATATATATATATATATATATATATAAATGTATGTATATGTATATATATATATATATATATATATATATATATATATATATTATATATATATAATATATATATGATATATATAATATATATATATATACATATATATATATAAAATATATATATATATATATATATATATATATATATATATATATATATATATATATATGCACACATACAAACACACGTACATATACATATGTGTGTGTGTATACATACATACATGTATATATATACATATATATATATATATATATATATATATATATATATATATATATATATATGCACACATACAAACACACGTACACATATACATATGTGTGTGTGTATACATACATACATGTATATATATATATATATATATATATATATACTTATTTATATATACAGATACATATGTGTGTGTCCATAAACACACACACATACGTATATTCCTATCCATAATAGCATT
>NC_091551.1:26231493-26241714 GCF_042767895.1 Penaeus vannamei | reverse complement strand
TGTATATGTATATGTATATGTATATATATATATATATACATATACAAATAAATATACATATACATATACATATATATATATATATACATATATATATATATATATATGTTGTGGAGTTAAATAATCTCTTTAGCACCACAGGGCCTTCACCAGTGAGAGCGTGTAAGGTTATCTGAATGAGGAACCCAAAATGAGGCCGCCCGTGAGGGGGGGGGGGAGACCAGGCTTAGGGGCCAAGGAAAATGAGGGGCCCCGTTTGTTCCTCGAAAAGGGATGAGGGGACCAAGCTGAAGGCTCAGAACCCACACAACCTCACAAGCCAACCATCCTCGGAAATGAAGATCTACCAGGAGCGTGACTAATATGAAGATTGTACATAATCGAAAACAAAAATCCTAAAATGAACAATAAAAACAATATGCAGGAGGCACCAAAATAAAAACCGATGTCATTACGTAAAAATGACGTGCTAGAGAGGCTTAAGAATTAATAAAATATGCCATGGCTTAAAAACAGTAAAGCTTGCTAGGACAGCTTAAGGATTGCAAAAAGAATATGCCAGGACTTAAAAATAGTAAAAAGAACTGACATCTAAATTGATACATAAAATAACACAAAAAAGAAGTAAAAGGAAACACGAAGAAAAGTAGATGAGAAGATCATAACCACAGAAAAGTAAAAAGTAAAAGCTGAGGTAAGAGTAAAAGTGTAGAGCATGAACAAAAGAAATAAGTAAAAAGACGAGGTAAAAGTAAGTTAAACTCAAAGTAAGTCAAAAGTAAAAGTAAAAGCACACTTGGTTCAAAGCCAGATCATGCACACAAGGGCCAGTAAAGTAGAAGAGAAAGATGCGACAGGGGGGGGGGGGGGTATGAACGATCTGCTACGCGCTGGTGTAGCCGACCCCCGCAACCTGCAGCGCAGCATACTTCCCCCAGGTTGGGTCCAGGTACACAGCCTGTCCTCTCGCCCTCACCATCAGCAGCTTCTCGACGACGCATACCGAGACCTGATTGGTTGACCACGGACACCTCACGGCTTGCCTATTGGACCGCAGGCTCCCCTCGTTCCCGGGTAGCTTACACAGCTCAGACCCACTTAAGCTCCCGCACCCGGGCCGAGTTCAGCACTCACGATCCTCCAGCCGAGCAAGACACAGCAAGCAGCAACTAGGCCTACCAAGGCCTTAGCCGACCGGTGAGCCGGGACTAAGGGTGGAAACTGACTCTGAAGAAGAGTACACCCCAAGTCGACTAACGCGGTTTAAGGTACCAAAAAAACCTGAAGACTTCGACAATGCATACCAGCTGGTAAGGGCATTGGAGAAGGAAAGAAATGTAAGACTATCAATCCGAATCCCCAGAGATGAGGGCATGATCATTGCCCCCAAAGACAAAGCCACCATGAACTTCCTGCAGGAAATCAAGGTGCTAAAAGACGGGAGAAAGGTGTGTATCTCACCACTGACCTCCCAAGAGAAAAAGTCCAAGATGGTGCTACTTGGCTTTCCACTAGGGTTCGACGTGAAGGTGATCACGTCTCTCCCACAAGTGGTGGAGGCTTCCTGCATGACCAAAGGGAAGTCTCCAACCAGGCAAGTCCTGGTTATCCTCAAGGGAGCCCCAATCACCACCCTTGATCTGGGTAACTGGGGCTCATACAAGCTCAGGACATATGTGCCAGAGCCCTTGAGGTGTTTCACGTGCCAGAAATTTGGGCATCACCAGGCCAACTTCAAGGCCAAAGCCAAATGTGGTGTATGCAGCGAGGCACACGAAACCGAAGTGTGTATAAAGGCACACAAAGATGGCCAGAAGGACACAACAGCCGTGTCCAAACTGTGCCAAAAAGCATCATGCCTGGAGCCTGGCTTGCTCTGTCAGGAAACAGGCAGTGATTAAAAAGCAGGAGCTAGCCAAAAAGCGTCCTGACTTTGTCCCTGCGCCCCCAGGCACCTACGTCTGGGGCCATAACAAAAAACAAAACCAAAAAGAAAAGACTCCCCAACCTCCTAAAAGGAAGGAGTCGCCCCCACAGCGAAAATTGGATACCTCTAACAGAGAGGAATTCCCCAAGCTTACTAGTGGCAAAACCACAAAAAAGAACCAAAGGGAAAAAGGTTCAAAGTCCACAGCAATGGTCCCCCCAGTAGATGATAATCTTTTCTTTGACGAGAAAGATGACTCTCCTGTTGAGTGCTGTAGTTTCTGCAGTAGCAACAGCCTTGGGAAGGACCAGTCAGGAGACGGAGAAAGCAGTGCAGGTCGCAATGACGGCTATGACCCAAACTGTGGCAGCTCTGAAGGGAAGGAAGCTAGAAGCCTCCAAACCGATAACGAGCAGCGCTCCCCTCCCTAAATCCTCGGATGGCAGGCAAGCTTTAAGAGAAACATTACATGAAACCCCAGCTAGTCTGTCAGGACAGGCTGAAACTGTGCAGCAGGCCGAGTCTGTACAGCCAAAGTCTCGTCCTCTGACCTGAGGTGGCACTTCCAACCTAGGCCCTACACCCCTCGGTAGAGCCTTAACCGGAGTGTCTGACTTAGAGGAAGTTGTACAATCCTCAATCAACGAGGATCTGTATTTATCTGATGCCACCAGCACTGGGGCATCTGAAGATGAAGCAAGTGACACTGAGTAACCATCATGGCACACAATCTAAGCATACTGCAGTGGAATATCTGTAGCTATAAAAGCAAGAACTCCTTTCTCCAGTCAATTGTGCGAGCAAGGAGCATTGACGTCGTCATGCTCCAGGAGACACTAACTATGGGATCCGTGTGCTTCTCAGGATATCATGCCTTCACCACTCCAAACCTGGATGGTGCTAGAGGCCTGATGACCCTGGTAAACGAAGCTATCCCGTGCTCCCTAATAGCCAACCTGCCGCACTGTGGAGATGGTGTTGAATCTCTTGCTGTTGAGATTCAGCTACCTGGGGGACCTATAAAAATATATAATATTTATAGCAAACCACTGTGTGAGAGCTTAGATCTAAACCAGGTCTGTGCTACTGCAGCACAAGACCGAGTGATCACAGGGGGAGACTTCAATGCACACATGTCATGCTGAATCCCCGCAAAAGGCCGATCGCGGCAGGCATTCACATAGCAGAAGTGCTTGAGACATTCCCTGAGATCGCTCTTCTCAACACCAAAGAACCAACGCATCCTAGACCTCACCTTTGCCACTGCAACAATGGTGGAGAGGATTCGGTGGTGTGTCGATGATACGGTTACTAGTGATCACTACGGCATAGTCACCACACTAATGGATGCAGGTCCAGCCCAAAGACCACATCACATTCCTAAATGGAAAACAGACAAGGCCAACTGGTTTGCCTTCCAGGAAGGCTTGGCTCGGTGTCTGAAAGACAATGAACCCAATAACAATAATGAAAACGTGGATGTGCTAGAGGCAAGGCTAATCCAGGCCATAAACCAGGCAGCCTCACAAACCATCCCCAAAACTCGCCCATGGTCCAGAACTCACAAAGACGCCTGGTACTATAATGACGAGATCAAAAAACTTCCGACGGCAAAGATCTCCCAACAAACTGGCCCTGTTGAGGGAAGCTGTCGTGGATGCTAAGGAAACTGCCAACAGACTAAGGCAGGAAAAATGGCTGGAATGGTGCCAAACTTTTGGGCACCAGACCAGCCTTACAGAGTTGTGGAAATGGGTCAGGCAAGCGACAAGCCGCCAAGCCCCGAAATGTACTCATCATGACCCACAATCAGAGGTTAACAGATTGGTGCTTGAGTTCTATGCCAGAACCAGTACCAACAATCTGCCTCCAATGATGAGAGAAAAACAACAAAACTTAAATCCAGAAAGACTTGCTCTCATAAGAGACAAGGCACTCGAAGCTGATGAAACGGATGCCTTGTTCTCTCTTAGGGAACTAAGAAAATCATGCAAATCCAGTTCTGGGTCAGCACCGGGATCTGATGGGATCTCTCACCCCATCATTTCGCATCTAGGCCTTGCAGGAGAACTTGCATTCTTGCAGGTTATCAACAAATCCTGGCAAACAGCCACGGTGCCCCAGAGCCCGGGAAACAAGCTACAATAGTTCCCATCCCAAAACCAAAGGAGCCTGGCAAGTACCTCTCTCTTCTCAGCTGCCTGGGTAAAACAGCTGAGAAGATGGTACTCAACAGGCTCCGATGGAAAACGGGTCCACCCCATGACCACCTGCACGGGTTCACAAGGGGTAAGAGCACTACTCATAGCATTTCCACACTCTTTAGCACAATCTGCACCTCGCCCGCCGTGGTTGTCTTCCTTGACCTGGAGAAGGCTTTTGAACTGGCAAGTCCGCTTGCCATTCAAGAGACCCTAATCCACAAAGGAGTCAAAGGCAGACTCTTGGCCTGGATAGCTATTTTAAAAATAGATCAGCAAATGTCAGATTTCAAGGCCACCTCTCACAGCACATGCCACTTGAAAATGGAACTCCTCAGGGAGGGGTTCTTAGTCCGGCCCTGTTTAATACCCTCATGTCCAACATACTCGACATTCACCTGCCAGAGAGATGCAAGATCATCTCTTATGCAGATGACTTAGCAATCATAGCCTCTGGCAATCACTGCCTTACTAGAGCTCAGCGTTGTCTGAACCTGGTGTCTGAAGAGTGTTGTAGGACGGGTCTAAAAATATCAGCAGCAAAATCCAAAGCAATGGCACTGAGAACCAATGTCAGAAACAAAAAACTCACTATACAGGGTATGGATCTGGTGTATGGATAGGACACACACTCACTTTCAAAAAGGAGATCCAATACCTGCTTGACAGAACCAAGGAAAGACTGTCAGTCATGAAAGTCATGACAGGGAGACACATAGGAGCAGGACACAAAGTACTAAGATCATTCTATGTACATGCTGTCCGTCTTATTATTGACTATGCATCTGTCGCCCTCATTGCTTCCAGCACAACACTAAAAGAAAAACTGGAAACAATACAAAACGAAGCAGCCAGGATAATTCTAGGTGCACCTAAGTGGACAAAGGTCATCAACCTCCTCGTGGAAGCTGATTTACCGTCCATGGACACCAGAATTGATCTAATAGCAGCACAGTTCATTTCCAAGGTCCTGCAGGCACCCACAAACTCCTATCTAAGACAGAGAGTTCTCAGACGCCTACAAGATTACCAGTTGTTTGTGGACAATTCCTGGCTCACACATACAGCCAGAGTTTTGATACGCTTTCAGCTAAAAGATTCATTGCTTACCAAGGGTATGGACTCCCCTCACCCTGATTACAAAGAACCCCCGCCGTGGGCAAACGAAATGATCGAATTCTCAGCTCTAAATCTCACAATGAGAAAAGATCAATATTCCATGCCTAGCCTAAAGGCACAAGCACAAAGGGTCATTGAACAAATAACTCCGCCGGGTAGTATAACTTACTACACGGACGGATCCGTGGATCCAATAAACCATACTGCAGGCGCCGGCTTTGCAACAAAGGATACCACAGCATCCATTAGGGTCACTGACAATGCCTCAACGTTTCAGGCTGAAACGCTTGCGATCATGGAAGCATTGACACACGCGTCCCTGAAGGGAGGGCACGTTGTCATTCATACAGATTCAAGAGCAACTATTGACAGCTTACAGCATAGCATGCCCCCAGATAACATCTACCTCTTGACAACAGTACTATACATAGCCCAAAGAATCCTTAGTCAAGGTAGAAGAATCATCATAAACTGGGTCCCAAGCCACATAGGCATACAAGGGAACGAGCTTGCTGATAAACTAGCCGAAAAGGGCAGGGGTATGCCCCCATCCTCCATGATCGTTAAACCCAGCCGAAGGGGACTGAGTCAAGGTACCAAAGCTGCAGCGTGTACGGTCCTCCGGGGAGCACATAGAGAAAACATCACAAAATCGCTCGCTGCCAAGTGGTACTCAGATGCTTCAGGCTATGAGCCACTGGCCCTTCCTCCAAATACAAAAAGAGGTACTGAAGTCATACTAGTCAGACTAAGATTAGGTTACCAATGCGCTTGGCAAATTATTGACAATGAGACTGGGAGGTTATGCAAACACTGCGGCGAGCCTAATGCCACCCTGTTACATTACTTGCAGAATTGTGTACACACACAATTTCTGAGGCACGGACCACCCACCACAGCCGCCGGGCTGGTAAAAAGGGTGTGCAACATGCTTTCTCTGTGGCAGCTGGATCGCTTGCTTGCAATCCAGCCACCGCGATAAGCATGCAGTTCAAAGAAAACATCTGAGCTAACTAGAAATAGTTAACACAGGCCGGGCCACTCCAGAGGAAAGGCCCGGGAGAAGCATGACCGCAAATCTAACTGAACTGAATGTCCCGGCTCTCCCCGGCGATCTCCAGCACACCAGCCATACCTGTGGGCACTCACACCCACACCCGAAAGCTCCTTAAAGAGATAATTGACACCAGCCTATGGCGGATACCAATCCATTGCCATACTGGCTAATCGAACTATTTATGTATTGATAATTTTTTTCTCAGTTTTTTCCCCTATTATTATCATTATTATTATAACGGAAATGTTCAAGGTGACCCACAAGAACCTACTCGAACCCCGAACACTCGGAGCCAGGATAGAAGAGAGAATAGCAACTATAGCAAGAACAGCCCCAGAATGCTATGGAAAACCACCTGCCTGGACGTCCATAGATCGGTCAAACTCCAGGAGCTCCCCAGCGCAAGAATAAGCCGCCCTCAGGAAAGGACGCCCCTGCTCAGACGCCCGTAGACCCAGATGCAGGTTACGGGGATGTCTGTACGAGCTGCAGCCGCGAAGGACCTGGACAAATCTGAGAGGACGTGTGGACGTCGATGACGGATGATGGATGCACCAAGGACCAAGATGAAGAGGCCGACAATGAGGAGCAACACGAGGACGACCAGGAACAAGAACGCGATGACCAGCAGATCGGATATGAGGATGGGTTACCCTTAAGGCAATGCAGATGACGCCTCGAGGACCAGGCGTGAGGAGGTGGCCAAGCGATATAGCACACTGCATAGCATGCCACGTGGTCTGAGTCCACACCACATGGATAGACCACGTGGTCCATATCCACACCGCATGGCTTGTGAGACACCCGCTGTCGCCTGCGCCCTCGTGTCAGGGATATAAAGGCTGACCTGAAGTAACCTTGCTGCCTCCAGGCTAGTACAGTGGTAACGTGTCGGCCTCTCATCCGAGGAGTCGGCGGTTCGCGCCCCGCCCAGGCGCGAGGTTACAATTGTCGCCCGGAGATTACTGCTGTGGCTGGGCACCACGACGGGTAAGGACTAAACTCTGTCGCGTCCGCACTAGCTGACATACGTTGATCAAGTCGTCATTGGTAGGCACAGACCGGGGTCCCCTCATAACCCGGGCGAGGCTCAGCTTCGCATGTCGGACTTATCGTTATCCTTGACTTCGCTCACACATTCCTTAGACCGTACCCCACAGACCTCCGCTACCCTCCTCCCAGCGACTGCCCTCTCCCAGGGCCAGGCCGTAGGGTTCCACTCAGCACCGCCAGTTATATCGTGTTCTTAAGAAATAAAATGTGAAGCCACATCCGTGTATCACTACTGCCCACCAATATTCAATCACGACAATAGAGGTTCAACAGCCTCTTATATAGATGTAGCCGTAGCGTTAAAAACAGTAACACAGTAAACAGGAATTATCAAAATAAAGGAAAACATATATAATATGGAACCACAAGTAAAAGCAATAAAACATTGAAGGAAATAAGTGAGAAAATAATAACCATCCTAAAAAATACGTAAAACCATCTGCTGCAATTCAATAATAAAAATTCTAAAATCAACAACTTTCTCTCGAGGTAAAAAAAAAGGTTAAGATGTTCAATATGGAAAGCATTAAAAAATAAAATTGAACTTAAGATACAAGGAATAAAAAGTAAGATACATTCGCAGCAGATGAGGCTCCCCCTTATCCGCACATCATGAGAATCAAAATAAAATACATGCGGATAGCGAAAGATTTCAGTGGAACTTTTATTCAAAAACAGATACAGACAGTGTAAATAAACGTGTAAAATAGATAAAACAGAAACCAAAAAGTTTAGAAATCAAGCCGGCAGAGGGAAGTGGTCCGCCTGTGCTCGACTCGTCCTTGTGGATTTCGGAAGGATGCTGGGTAGGATGGGGATAGGGTGGGGGCTAGAATGGATGGGGTTAAAGGATAGGTTAGATGTAAAGGTAAGTAGAACAAGCAGGGGAACTGAATAAAAGAGGGAGAAACTAGCATGGAAGTAAAGGGGAGTGAAAAAACGAGGGGACAAGAAGAGGGTGCGAAAGAGAGAGATGGATATGAGGATAGAAGAAAGGAGTGGGGGAGGATAGGTGATGGGTAAACGCCAGTAGGCCAGTAGTTTTTGCCATGGAGACGAGTGTAATATTGATTAAAACCTCCCACTTGCTCTCACTCCCCTGCAGCATGCTAAACCGTGAATCAAGTCTCGTCATACAATTTTCGGAGCAAATGCATCTCCCGGGGGTGAGGTTGCTCTGCACTCGCCTCGAGGCTCCGCGCGCAGTATTGAAAACTCGCCCTGAATTTTAAAAAACGCAGCTACACCTTCTGGTTTAAGCTGTTTTATTTGATTGTATTTTATGATATTAAACCTTTTTTTTAAGTTATTTATATTTTACAACCTACACACACCACAAAATGAATGACATTCATACTGACGAAAAGGAGAAATATTCCACTATATATATATTTTTTTTTTTACTTTTTTTTCTGTCTCTCTCTCTTTCTTTCTTATAATATGTTAGGGAACTACACCCTTATTTTAACTTTTTGCGCTAAGAGATTACGAGGAGAGATGTAATAGGTAGAAGAGATAATGGTATTCGGTTTCTGGTGATGTGTGTGTGTGAGAGAGAGAGAGAGAGGGAGAGAGAGAGTTTCATATTTGTGTTTTATGTTTTAGTTCTCTACTTTTCTTAGAGTTTTTCATTCAAGAATTTTACTTTCTTGATGTTCAGTTGACTCTTTTAATGTCCTTATTTTTTACTGTATTTTGATAAATGAATTACCTCTCTACCCTCGCAGCTCTTTTTCTTTGTTGAAGGAAAGAATGAGACCCTGAGATTTTGAGACGAGACAAACGTAGATTAGTGGTCAGTAACAGGATTAGCTCACACATCGCGAAACCAAATTGCATTTCGGTAAGTAATCCACAATTCTCTCGGCTGTGGCGTACTTCCCAACTACTCGCACGATACACTTACATTCTCTCTCACACACACAAACACTTACCCACTATCCCTCCTCCGTTCCTTGCACTCTTTTCTTACACTGTATCATCTCGCTACGTCTATACGCCTTTCCATACAGGAATGAAGTGGATGGTGGCAGTGAGCGCGTTTTCTTAATCTTTGCGAGGGGTAATTAACCACGACGGGAGAGGGGTGCCCAGAGGTGGCCCACCTGAGGGAGGGAGTTGGAGGTCTTTTCAGGCCCTATCACACTAGCGCTTTTTCCTTCAATTTTTTGCGTTTCCGAATGAACTCCGTATGAAAATCTTGTAAACAAACATGGCGCTATCGGAGTGAGGTCCCGGGAATCACACGAACATTCATACATATTACGTTATTTTAAAGAAATATGATGGTGTATATTGTATATACGAATGTTCTAAAATATTAGCTTATGTTTGCATTCACTCATCCTAATTTTTTAACAGCACACCATCAACACGGAAATTAGTCAGACAGAAACGGTCATAACCGCCTTCGTCTGGGAGGCGTTCCGTTTGTAGACGATCCTTGCGGAAAGCCTCAAATTCAGACGGAACCCCAGAAAATGACGGAAAAAGTGCTAGTGTAATGGGGCCATTAGTGTGATCCACTTGCTGTTTCCACTTGCACTTTCGCGAGTCCCATGTGGGCGTAAGGAGGCGTCACGCGGGAAGCTTGTCTTAGTTTTAGAAGCACGCGGATATTATGGAGTCCACGTGAACCGCGTGGCTTGGTTTGTGACTTATGTGTATGCCATACACACACATACAGACACACACACATATATAGATAGATAGACAGATAGTTACATACATATAGATATATGTATATGTATGTGTGTGTGTGAGTGCGCGTCAGTGGCTTGGTGTGAACAAAAATGTTATTGTATATTTCATGGAAGTGAAATATAAAAATATACATATACTTGATTTGATTTGAAGCAATAAGT
>NC_091551.1:26216493-26221493 GCF_042767895.1 Penaeus vannamei | reverse complement strand
AATTATAACAAATACTTCAACGAAGAACGCGCTGAATATTTCAATACAGAAGCGGCATTACGCCTTGAAGTGTTATGTGGCTGTAATCTCTTTCTCTTCCCTTCTTTCTTTTCTAAACTCTAATTTCATCTGTGTAAAGATTTCGAAATGAGGCGGCCAACCCTGTTAGGCGAGCTGGAAGCAATACACGGCAGAGGAAACCCGTTTGTTTAGAGGAAAGATAGCGCATTGGCTTCCCCATACGTATTCCGAGCCCCAGCTATCGTGGTATTGATCCGGCATCTTTAGTGTTATGTTTGGAGGAACTGAATAATTCTAAAGGGAGAGACACTTCCTCCTCTAAAACGGCGCTGATAGTGAAGTGTGCGAGACGTTTACTGAATCTGATTTGCGTGAATGGATGGTTTAGCGTGTTAAGGAAATATGGATGGATAGAATATATCAGATGGCCAAGGCTGCTATCTCTGTGTACATGACGGAACTGCGATGATCTATGGGAATACAGTTGAATCTTTTAAAAGGGTATTTAGAAAAATGTGAAAAAACGGATATCGAGGGAAACAACTGCAACTGGTCTGTTGATAAAAATCGTGATTTAGAAATATTTCCTCGCAATTCTCGTTATGTTTTTCACTTTCTTCACATACATTATAGAGGCAGTTATTAGCACGTAGAAAAATTGATGCATTTTACCGAAATTCTACGCGAATTCATATCGAGACTAAAACATATGATTCTGTAATATTTTGATTTCTATCAAATTCCGAGAACATCTGAGGAATCCGAGGGATCCAATTCTCCTCCAGAAGGAACTTGGAAGTATGAGGAACGATTTTGATTTATACCATTTCCGCGAACTTCCAGTATTATTATTGACCTTACCGGTTCTGCTTACAGCAAATAAGAATGGAGAAAAACTTTTTTTAAGAATATAAATTTAGTGACATTACACTAAAAATAGACGTTCTATGTGAATGCAAGTATTTGAAAAATAGCTGGAGGGTGCATAGAATTTGAGGCGTAAACACCTCTAATATATATCAAAATCACATGAATTAAGCATATTGCATATAATCTACGTATTTGTGTCTGTCTATTTGTCTGTATGCCTGCACATTTGCCTGTCTGTCTCTCTGTCTTTTTTTTGTCTGTTCGTGCATGTGTGTCTACTGAAATCTGAGTAGGTATGCTTGTATCTTTTCCGTAGACAATTTACCTTCAATCTTCATATTTTCTCAAAATTACTACACACGTATCAATAACAATGCAGCGCTGGCTCGAGACAACATGCCTAAACGCATCACATTTAGTATCAAAATAGGGCTAAAAACGGTCATCTCGGGACGGCATCGGCGTCAGAGCGGAAGCAGCAGTGTCCAAGCAAAGAGGAGACGGCGGCGGTGTCCCTCTGGCAGGAAGGAGCGGAAGGTCAGGAAACAATGTAGCAACTGTACAAGTGAATTTTTAACACGAATGGGACTTTTTTTTTTTTTTTTTTGGGGGGGGGGGTATCGGGTCATGTGAAGTATACATATATATATATATATATATATATATATATATATATATATATATATATATATATATATATATATATATACATATATAGTAAATAATTTCCCTTTATGAAAGATGCAGTGATTCCTTAGGCTGTGTGTGAGACGGATTTTCTAATATCCTCAAAGAAAATGTCATTTATATATTTTTTCTATACTTGTTTTAGATTATTTTAAATGTCGCTCGTTCTAAAAATATACATAGAGAATATAAATTGTATGAATTAGAGCTGAATAGTTCCAGTGCGTTAGGGCATCACCATTTATTGAACACGCAAAAAATGTATAAAGGAATTGCGTTAGGAACAATCGTTATTGACTCGTTTATATGCAAATATGAAAGCATTCGTATAATTCCCATCCAGTTCTCATTTTCAACTGTGCTGTGGATTAACCGAGTTGTGTTGCTGGACAGGGAACCCGCCCCCCCCCCTTCCCTCGCGGCTACCGGCAAATGGGATACAAGTTTAACGCAGTCAAAGCCTGTCTCACTGATCCCCCAGAAGAATGGCTGCCTGGACGGAATCCGCGCGAATATTTTGCGAGCCAGCACCAGTTTGTGAATCGGCTTGGCATTCAGCCCAACAAGGAAAATGAAAGTCTACAGATACATAGTCAAACCGATTTACAGATAGGTAGATAGACAGATATTAGTTATTAGTGAGGTTAATACTTACTAAAATATGCACCAACACCTACGAAAAAAAGACATTGTAAAAGGCGCCTGAAATCCCGTTAAACTAAAGTGAACAGAACGAAATAAACTTTTCAGTGATATAACAGTCTGGAAGTTTACGTAAAAATGTAAAGTTGAAAGCTCTTGTTCCTTGAGATCCGAGTGGGGCCTCCGGCAAAAGGCTTTCATAGACAAACAAGTCGCTAAAGTATAGCGGATAAATGTCACTGAAAGTGCTTCTCTGCGACAGTAAGTGACATCAAAATAAAAATATGTTCTAAAGTCAAGACTCAAAGCAAAACACAGACCAAAAACACACAAGTTCTTGCACTTTAAGAAAATCTAGCTAGGTCAGGAGTGAAGTCTGAGCAATAATGGAACCTTTTTCAGGGAAAGGAAATGGAACGATTGAGTCGGTATTGTGACATTTAGGGCGATATCAGGACGCAAAGGTACCGGAATACTAATAGAATGTTGAAAAATCGACAGCTCGAAAGTGGGACGGCTCAGGACGTTGCAGGATCCGTAGGACAAAGGTAGATAAGGTATGAGAGCGTTGCTGTTGTGGAATGAATTTTGGTGGCCGTCCACTTCCAGTCCATGGCGTTGCGTTCCCGTTGCTTAAGCAGTATGATTTTAGGGTTTTTTCGCATCCTGACCCCTTATAGGGACCCCTTATTGGAAGGCCACATAGCTTAACACAAGATCTCGAGACTTTTCTAACGTGCTCAAGAACTCCCCCCAACTCCATGTGGTTACTGAGAAAAAGTGAACTTTAGTAGGTGTCTGGTTATGGTTTATGGCTTATGGTTTAACGGTATGAAAGTTGTTAATAAATAGCCCTGTGGCCGGCCCCCTTGTTTTCGGTTCATTTTTCTTGGGGGGGGGGGGCCTGGCCAGGGCCCAAATATATACATATATTCATGTGTACATATATGTACATATATGTATATATATATATATATATTTATAAATGTGTGTATGTATGTATACATACATATGTGTATATAGGTATATATCATATATATATATGTATATATATACACATATATTTCTCTCTCTCCCTATATATATATATATATATATATGTGGCGGATGCCACAATCACCTTGGCACCGGCGCTGCCTCGCTTGCCTCAATCTTCACTGGCGCAGCATTGTTCGGCGTACTTGCCTAACCTCAATCGGTACTGGTGCACCTCGCTCTGCATAATTGGCGCTACACCGAGTCAGCCGGCAGACAAGCATGCCGAGGACCGCAGCGCTGATTCGCCGCGACACGGGGGATAACGATGCAGCCGTCGCCCAATCAGCGCACTCGGCTGCAGATGACCTGGACAAACCACATTTCTCGTTTCGTATTTATACTGCATTTCTTGCCAAAAATAGACTTCACAGACCTCTGCAATTCAACTTTAATTATCCTGTATGCTCAGGGCCTAGGGCTCTCAATTACCTCGCACTAGGCCTCGCTATATTGGTGCTCCGGTACCGTGAGGTTAGGCAAGTACGCCGAACTAGGCTGCGCCACTGAAGACTGAGGCAATTACGAAGAGCGAGGCAGCGCCGGTGCCGAGGTGATTGTGGCGTCCGCCGCATGTATATATATATATATATATATATATATATATATATATATATATATATATATATATATATGTAATATATATATACACATATGTGTATATATATATACATACATATTTGCATATATACATATACATATATATTTACATATATATATACACATATATACATACATACACACATATATATATATACATATGTAAATATGTAGACATGTATATATATAATTATACATATATATATATATATATACACATGTATATATACATATATATTTATACATATATTCATATGTATATATATATATACATATGTACATATATACATAGATACACTCACACACTCACACATAAGTATATACATACACTTACACGCAGATACACACATAGACACGCGCACATATATTTAAATACTCAAATTTACATGCGCATGTAAAGTATATGAAGTCTTTTCTATGAAGCTAAGTACATTACTCACTCTCGCTCTCGCTCCCTTTCCTGTCCCGACCAAGGAAATGGGAGAGGGCGAGAGGGGACCGTAATGGAGTCTAAATGGAACGCCAGTGAACAGTGTTGCGTTCACTTAAGTAGTGTTTTGTTAAATGTTTCTGCCCATAGATGGCTCTGCGAGTGCTTTGCCTCAAATGAATCATTTAGTAGATCTTGTGACCTCACCTTTCCTAGAAAGATGAGGTTACTTTTATCTTAGACATTATGATTACTATACTGTTATTGGCATTACTAACAACAGTATCAAGTACTAGAAAATATTATCGAAGATCTATGAAAAGGGTAAACAGGCGAGACAGGTACTTCTTGTAACTGGCTCAGTGGTGGAACCATCTATATGGCATGTGGCTAAGGAAACTCCATGGAACGGTAGGAACGGTTAGGATGGCTGAGTTCAGGCTGCACATTCAAAGATTTTAGCCGTTCTTCTCCCGTCCGAAGTGAACGGAAATGAATTCTTAATACAGTGGTAAGGGAATTGATGAATAGCTAACGGAACTTAAATATTGAAGCAACAGTACATGGGTGCAGGTTTATTTAGGGTGCTATGGAAACCTATCACAGAGTAAATTACTAAATTAGACTGGGTACATAATGAAAATTTTCATACCCCTTATAGACCCCTTAAATACACCCCAAAACAACAGCAAACGTTACAGAGGTGATCCAGGGT
>NC_091551.1:26183993-26196493 GCF_042767895.1 Penaeus vannamei | reverse complement strand
TAAACAAGATATGGCTAAATTGAAACTGAGGATCTACATGCATCAACGAGCATTAATTATTTCGAATCCCTAAATCGGTTTCTGATCTTTCTTAAAGAAATATATAGACGCCATGAAACGCGAAACGATGGTGAAAGAGGGAGTAAGGCTTTTGCTCCATGTAGGTCAAACGAGCAGTACTATGCGCGATGCTAATGAAGCGAGAGGCATGTGCGGTCTATTGCGGTGCTTCATTTCGATTTCGCCAGAATAACGCTAGTCTGACGGGCCGTCGACGCGAGGGTAGATTCTCGGTTTCAATTGTTTATTCGTATTTGGTAATAAAAAACGAATTTTTTTATTAATAATTCTAAATGTTTTATACAGAATCTCTAATATAACTTTTGTTGACTTTTGAAATATTGATCATTTCTTAAAGCGAATTACAGACAATAATTTAATTACTCTCTGGAAAGCCCAGAAATACCCGAGGAAAAGGACGAAAAAGACGCTCTCGTTCGTGTGGTCGCCGACTTCCCTCAGCCCAACAAATTTTGCACCAAAGTGACCGATTCGGCCTAGATTAAGGTCTACATACTTATATAAACCATGGCCTAGATAGCCCCGCTTATGGCCAGACCAGCTGAACCGCAAGAAAGTAATCCTTTAAGTCCAGTAAGTGACCGATAACGATATCGCCGATGGCTAATCTTATCTCTCGCTGATGAGATACGGGGCAGTCCGCATGACTAAACAGTTGGTGACCCTCCAAGACCCAGGGCCCCCTAGAGCCTGCTGAACATTTCTTTGAAATAAACTGAAAAGGACAATGGCTTGAAGTTCTTTGCCGCATTCTCGGCAGTTAAAGAAATATGTGGAAGTCGTTTCACAATCTCTGACAAAACATCTGGGCGTTTGTATTGATGCAGATGGAAATGCTTCTTTAAAAAAACATCCCTTAGACAAATACATTTCAGAGGAAATTGTTAAAAGTCTTTCCTCAAAAGTACCCGGTTGCCCCCCCCTCCCCCCACACTCACGATATTTATTTCAAAATTAAGATATAAGAATAAATGAAGAAAGGTTTATACCGATTAGTGGGGTTGCATACAATAGATTCCCGTAACCAGTTGATATGGTGTTGTTTGGGATGTAAAGGGCAGTGAAAGTACGAAAGAAAGATATTTTGACCCGAGATGCATGCATTTCTTGTACGAATCTGTGGCTTAAACCTGGAGACCAGTCTGCAGATCTACAGAATTCAGTGAATGGCTCACAGAGTCCTGTGAGTGAAGCCAGAACTTTGGGGATTCTTATGAGCCCTCCATTACTCGCTGCGAGTTACTGAACCCTCATGAAACGCTACCCATATCCACCCGAGAGGAGTGGCTGCCAATCCCCTTCGCCTCAGTTGTCGGTGAGACGCTGGGCCGCAAATGACCCCCCCCCCCCCCTTTACCGAGGAATCTTCATGTGATCTCAAAGGGGTTGTATTACTCCTTTCTGTCAGGCAATGGAGAACATCACTGCCTTTAGCTTTCACGTATTACATTGTGCGTTCGGCCCAACACAATGAATGCTGGATTATATTACATTGGGTAGAAGTAATTTGGTCTAATTATTCATATGGCATGAATAATATGAAAAAAATGATGCATAGCATTTGGTTGATTGTAGGTTGGCCAATTTGCGGTCTTGATTGTTGATTGGACAAAAGTAGAGTCCATCAGAATTGAGGTTGAACATAAGTTGCAAAGTAGGAACAGTAGGTGAATTCTCTTGATGCTGAACTGCCGGAGAGAGAGTATACAGTTTACGGATAGCTCTGATAGCTTCCTGCCTATCTACCATCACTGGCAGGCGACGTCTTTTATGCAATATAAAACGAAGAGATAAGGCCATCCAAGAAAAGGGTGGAGCGGAAGGCTAAACACCTAAGCTTCGGGCTTTGAGTCGGGCTTGACGCTTGAGCCGCCCGGAAGTTGTTCTTAGTGTGGCTAATTATTCATATGTAGATATGTGTGTTCTTAATGGAGATATGTGAATTGATATTGAACCTCTCTATTAATGAATGTGTAATATATTGATAGTTTTGTTATGTCTGATACCATTGGATAATTAAATAGACGTAGACTATTAACAATATATAGATATACTATAAAGGGTAACACATGGACGAAGTACCTGTCGCTAAAGAAAAAGCAATTTACGGACACTACTACGGTAAATACTTCGGAACTATGCAAATAGAGCCGTAAACAAGTCGAATAACACATATCACGTAAAATATTGAATGCAAATGGCCACATGTTTATTCCCTACACACACACACACACACACAGAGAGAGAGAGAGAGAGAGAGAGAGAGAGAGAGAGAGAGAGAGAGAGAGAGAAAGAGAGAGAGAGAGAGAGAGAGAGTTAGAGAGAGAGAGAGAAACGTTACTGAAATGTTCTTGGTTAGGTAGCAATAGCTATTTTATTGAATCGGCGTAACATCTGTTAATATTTGTTTCCAATGTTTCAGAAGCTCGAACCGTCCGCCGAATCGCTCGTCTTCGAATCAGGACGTGAAAGCGGTGTGTTTCCTATGACACTGTAGAGAAAGGAGTACTTGTCTTCAGCAAAGAAGTTCAGCTCGCAAATCGGGGCAGATGCCGGAGGACTGGGAGAAGGAAGCCGACCTTGAGAAGAAGCAACAGGTCCTGGAGGCGTGGGGCAAGAGCGTGGGCGCGGGCAGGATGGCTTCCGAGGAGGCGATGGAGCTGCAGCCGAAGGGGAGGGACGCCCCGGCGCCCGAAGGGACGGGGGAGGACGGCGACCAGGGAGGCTCCTGCTGCTGCCGCTCGCCGTGCGGGGAGTGCTTGGGCATCTTCCTCAAGTAAGTGAGGGGAGGCCGCTGGCTCTGAGGAGGTGCAGGCCTCCAGCCATGATTTTTATCAAGAGGCACTGAGTTTATTCACATTATTATTTTGTATTCTGTAGAACTTCCATTCATCGTTTATTAGCTTTCGTAATTTGCACGGACAGCTAGTATCTAGACCTACCGTCAGCACAAAAGAAATTATCGTCGCTCCCACGATCATGGAAGTAAGGTATTCATCACCATCTGATATTTTTTGTACAAAAGCATTTTGCTGTCGATAAAGACAGTTCATTCTATTAGTTCAAGAAATGTGTGGTATAAATATCTTTATTCATTTTTCTACCTGGAGTACCAAGGTGTAATGATTTTTCCTTAATTTCCTCTGGTTTGTACATGGTGATTCTCCTCAAATTTACCAAGGCATATGAGGCGACTCACACTAACTCCCTTTTTGCGTGACATCACACTTGGCTGCTCGGCGTCCGTCGCCCGAAGACCAGCAGACATTTTGCATCCGCATCGCACGGGGACCTTCGGTTGCATTAAATGGTTCGATAGTCCGAAAAGGGCGGTGGAGATTACCTTAGAGTAAATGTTATAGAAGCGTTTGTAATGTGAAAGTAAATGCATGTATGTAGATAGTTTTATTCACGTTGGTTTTATTTTCAAAACGTTCAGAAGATTTGTCAGAACTCATTGTACTAAGCCATGCTGCTGGACGCCTACGATGTTTCTCGGTATTCAGTAGACATCGCTGTTCGTCTTCTTCACCAAGCAACGTCCAGCAGCGCATAAGGACCCGAGTAGTAGTAATAACGCCCAGTGGATATATGTTCTACGTTTCTATTTACATCCGCGAATTCATCCATTTCCTGGGACGTTTTATCTCGCTGCATCAGGATGTAAAACATGACTAGCGCACTGCGGCCTCCAGTAGATAAGGTTCAGGGGCGGCTTGCTAGAATGCGCATTGACTCCGAAATTTGCCTTTGAGAGAAAAAAAAATATGCGAAATTTTCTCTATGTCTCATCGCGAAATTCTCTGACACCTGATTTTTGTCTCTGAATCGGCTGAAGTTAGAGATAGAACTGGAGGTGTTTCACGCGCGTAAATTGTCTTTAAATTGTCCTTATGAGCTGCCGACAACTTTTGTGCGATCTTACATTTGTTCAAGATATATCCGCATCGATAAGAGTATGGAAAACTTTCCTGACAATTTTTATCTTGATACACATCAATTGAACCGTTTCCTCCATATTTCTCTTTGCTAAATACAAATGACCGCGAACCTTCTCAGCTGATGCACACAAGCACATGCGTGTGTGTGTGTGTGTGTGTGTGTGTGTGTGTGTGTGTGTGTGTGTGTGTATGTGTGTGTGTGTGTGTGTGTGTGTGTGTGTGTGTGTGTGTGTGTGTATGTGTGTGTGTGTGTGTGTGTGTGTGTGTGTGTGTGTGTGTTGCGCTTAGTTTATTATTATCACTGTGTGTGATACCAATGATAACAATAAACCAAGCGCAACCATATCTAAAGCAAGATGAAAGTGAACACGACTTGTTTGATGCGGACATAAATGGAATACTACTTTGCATATTTGCATTTCAAGAGCGAATAAGAGGGAGGGAGAGAGAAAGAGAGAGAGAGAGGAAGGAAGGAAGAGAGAGAAAGAGTGAAAGAGAGGGAAGGAGAGAGAGAGAGAGAGAGAGAGGGGGGAGGGAGAGAGAGAGAAAGGGGGGGCGGGGAGGCGAGAGAGAGGAGAGGCACAGAGAGAGAGAGAGAGTGAGTGAGTACCGGAGATAAATGGAATACTACTTTGCATATTTGCATTTCAAGAGCTAATAAGAGGGAGGTAGAGAGAAAGAGAGAGAGAGAGAGAGGAAGGAAGAGAGGGAAAGAGTGAAAGAGTGAGAATGATAGAGAGAGGGAGAGAGAGAGAGAGAGAGAGAGAGAGAGAGAGAGAGAGAGAGAGAGAGAGAGAGAGAGAGAGAGAGAGAGAGAGAGAGAGAGAGAGAGAGAGAGAGGCAAACAGACAGACAGACTGATTGAGAGACACAAACAGAGACCGAAGGAGAGGCACAGAGAGAGAAAGAGAGTACCAGAGATGAAGATGAAAAGATAGAGAGGAAAGGATAATCAACTAGAGAGAGAAGGGGAGGCACAGAGAGACAGACGGACAGAGGCAGAGGCGCAGAGAGCAGCGGAGAAAATTTCAGAGATGAAGATGAAAAGATAGAGAGAGAAGGATAATAAACCAAAGAGGGGGGGGGGCAGAGAGAGAGAGAGAGACTGACAGACAGACAGAGACAGAGGCGCAAAGAGAGAGAGAATTTCTGAGAGGAACATGAAAAGACCGAGAGAGAAAGATAATCGACCAGGATAGCAGCAATTTCCAGTTCCATCTGTCGAGTAATGGATTTCTCGGGGCTGAAATTTAATTAGATTTCTCAGCAATTATGACAACCCAATTAACCTGTGAGCACCTTGCCGTCCGTAGTTGATATTCATTGTTCTGACTTGAATAACAGCGATTATGTGTTTCTCTCGCTTTTCTTTTTTCTTTTCTCCTTCGTTCTGTTTAGTTGTTTTATTTTACTCCCGACCTCGCATCGCCAAAGAAACTTCAGTCTTTTCTTTCAAACTTTATATAAAAAGTACATTTGTTTTTGTGTATTTTTCCCCTTTCTTCTTCTTCTTCTTCTTTCTTCTTCTGGTCAACAACTTTCTGTCGGCACACTTACGTAACCGTAATTGTTCCATCGAAGGTCAATATTTTCTAATCGACTAAACTAAAATATTAAACTTGTGCCTAGATGGGCAGGTGAGTAATATTTCATCGCCACGATAACGAACAAGAGAAACATTTTCTTCTTCATCTTCTCCTCCTCCTCCTCCTCCTCCTCCTTCTCCTTTTTCTTCTTCTCCTCCTCCTCCTACTCCCACTTCTTCTTCTCCTCCTCTTCCTTCTTCTTTTTCTTCCTATCCTTCTTCTTCTTCTCTTTTTCTTCCTCCTCCTTCTTCTTTTTCTTCCTATTCTTCTTTTTTTCTTCCTCCTCCTCTTTCTTTTTATTTCCATTTTTATTTTTTCTCTGTTCTTCTTCTTTTTCTAATTCTTCTTCTTCATCTTCTCCTCCTCCTCCTATTTCTTCTTTTTCTCTTTCTCTTCCTCCATCTTCTTTTTCTTCTCTTTCTCTTCCTCGTCCTACGTTATTATTATTATTATCATCCTGTTCCTCTTCCCCCTTCCCTCTCCCCCTCCCCCTCCCCCCTCTCCTCCTCCTCCTCCTCCCTCCTCCTCTCTCCCTCCTCCTCCTCCTCCTCCTCCTCCTCCTCCTCCTCCTCCTCCCTCCTCCTCCTCCTCTTCCTCCCTTCTACTCATCCTTCCCTTCCACCTCTTCTGACTTTTCTCTTCTCTCTCTTCCTCCTCCCGCTCCTCCTCCTCCTTCTTCTTCTTCTTCTTTCTTCTTCTCCTCTCCTCCTCCTCCTCTCCTACCTCCTCCTCCTCCTCCCTCCTCCTCCTCTCCTCCTCCTCCTCCTCCTCCTCTCCTCACTCCTCCTCCTCCTCTTCCTTCTCCTTTTCCTCCTCCTCCTTCCTCCTCTTCCTCCTTGTCCTCTTTCTTCCCACCTCTCCTCCCCTCCTCCTCCTCCTCCTCTTCCTTCTGCCTTTTCCTCCTCCCTCCTTCTCCTCTTCCTCCCTTGTCCTCTTTCTTCCCCCTCTCCTCCCTCCTCCTCCTCACCCCCCTTCTCCAACTCCTCCTCCTCACCACTCCCACCACCACCTCCTCTTCCTCCTCCTCTTCCTTCTCTTCCCTTTCATCTTCACCCTCTTCCTCCTCCTTCTCCTTCTCCTCCTCCCTTTTTCTTAATTATCTCCTTCGTTTTGTCTCCCCAGATGTCTAAATGCAGGTCCTTCAACTAATTCTAATTTAAAAAAAAGAGAGATTGTCCAAGTCTTGCCATCGCAGGAAATGTCCGCATAGGAAATGATGTTGACGTTGCAGTTCTGAATAAATGCTTGGGCGAATAAGCTGGCGGTCGATGCGCCTGTGCTCAAAGTTTACAGTTTCGTTTATACTGAGAGCGAAGACTTACCTGTGTACGTGTGTGTGTTTATGTTTGTGTAAGGGGGGCGGCCATATATGCCCGTGTGGTATGGAGAGAGAGAGAAAGAGAGAGAAGGGGGGGGGGAGGGAAAGGAAGAAGAAGAAGAAGAAGAGAGTGAGAGAGAGGGGGCAGGTAGGGAAAGGGAGGTAAGAAGAGAGAGAGAGAGAAAGAGGGAGGGAGGGAAGGAGAGGGAGAGAGAGGAAGTGGGGAGGAGGAAGAGTGAAGGGGAAGAAGAGAGAGTGAGAGGGGGGAGGGAGGGAAGAGGAGAGAGAGAGAGAGAGAGAGAGAGACAGAGGGGGGGAGGGGGGGAAGAACAGAGAGAGAGAGAGTGAGTGTGGAATAGCTCGTGCGTTGCACAACGAGTGTGTGCGTGCGTGCTGCTAATGGCTTTAGGTGGAGGATGAAAGCGCGATATCATTACGAGCGAAAAGCCCGCCATCCGTCACCGGCGATCGCCCATATTGATCTACGGACGACCACGGATGCGCCTTCAAGGTCAGTGGCAGCGTGTTAGTGTGTTAAACGGGAGGACTTTTGGAGCAAGTGGAAGGGCGAGGGGAGGGACAGAAAAAGGGAGGGGCGAAGGGAAGGCTAAAGAGAGACTGAGAGGTGGGGGTGGAGGGGGGAGCTAGAAGGAGAGAAAGGGGAAAGAGAGAGAGAGAGAGGGTGAGCTAGAGAGAGAGGGGGGGGAGCTAGAGAGAGAAAGGGGGAAAGAGAGAGAGAGAGGGAATGGGGAGCTAGGGAAAGAGGGGGAGGGAGAGCTAGAGAGAGAGATAAAAGGGAGGGAGGGAACTGAAGACAGAGACGGACAGACAACCAGACAGACAGAGACAGAAGCAAAGGCACAGAGAGAGAGGGAGAAAGAAAGAGAGGGGAAGAGAGAGACAATAAAAGAGAAGAGGAAAGAAAACCAGAAAAAGAAATAAACGAGGGGAGATCAAAAGAGAAAGAAAAGAAATACAGAGAAAGGGATCGATAGGCAGAAAAAAAGAAAAGAAAGAGGAAAGTCGGGAGAGGGAAGAAGAGAGCGAGGGCCGAAAAAAGGGGGAGATGACAGACGGAGGAAGGGGCGGCAGGGGGAGGGGGGGGGGGAGGAGCTCTTCCTAAAAAATAACCCGACTTCCTCCTCCCCCTCCCTCCCCCACCCCCCCCACAGCCGAGACTCCCCAGCCACAGCCGCCGGCGAAGTTAGAAAAAAAAGACAGCTGATGAATTTCGTAAATTCTCCACAACAGGATTCCTAGACGTGGATCCGAAGGAAGGCCTTTGTATGTAACGAAATCGCGATCTGCAGACAGCTCCCTACCCACTTACCTCGACTCTCTTATTATTTCCATTTGATTTCTCCTTTTCCTCGCCTTCATTTACTTCTCCTCTTGCTATATCTAGTCCATATGCTCTCTCTCTCTCTCTTTCTCTCTCTCTCTCTCTCTCTCTCTCTCTCTCTCTCTCTGTCTCTCTCTCTCTCTCTCTCTGTCTCTCTCTCTCTCTCTCTCTCTCTCTCTCTCTCTCTCTCTCTACCTCATTTAGTTGGGCTCTCATTCGTCAGCCATGCTCTTGTATTTTTCCTTTCCGTATTTTCATTATCATTATCATTGTTGCTATTATTACTATCAATATCATTATCATGGTTATTATTTTTGTTATTATTATTATTATTATTATTATTATTATTATTATTATTATTATTATTATTATTATTATTGTTATTGTTGTTGTTGTTGTTGTTATTAATATTATCATTATTATTATCATCATCATCGTTATTATTATCTGTATTATCATTATCATTATTGTTATATTATTATTATTATCATCATCACCATCATTAGTATTTTCATTATTATTACCATTATTATTATCATAATCATTACTATTATTATTATTGTCATTAACACCATTGTTGTTTGTATCAATATATTTTTGTCATTATCATTATTATTATTATCATTGCCTTTATTATTGTTACTGTTATAATAATCATCATCATCGTTATCATAGTCTTTATCTTTACCACTATCAGCATTAGCATTAACATTAGCATTAGCAATATTAATGTCAATATCAATATCATTGTCCTTATCATCATTACCAATGTTTTTATTATCATCATCATTACACCATCATTATCACATCACCATCATTCTCATCATCACCATCACCATCACCATCATCACCATTATCATCAGCAGCAGCAGCAGCAGCATTATCACCATCACCATCGTTATCACCATCACCATCATCATGGTCATCCCTGTCATTCTCGTTACCACCATGCCTTGTCACCTGTTATCCTCCTCAACGGCCATCGCATTCCTGTTCGGCGTTCCTTCGGGACTTGAAGCGCGGCACATCATTGACACATTCCTCGTCGCAGCCTCAAAGGGCGGATGTGACGCCGACTTTCCTCAGGATTATGTGTCCTGTTGAGACACTTCGATTGCGTGTTTTGCGCTCTATCTTTCTTTTTTTTATTCATTTCTTATCACCAAGAAATGTTTTGTAATACCCGTTCTGCAGTTACACTATCGCGATTTTGCTAATGCGCATCAACTGGTATCTGGTATCCGCTTTGATGATATCTTAGGTACGTTCTCCCTTCCTCGGCAGGCATTCTCTTAAGGCACGGTCAGACTACCCATAAATTTCGCTGTAATCCGATTCCAGTAGAATAGCGGCACTAAAACTGGCTATGGATCCCGCAATTTTCTCCCAAACTCTTGCTATTCTTTCATGATTTCGGTGTTCTAACCTTTTCTAGGAGGGAGTGAATTGCTTCAGAATTCCACTTTTCGAATATTCACGGGATCTGAGGCTTCTTCTTGAAGTTTGCGGCTACGCGTTTGTTTATATTCGTCAGTTAAATGAGAATCCATGGTCAGTGCTTTTAATTTTACTTTTTATTCGTATTTTATCTTAAATTTGAAATTAAACATCGATGTAAAATTGAATATGAGTAATTCTGAATGTTTTAAAACATATAATGGTATTTATGCTTTGAAATTAAAATATATGCATACCATGCGTACTATAGATTCTCAACGTGCGCAATTTTTTCCATTTGTCCATCGATGGACGGGTTGGTATTCCTCGTATCGAACGTGTGGGCGAAAATCCAGTGGATTGAGTCCATTGTAGGGTAAATTCCATTAAAAATCGCTGGATTTCACGAATCTATGGGTACTCTGGCCGTACCTATAGGCATACATTCCACTTCATCTTTCCGTTATGCTGTCGAGCCTTCCCCTGTGGGCTTCCTTTACATAAATATCTTTTCTTACGGTTCTTTGGCCACAAGATTTTTGATTTTCGCAGTGAGCGGTCCTCTTTTACTCTCTGCTCATTTGCTCCTCTCTCTCTCTCTCTCTCTCTCTCTCTCTCTCTCTCTCTCTCTCTCTCTCTCTCTCTCTCTCTCTCTCTCTCTCTCTCTCTCTCTCTCTCTCTCTCTCTCGTGACCGTCTGGGTCATCTTATAATCTGCAATGGTTCCTGCATCCTTTGTTGAGATCTCTCTTTGTCTAGTGCCAGTCTTGAGTGCCAACATAGTTTGAGTTCTACTGTATCTTAAACTGTATTTAAACAGGCCATTGAGGTTGAACTGGAGCCACCCATGCTTGCAAGGCACCCTTCGGGCGCAGAGCTGTGCATCGGCACCTCAGGTTGTTCAGGCTGTAGAGGTTCCTGGAGGCAGGCCGGTGAGCCTCGCAAAGCTCATTTGTGAGTCAATATATCGCTTAGCTCCCCAGGACGTTCCCTGCGTTGCCGCCACGCCAGTCTTCATCCGCGTATCCGGGACATCTTGGCAGGCTCTCGCGTGTCTTTACCGTTCTGTTTTTTTATTGTCATTGTTATCCGATCATCAGTGTCATTATTACTACTGTTGTTATCATTTTTATCATTATTATTTTATCATCATTATTATTATTATCATCCCTACTCTCATAACCATTACCATTATTGGTATTATATTTATTACCATAGTAAGTGATGAGAATAGTGTAGTAAGAATAGTGATGATGAGAATAATAGCCAAGAGCTATTAAAGATTAATAAGCCTATTTGATAAGTCACCTAGGTTATCTTAATCATTCTTTTGATTTCTTATGTAACATTCATTTATCCATCAGTTTTATATAAAAAAAAAACATTCATTATACAAACAGCAGTGAAGGACGATATGAAACCCTGTGACTGTCGATAACTTTCAATGCGTAAAAGGTAACTGGCAACTCACCTGACGCTTAGTTATTTTACTCATATTTCTTCAAACTACAAACTATAAATGTGGTTTTCATGGAAGCATATCTATAATTGCGAAGAATCAATATGTAAAGTTGATCGAGTAAGCATGTTATCTGGCTTTTTTAAATCTGAGACGCAAAACAGTATAAAATACGTTTTCGCTCACCCGAGGGTTAACATCTCCAACACGTAAACAAATACACGTTTTTATTTCATGGCAACGAGAGGGATGGTCTGACGGAGGAATAGGCAGAGCGGTGGAGTGGTAAAGACATGGCAGGGCGGGGAAGGAATGGCAGACGGATGGTGTGGCAAAGGAATAGAAGAGTGAAGGTGGTGCAGAACCCAGACGACCCTCCAGGGCTTCCTCATATTGAAGTTGATTTATGCTCTTAAAGCGAATAAACAGTATCGATTTTTGCAATAATGGGAGCAAAACCATTAGCTTATTACTATTATTTTCTCAAAGGAAACACTTGAACTACTTTTTTCCTAGTTGAAATAAGCATCAGATTATTTCCTTGTTTTGGATTCCCAAGGTTTTCCCTAAAATATTTTTATTTTAATTCAATACGGTTTACGGTTTTTCCTCAAACGGCATGGAAAAGTAAACGCGAATTTATGCATTTTCTAATGTATGGTACCTTGAAATATTGTGCATAAAAAGCAATATCTTTGAAATATTCACTATGAATCTTATGGATGAATCCCAATTATATCGACCCCATCTTCATTTTTTCTTCCGGTCGAACACCGAAAAAAGTACCGAATAGATCTTTTAATTTTCTGTGGTAATCATCATCGAGTTCCATTCTCCATGCCTGCGAGGGTTTGAGGCCTACGGAATCGATAAATAATTGTGAGTTGTTGGTATCAACAATACCAAAAAGATTAGAAACCAGCAATAGAAAACCACGGACTCTATTCCAACTATCAAGCATCAAGAATTCCTTACTTTTCAATGATCATTAAATCTTGTCAAAACTAATAGCCAAAGATAATAAGATAAAACAAATACCCATAATGATCATTATACATAACGAAACAATTACTTAAACGTTCTAAATGCCTCGACGGAACTACCGACAGCGGTTGACGAGCCAGTTGCCACAGGGTGAACAAAGGAATCGGTCAAGCGAGATACACTCAGCACTTGCAGCCTTCCCCGTTGTCTGCTGTATTGAAAAGCGGGTCTGCCACTTAGTGATATTGGAACGAACGTCTCGTGTGCGTTTATTCTAAGATATATCCGCAGACGGTAAGCTTCGTACTCCTTACCTGCCTTTGTCAGTATTAACTAATAATAAATTAATGTGA